>NC_073693.1:161787971-162387971 GCF_029784155.1 Uranotaenia lowii
AAGCGAAACCAAGTTGCAGAAAAATCGTGTGATGTGATGCAACGAACGTGGACTGCTCGTTAAATTATAGAACGCAATTAAATTGAAAACCAAAAACTGCAAGTTTTTGTAAATTCATGCAAAACGTTATCAAAAAACTTCTATAAATTCCGTCGGTCAACAGAACAGAAACCTCGATACCGCAAAGAATTTTGAAAACGCTGAAAAGCGATTTTATCGATTGCAAATCAAAGGTGAACTCCAAGAAAGCAAAGCGATATTTAGTTTGACCGGGGAAATTACAAAATTCAATTATAACAAACATATGTAAAAAAGTTCTTCCAAATGATGTGAGGCAATTCTGGAATGGGTCAGATTAATATAAACGATTCTCTCAATGCTTCAAATGTATTTTTCACAAAGAAAAACTTCTTAATTCTTCGATTTGACTCCCGAAATGGACGGCTGTATTATGAATTTTATTAAAAAAAACTAGCTGATCCCGTACGAACTTCGTTTCGCTTTAAATCATTGGTACGTCAAAATGAGTTTAGAAAATGAATTCGAAACATTTTTTCGACAATTTTGGGGAAAAAAATCAACAGTGTTTAAAGTCGCTACTATTACTATTACTTGAAATTCAAATTAAACGGTTGATTGGCTTTTTATTTGAATTTATGTGAGAGTGTTTTCTTCTCGATCGGTTGCAAAATCTAGACATTATGGCAGAAACATGTACTATTTGTTTGTGTGCACGACTCTTTTGCTTGACCTTCACACTTAAATTGGTATCAATTAACTGCCTCCAACAAAATGATTGCACAAATTACTGAACTTTCAATAAAACCCTCTTTTTCTGTCCCATGGCCCGAAATTCGATAATTGAAACCAATTTTATGTTCCTCAAAACTCCCTTGTGCCATTTTTTCTTTTCAAATTAAATGTAAAATAACGTCAGGAACTTGAAAACAGTGATCAGTGAATAAAGACGCCCCTTTCACCGACCCTTGACACGGAACATGCTACCTGGAGTCAATTGCTCATAGTTTATAACCCTCATCTGAACATTTTCATCTCAATCCGATGCATGATCACGACAATATCGCGAAAACAGTGAGCAACTAACATGGACGGCCTTTTTTTTGACCACGATTCTAAACTTGACACCTGAAATCAATTATCTTTTCTGTTAAACTCCCATGTGCCAATTTTCATTACAATTCTATGCTCAATCAAGAGAATATCGTAAAAACAGTGAACAGATAATAACCCCTTTTGCCGACCCCTGAGTCAAGATTTGAAACCTGAAAGCAAAAGAGCGTTCCTCAAAACTCCTATGCGGAAATTATCATCTCAATCCAATGTAGAATAACGTCAAAATCGCAAAAACATTGAAGTTGGATATGGACGACTCCTTCAACCGACTTCTGATCCGCAATTTGAAACTTGAATTCGATTGCTCGTCTTTCAAAACACTCATGTGCAAATTTTCATCACAATCCGGTATATAATAACACCAATATCGCAAAAACATTAATCAGTTGATATGGACGACCCCTTTGGCCGACCCCTGACCCTAAATTTGATAACTGTAATCGATTGCTCGTCTCTCAAAACACTCATGTGCAAATTTTCATCATAATCCGATGTATAATAACGCCAATATCGCAAAAACATAAATCAGTGGATATGGACGACCCCTTTTGCCGACCTCAAACCCTAAATTTGACAACTGTAATCGATTGCTCGTCTCTTAAAACACTCATGTGCAAATTTTCTTCACAATGCAACGTAAAATAAAGCCAATATCGCAAAAACATTAATTAGTGGATATGGACGACCCCTAACCCTAAATTTGATAACTGTAATGGATTGCTCGTCTCTTAAAACACTCATGTGCAAATTTTCATCACAATCCGATGTATAATAACGCCAATATCGCAAAAAAATTAATCAGTGAATATGTATGACCCCTTTGGTCGACCCCTGACAATAAATTTGATAACTGTAATCGGTTGCTCGTCTCTCAAAACACTCATGTGCAAATTTTCATCACAATCCGACGGAAAATAACGTCAATAACGTGAAAACAATATTTGTCTTGTATGGACGACCCCCTTCAGAAGGGGTCGTCCAAAAATCTAAAAACATTTTTCATCATTCCTGGTCCTAATGAGCATCCATGCCAAATTTCAGATCTCTAGCTCTTAAGACGGCTGAGTCTATAGAGGACAAACAAACAAACAAACAAACAAACAAACAAACATACAGATAATTGCTTTATATAGATACTAGCTGATTTACCCGGCCTTGCTCGGGTTTGCATAAAATATAAATCAAAATGAGTCGTTTGACTTTACGAAATTTTGGTAGCTTTATAGCTTTATATATTTATTATGAGAAAATTTCACCCATGTTGTGCCATGTATGTAAGCTTTGAAAGTTTTGCTAGTGTTTTTCAAGTTTTGAATTAGAATATTTACTGTGTTTCCCATTTTCATATTTATGAAACACTTATAGTTATGAGGTTCGTATTCATAGAAATTAAAAATTATTTCCCATGAATGCTTTTTTATTTCATCACGAAAAACAAAACGCTTTCTTAAAAGAAGCTTTAATAGCTTTGGCCTTCTATTTTGTTTATCTTCAAATGATTAAACTATATTTTAATCTTTCCCACCCCCCATCTAATGAAATCTCTTTTGGAGATGATCTCCTCGGACGCTATATGCCAAATGCTCCCCCGTATGTTATATTCAAGTTTTATTTGCCCAGAAAAGTCAAGTCTTCCAAGCCAACGGCCAAGAGTTCGAATCCCAGTCACGGCATACACAGTAAACTTTTGTGGTTTAAGCATTTGTGAGATGCTAGCCATCATACACTCGTAAGATGTACGCTTAGCATTAAGTAGAAGGAATCTCTTCGACGAAACATTAAGTTTCATTGAGATCCTGTATGTGTTTTTTTAAACTTGTTGAAGAACCATTTTTCATGTTTTCAAATGTATGTGTGCTTATCGTTGTTTTTTCCACACTGTTTTATGATTAGTTTTTTTAAATGTTCCAAGTTCCACTAATAGTTTTTTGAAGCGATCTAAAAGAAATTATCTCGGAACCCAAATCGCCCATTTTATGATGTTATAACAAAAGATTTTTTTTTAATTTTTCTATTCTTGGAAAGAAAAATCTCATTAATTATTGTGGAGAGTGATAAAGTAAAAATTCTTGGAAATTATTTGATTGAATTCGCAGTATTTAATGGTTTAATTTTTCGCATAATTGGATGGTAAAATTGGACACATTGATGATCAAAATTTATAAAAAAAAGTCATGAATTGACCGATAAAATTGAATTGTATAAACCTTAAAACCTCATACTTAATTTCAAATAAAGTTTCTTGCGTAGGATTTGGTTTTTTCCTGATAATGCACGTTAAATTTTTGAGTCCTCCACTTAGATTTCTCGACGGCTTTGAAAGCGTTGAAATCACAGCTCTCAACTTATAACTCTGAATTTAATTATTTTATCTTTCTCTATGATGAATTTTAAAAATACGAAAATGGTTGGTTCATAAAAGCTTGATTTTTAGAAAATAGCTTAATATGTTTTCAGCACTCAATCCAAATTCATAATGAAGATAAATCATTGCATCCATACTTCACACACTGTATATTCTTATAGACTCCAAAGCCCTGCAGCAGTGCAGTGGTAGGGAGTACTTTGAAAACCACTACAATTCAAGTCAATACATACTTTACAGGTTAGTTGTATTTTTCAATCCAAAATGTTGCTCATTATTGCATCCAAAATTCCCGTATCTACCGGTACCACGTGCTTTACTTAGTAGTGCTTGCTTATTAGAAGGTACAAAAAACACCCGCCAAAATTTCTCCTTTCAAATTTTTAATGCTGAGCAAGCTTTGATTTGCTATCCATTACACGTGAACTCTTGATGGTTGCTTCTAATACTCGGCCCATGGTGATGGTGAAAACAACCCGCCAAAGGAAACGAAAATCAGCTGCCAAATGGATGCCATGACTTTTGGTTTGTGGGAATAAAAACGAAAGTTGTTTGGGGGAGTCCCTTTTCTTAGGTGGGAGGGGCTCAGAACTATTACTAAAACCTTACCCTGGTTCAACTACATCTCTGTACCAAATTTCAGCCTGATCGGTTAAGCGGTGTGGATTTGTATAAGGTGCATACAAACAAACAAACATATATAGTCCAACTCATCTTTATATATTAGATGTTTTACAAATTTGATTGCTATATCATTTGCCTGGAAAATCCCTACCAAAACCAGATGTAATGAAATGTTCGAAATTCAGAGCAAACAACTAAATTTCAATACTTTGAATTCAGAATATCTGTTGAACTTGTTAAAATTTCCAAAAATGTTGTAAAATTACTAATGTTTCTAAGATTGGTTTGTATTTTTAAGAATAAGATTTTGAAATTAATTCAATTTCAAAACTATGTTTTGAAAATTATTCAAAAAATATTAAAACCATGTTTTGACCTGTTTGAAGTTTAGTTTAAAAGCTTTCATACTTTTCATAGCTCACCATTTAAATCCATTTAATCTCGTGATCAAAATTACTCTTGTTTGTGGTTTTTGTGCTTCTATGGTCACAGTCTTTGTTGTTTTTCAAATATCTATTGGATACAAGCTATACTTTTCAACGTGTAAGCTATGGGGATTCATAATTTTGACTTCATAATTTTTTTTTCTAAATTTTTATTGTGTTATGAATACTTCATCATGATTACTAACTGAACCATGACCCGAGTCTTTTTTCGTCGCATATCGATTTCGGAAAGAATTATCAAAACATCCGAGTTTACAGACAACAAATTTCTAATTTTTACAAATTCTTAGAACTGAAAATCAACAAGTAATTTGTCTCAAAAACAAAAAAGGAAAATAAATGTTTGTTCAAAAGAGCAGCACCGAAGTCGACCAAAGTAAACCAAAGCATCGCAACTACTTAAGTTTCAACGCGTTCACGCGTCCGCTAGTCCGAGAATCGAATGCTTTCGATACCTACCTGTCCATGACTCAAGCGAGATGATGGTGACTTTACGCACCACCGTTTATCTCTTCCCCGAAGCTTCCACCCATTTTCTCAAAACCAACTTGAAAGCGACCACGCATAGCCGAAAGACAGCAAACGGCAAGCGACGAACCTGAAAACGCACTTTCAATTCAAACCGACCAAGCAAGCTGGGCCCAATGGCATTGCATACCTTCGGGAGTATTCTTACCGGTGCTGACTCGAAGCTTTCAAGTTTGGTCTTTTCCTTCTTAGTGAGATGGGAGTTTTATCATTTTTTAACTTGGAAACTAATCGTTGAATCCTTAAAAAATAAATTTAAATTGAGATTTTTCTTTTCAATTTTAGCATTGAGCTGACTTTCTGAATGATGATATCTTAATACGCAGCAACAACAGCGCGAGCGCATGATGAAGCCATTAATATCTCAACCGGAACTCGCTCGAGTGAGGTTGGCGTTTAATCAGTTTTTTATAAGTTAATCATAATTTCCTTGTTTACGACTGTGCAAATGGTCCTGCAACTGAGGCGGATAAGTCCAATACTGGATGAGTGGATTTATCGGCAAGGATGAAACCCTTCGAAGTTCAACTCGTAATTCATTTTTAATGTTCTCTCTCCGGGTGCTTTCAAATTGTGCAATCGCTGTAGTAAATTTTCAGTGCCCGTTGAAGGACTTTCAAGATTTTGGGAATTGGAAATGACAAGACTATTTTAATGTGATTGAAGGATTAACCCTCCACAGTTTGAAAGATTCAAATTTTGGAATTAACTTTTCAGAGGGAAAATTGAGGAATAAATTACAAACGAACAAACCTTTTTTTCACTAGTTTGTTGTTCAAGACAATGTACTAAAATATTCCATCGAATTCTCCCAGTTCAGTCGAAACCATTCATATTTGTCTCCGCGTCTTGTTTGGGGTGTTATCATGTCGTTCGGACATTCATCTACACAAGAATGTTGAACATCTCGGACAATGTTTCCCCCGGACTAATTAATCATTCTTATCAATACCTTTTTCGCACGGCTGCCTCTCAACATGGGGCCCAAGCATGGACCGATCGATGGACGGAATACCATTGCCCGTTTAAATACTGATTGCCCAAAATGATTTTCACTACTTACTAGAGGAGGTAGGTTGCTCGCCATTAAACATTCATGGGCTGTCGCGTTGTTAACGTTCCCATAATAACTGCCGTCTTGCGCATACTAATTCGATGTTAATTTAATTTCAAGCTCACCAACACCATCTGCAGATGCTGGCTTATTTATTCCTGGTGGACCGCCGATGTCCCATCCCGGGAGATTCCGAGCCAAGAATCCCGGCCAAGACCTTTGCGTGGATCGATCAAGCGAAGGTCCATATCTTAGGGAAGGTTCCAGCAACCAAATGCAATTGACGTACACGCGATTGGAGTCAAATGACAGAAAAGCTTAATTTATGTGCGTACGAAGCGCGGACTTCTCGGAGATCTCTCCGGTTCCCGGGACTCGATGAGGTCGATCATTTTCAAAGTCTGCAGCATAAAATACGACCGAAAGAGGACGATCTCAAACATGGGCTGAGCCCGCTGAATAAACGCAATTACAATCGAGAAACCAATTTCCTGTTATGGGGGAGAATGCTTTGTCTTTTGGCGTGGCCAAGCAGCAGCAGCAGTGCGTCTTTGAACATAATTTATTCTTCCAATAAATACAGAGAGATTTAATTTCTGCTGAAAACGCGAACATGAACATTCTAGCCACGTAAGATGCAGCTCTTCAGAAGTGAATGATGTAGTGAAAGTATTAAATTACAAGAAAATTTGACGACAACATCAAAACAAAAAGAAAAATAAAGAAATGAATCCTCATACAATTTTTGAACTCTTAAAAAATCTGACTCCAAACATTTCATAAGGTGTAGGTATCAAATTTTACGAGTAAGTTAGTTTTTGTTATGATCATTAGTTTTTAACTAACAAAATTATCCATTTCCATTCCAAACTAAATTTTTATAACAATTCTTTTACTTATAAACAAAGCTAAAAAAACAATGTTTATAATGAAAAATGAAAAATAATATGTAATAGGATTTCCAAATGGTCAACCCATCAATTTAATTTTCCGTCTTTTCTATCAAGTAATGCAATTTTTTTCGGTAATCAAATATTTCTGTTTTCTTCAATGCAATTCTTTGAACCATAATGACGACAAATTTTTTATCTGTTTCGCTTACGATTGAATCAACTCTCAAAAGTTTTTAATGCATTCCTCATTTTTCTTAAAAGAAATTAGAGGCAAAATAAAAAAAAACATAAAAATTTCTAGCGAACCAATGAACAGCGGATTAACGTTTTTTGTGTAACTTAATCTAATAGGAGACTAAGTTGGACAGAAATACAAAGATAACTTTTTTTACGATGCCAAAAACCGACTTTTTGCTCCCATAGGTTTTTTCGATGTCTTTTGGTTTCCCAAGCATCAGTGTAAAACTTGAGACGATTTGGTGGTTCCCGAATCAGCACAACGCGTTTCAATTTTGTAAGGAAATTAGTATGCAAGAAGAAATTTTTGCATATTAGATCATCAAGGAAATTAAAATAAGTTTGAAATGAAGTTTGTTTTTCATTATATGGTTTGCCTATTCTTTAGCTTCATTTTTTTTTTGCAAATATGAGAAGAAGCCAAGTTTTTCATGGAAAAAAGTTTTCACAATTTCCAAATAAAAAAATCTGAATTCATTGAAAATTATTTAAAATAATTATGCTGACTAGAGCTTTCACAGATTTCAAGAAATGTATTTGTCAAGATAAAATAAGTCGACAAATTCATTAGCTATGCAAAAAAGCTTTCATCCTGGTTGAACAGCTTGAAAATGAGCAGTTATAAAGCTAAAATTTAAAAAAAAAACTTTGAAATTAGTTTTAACGGCCATATCGGTGAATATTATGTTCTCATAGTGAAAATATTACAAGATTTGAAAATTATAGATGAATAGGAGAGAAGAAGATTAGAAGAAAATTACCGGTGTTCAAAATGAGCGTGTTGAAATTTCAAGAAGCATTTTCATCACATACTTAACCCTTCGTTTCATGATTTTTTTATTTTTCCCCAAAAACTTTTTTAAACATGTACATGTACATCAAAACATCACACATCTTTCCTAGGGTAAAAGTTAGGTTTAGTATTTTTTTAGATGAAATGTACTGCAAGAAACAAGAAATATTGAAAAACATAAGATATATTTTTTCAGAACTTTTAGTACATCTCTGGCGCTTTTTGAATGAATAAATTTGTTTTCCCATACAAATTTCCATTCAAAATTAAAACTCGTTGAGCTGATTAAGGACTGAATGAATCGGTACTTTATTACTACAAAAACACAATAAAAAAAAGTTATGGGAGGTGTGAATATGTATGAACTTGAAATTTTTATACAAAGCTTGCAGCGGTCTAATGACCATCCAATGTTTTTATTCATCTTATTGACAGCCCCACGTTACATTATGTCTACAAAATTTGTGTTTGGTTTATTTATTTAAATATCCAGTTAGCAATTAATTATTTTAAATTAGGATTTTTTACATGAAAATTTATCAGTATTTTCTAATTATTCATTTAAGTCATAAATTCTAGATTTAAATCCTGTGAAACCTTGTTTAACTCTTCTGAACACAAAAAAATATTTATTATTCTCAACTCTTCTTCTGTCCTTCTCCATTTGAATCAGAACTCCTGAACTTAATTTAACACTCATGAAGCTCCAACCTACTGCCGTGATGTTTTTCATGAATTTTCATTATCAATCGTTACCTGTTGAATTTTAACATTAATTTTTTAGAATTTCTAGAAAACTTTTTCAAAATTGGTTTTTAAAGATTCACACAAATTTTTTGACCATATTATGTGTTGATAATATTAATTCTTGCCCAATCGAAGATTGCTAAGAAAAGATTTATAAATATATTAAATCGATAAATGTGTAAGAGCTAATAATGTTAAAATAAACCCTTAAATAAAATACATTTTTTACCTGTCGTTTTAACACCTAGCATGAATTTTCAATCATAAAATTTATGTTAAATCTAAGAAGCAATAAAAATGCTAACAAATGTAAATTTAACATTTTTTGCCCTTATTCTACATAAAGAATTTAAACGAGCAAATAAATTAAATGAAAAATTTTCAGCATTCATTTCTTGATAATAATAATATAAAATCCAATTCTTTCAATTTGAATTTAAAGTAGACAAGCGTTCACAGCTTAGTAATCTAGTAAAGCAAATTCCAAATTTCAGAAACACAGTTTCTAGAAATAAATTGTTTAATGAGATTCAGTAGTTAATCGTTTATTAAACGCTTATTAATTGAACATTCTCTTTATCGGGCGTTTAAATGATCTAAGATCAAGTGCAGTTGTCTTCATCAGGAATTTTATAAAAATTCAATTCCTCGGGCACAAAAATATTCCGCTGATTGGACACTTCTCTAAGTGTAATCATATGAACATTTTTGTCATGATAAATAAAATGTTTTTTCATTCCACACCTTCGAGTAGCGGACGCACCCTTTTTCTCAAATTTGTACGGTGAGTTTAAGAGTTCATTTCGTAATTTCGTGATTCACAAATTGAATATCATGTTTTTACAAATAAAATCTCTCGTTTCTTAAAATTCTTTTCGAAAAATGATCCAAAATTGTTTAAAAAGTGTTAGAAATCAGATGAATGTTTATATATATTTTTTAAAGTTTTATTATTCCTTATTGAATTTGTGATGCATTAAAGTTGTTTGAATACTTCAAAGTATCTACAGAATTATACTAAAAATGTGAAAAAATATTCTAGGACATTTTTTGGTTCGTATGTAGTAGAAAGTGTAAAGAGTTTTAGAACACATTTGTTTTTTTTTCACTCTGAAATAGAATGCTTAAAAGCATTACAAATACTTTCCATACTATGTTAAATTATCATCAGAAGTTCGAAGTTTATAAAACTTACGATCTACATGAAAATTAAATAAAAGGAATTAAGAATGCTGATGGAAGAATTTCAAACTAGCTATTTTTTACCTGTAGAACGATTCTTGTGAATTTTCCAAAGTTGAACTCTATAAAATTGAATATTCATATCAAATTTTTGGCGTTCAATTTTATTATAAATTTGAAAATGTTTCAAGGAAAAGTGTTAAGAAGAAAATAATTGACACAATTTTTCAAATAAAAACATATTTAAGGGCCTTTTGTCTAACTTTGTGATTGAGTAACTCTGTCACTTTATGTTACGGTTTAGCCACTTGCTTGTATTTTTGTACGACTTTCTCTGTGAAATATTTCAAATATCGAAGCAACTATGCACAGTAAATTTTTGCCTCGATTTTCAGCAAAAAATTGCTGGAGACGTTCAGCAATCCAAATTTTTGCTGGAAACCAGCAATCGGTTTTCTAATTGCTGGATTTTTCAGCATTCGGTAGTGTTCTTGTCATTTTTGCTGGAAAATCAGCAATCGGTTTTCAAATTACTGGGCTTTCCAGCAATTGGTCTAGTTTGCTGGAAAATCAGCAATCAAGTTGTCGAATTGGAGTCTTTCTGTTTTCGTGCGCTGAAGCAAGGTGAGACTATATTTCACGAACTTTGGAGGGCTTAATACAACTATTCTTATTCCTCCTTAAGCTTATTTGTAATGATGTTTAAACCAACTACTAAAGCATGGATCACTACAAATCTGGATGCATTAAAACGGGTCTATCTCGGAGCTATGTAAACGAAATAAAAATGTTTTGTACTTGAAATGTAGGGTTTTTATTGCACTTTAAAGGAAAAATAATAAAAAAAATAATTCCGATGTTGTTTTGATGAATTTTCGAACTTTTGGTTGAGTATCACTCATTATAGTTTGAACACCCTATTCAATGACCTCAGCGGCCATTTTGTTCCACAATCTCTGCATCTCTGTTGCTTCCCGAGTCGTCCTACCATTCTTCTTCATCTTCTGCTTGACAATTGCCCAAAATTATTCTATAGGGCGGAATTGAGGGCAGTTGGGTGGGTTGATGTCCTTTTCGACAAAATCCACCCGTTGGCCCAATACCACTGTAGAACCTCCTAGCTGTAGTGGCAGCTTGCCAAATCTGGCGAAAACTTAACTAGTCCTTTGTGAGATCTAATGTACGAAAAAAAAAGTTTTTCAGGCATTCTTCCTTGTAAATTTCGGAGTCCATGGGATTGTTTTTCACAAAAACCGGAATTTTTCGTCCGCAGCTGCAAATACCTTGCCAGATCAAACACTTTCTTGCACACTTATCAGTAAAAACGAATTTGAAGTTGCCGGGGACATCACCATGGCCAGTGCAGTGCACCACTGCAGTGGCTTTACATAATTTTGAAGCCAGAAAGCTGCCCAAAATCCATCTTCACGTACGTTTTGTCATCCATGAGGATGCATCCGTCGAACTTCGTTGGAATCTTCTTGTATAACTTGCGGGCATGTCCTTTGGCTACTAAATTCTGCTTCAATGTCCGGTTTGGTTGCTTACTGGTCCGATAGGATCGTATTCCTTCGCGTAGACGAATTCTGCTGACGGTGCACCGGTCGGCGTTGAATTTCTTGGCAATGTCATAGTCCGACTACCCTGTGTTTTCCTTGATCGTTCTCAACACCTTCAAATGCAGTTTCTGATTCTTAGGTCCACTATAACGCTTGGTATGAACCTGCCGATCTATAGTACGCATCTCACGGAAACGTTTGAGAACGCTACACACGGTTGATTTGACAATTTTTAACGATTTCGCGATTTTTGAACCCGACCACGTCGGGTTTTTGACGTGGGTGTTCAAAATTTATTTTCATCTCGCGGCTTCCATCACGTGTAACTTTTTTGAAACAAAACGAATCGAAATGAAATTTTCAGCACTGGTAGAAGAAACATTCCTCTACAAAGTGCTGCCAAAACATTCCAGATCCGACAACTAGGAGCACTATGGTAAAATAAATAGTGCGTCCAGATTTGTAGTGATCCATGCTTTACATACGAACCCATATATTGTTTGTTTTTTCACAATTTAGATTAATTTGTTATTTTGAACGTTTTAAACTATTTGAATGTATCAAATATTCAATGAGCATATATAAATCTTTCTACATTTCACACTACTTCAATAACTGAAAATTATAAAAATGTGTTGTGGCATTAATTTGTTGGTAACGAACGAGCTATAAAAAGTTATTTCCATTCGAACAAAAATCAAAATAAACGAGTGGAACATGAAAATAAAAATCTATGTATTTTTCAATTGCCAACCAAAATGTTGTCCAGTACTTTCAACTATGTAGAACCAGTGTAAGAAAAAACAATCGATATTCCATCATCTATCATTCCATCCCTTTGTGACTCAGTCACAAAGTTAGGCAATAAGCCTCTGAATGTTGAACAAATTTTCTTAGGTTTTTTTTCTAAATTAATATAGTCATAATGTTAATCGCAATATTAGTTACAGCGACCGCAATGGATGCGAAAAATATCAGAAAACTGTGAGTAAAGAACTTTTTTTTGGCTAAAGTGATACAAAATAATCGCATCAAAATCAAATCTGAAGAAGGATGTTATTTCTACGGTTTTCTACGCATACAAAACCGTTAAGGAAAATTGAAAACTTCCTCGTCATGATGCTTCATTATTTCTTCTAATCCCGCGTCCGTCCAGCCGCATCAGCAACAGCAGCGTGGTGCAGTTTTCACCCTAATAAGTTGGATGATATATCACCAGCCATTTGTTATCGACGTAACGATGATGTTCCGAGTCAGGAAAGAAGACGATGCACAACAACATTACTCAAAAATGAGTTAAATCGAGGTCTGCTTAAGGAAGGAAGTAGGTAAGGAAAAACTGCATCCCGGCCCGGGTAAGAATTATTGCTAGACTCGTGTGTTCCTATAACTCTCCTAGTTCGGTGCAGCAATGCAATGCCATGGTGCAATATTTGCTCAATCTAATCGGCTGCTTATGGGGTGTGCAATGGCAGCGTTCATGCATTCTGAACTGAGTGAGGTCCCGTAAATCTTATGGTGGGCATTTTTATCGCACGGTAAAAAAGGTATGTAGGTACTTGAAATAGTCTATCAATTTCAATGGATGTACATAAAATTAAGATGAAAAATGTGGGTAAGGTTAAAGTCTGGAAATAGGGTCAACGGGTAGGATTACCGGTAAAAAATTCTCCACTGTTTTAGAGTAATTATAATCAATCAAGCGACATTCAAAAGACTTCAAGCATATTCAGTAGCATCATTTTGAAAGCATAAAGAAACATTGCGCTGGGCACGTTCTAAAAAAAAAACTATATATTAAAATTGAGGACAAAATTTGAGCTTATCAATTTTTCTCAAAAAAAATACAGATTTGAATGCATAAAATGTCCTGAAAGAATCTTGTAAGTATTTTAAAATAGGCTGAAAAGTTATGAAGTAATAAAAGATATTGTTCGACGTTGAAATTGGATCTTCTTGATATCGATTTTTTTTTCTTTTTTATAGGAATTTAACCCATTAAGGTCATTCTTCCTCAATATGATGACGATTATCATGCAGCCTGATTCAATTGAATTCAAACGGAGAAGGAATGTTGAGTCAGAAAGTTGGTGGCAAATTCAATCAATTTAGATACCGCAAACTGGAAGAACTTTGATCACTTTTTTTCATTCATTCTCTAATAGGTATTTTGAACCTGTTTTTTTTAAACACTTACCGAGGAACGAAGTGTGAAGTATGATTATTGATTCCAGAATATTTAAACGACATTGATGGCTACGCAATATCCTAATAATGTTTTAACATTATGGAAATAAAGTAAATAGCAGCCTGATCTGCCGTTAGAATATGGTAATCCAATGTGAAAAGATAAACTAATGAAAGGCATTTAAAGCTTTTGTCTAGTGGTTCGGAGAGGATCGCCTAAACTTTGCATTTATATGGTGGTCAGTTTTTACGGCTTGTCAAATGTGAGTTGCACATAAACGTCATCGTTTGTTTGTTATCTTTCAGCTACAGTAGATGTAAGATTACAAATCGGAAGTTCAAACGAAATATTATGAATATAAAAAAAATGCGATATATCTATGGCCGGGCAAGAAAATATTCAAAATTAAACATAACTTCAAATTGAAACTTTCAATTTTTTCATCTCTATAGCACCCTGAAATATTTAGCAGAAATTAAGGATTCAAAAACGAATATATTTTGGTACTCTGAGAATCTTTAAATCTTGCTGTACGGTCATAGACAATTTTTCTCTAGTTTTTTTGAAATAAATATATCATTCTGGTTTGTCAAAAAAAAAAACTTTTATGAATGGCTTCATGGAATATTCAGTATTGTGGCTATATAATACTATCCGACGTAAAAATTAAAAATCACCAATAAATAAGGTTTCGAATTCAGTAGAGTATTGAAACCTTCATTTTCAATTTTTCCCAGGATCCCGAGAATTCACGGGAAAAGGATCGTCAAATTTCTCTATTCCCGGGAACGTGGACACTAAAGTTGATATAAAATAAAACAATTCTTTTAGAATCGGACGGCGCGGGTAAGTTGAACATATTTCCGGCAAGACGCAAATACATGCATACCAGTTATACTGTCTCTTTAGAAATACATTATCGAATAAGTCGTTGAAGAAAAGAACTATTAAGAGATGAATTTCAAACTTTATAGTTTTCAAATCATCCCGTTATCAACGTCTCAATGTTGTTTTATTTTTCAAATTTTATTTAAGAATTTCAATCATCTTATTAATATTCATAATTCTCAAATTTATTTTTTTTCTAAATTCAGCTTTAAAATTTTCTATCTGAAAAGCCTTATAATCTGACATCAAATCTTGGATACATTCTTTTATTATTCATTTTCAAATTTTATATCTATTTATCAACATTTGATTTTTGAGTTTTTAAACATGTTTCCTAAGAGTCTAGATAAATGTAGAAATTCGACATTAAAATAAAGACGCTCTTTATTAAGATCATTCGTTCCATTTCCAATTCTGAGGTCCAGGTATTAGATTGAAACTTATGTATATGTGATTTTTGAATTTGTGATCTGATACTATTTTCTTCCAACAGATTTCTGATTTGGATGCTTATGTTGAAATTATAGAGTATTACCCATTTTGGATTTAAAATTTCAATGTAAGAATAAAACATCTACACTTATCGTTAAACTGGTTATGAATTTGAACTGGTAATTCATGTTTCAAAATTTTGGGTTGTGATTTTGCATTCCAGTTCTGATTTTTTAGAGGAAGTGACATTAATTTATGATGTTATTTCAGATAAACAGTCTTTATTAAATTGACACGAATGCCAAAACGTTGGTAAAATGTCACAAATAAACAAAAAAAAATCTTTATTTAAACTTATTATAAACTCGTGTTAAGATTAAAACAAAGATATTCAATCCTCTCCCTTTTCTTCCTTTTTTTTCATTTTAAAACATAATTTCAAATTTTAATACTAAATTGGGGGTTTATCTTTCCACTCTGAATAAAAGATCAGCAAATTTGTTCTGAGACCTATTTTTTCCTGTATTTGTATTTTTGATTCGATGATTAGTAGATGAAGTGTAAATATCCATCTTCTTTCGGTAAGTTCACTCTGTTCATGAACATATAAAAATATTTTAATTATTCTCTGATTTGTTCTGGTTTAGTCCCAGATACATTTATTTAAATTTTATTCTTTTTGATGTTTTTATAGGAAACCCATTTAATTCAGAAGTGAAACTTGTTTCCAAAAATAATAAAATAAATTTATAAATAAATTGCTACTTACAACCAAGGTTGCCGTAAAAAGTTCTGTGTGTTTGAGAAAAAAAAAACTCGAATTTTGAACCTAAAACCCTGTGACGGTTCTCAGTGACGCTACTTATATGCAATTCATAGGAAAATCATGTGAAACATCAACAAATGGGAAACTTCTTACCCAGCAAACATTTTTGTAGGTATACTTCTCAACAACTTTGTTATACGTCTCATATACAGTATAGAATGATCGCATGAAACTCGAAAAAAAAACAGCATTTATTTAACTACCATTTTCAACTTCTGGCTAAAGCGACAAGAGTAGGTATATGATTTGGACGATAATCGACACCTTATTGATACTGAAAGAATGCAAGAGAGCACCAATTTTTTCTCTCAATGCATGCGAACCATTGCCAGCCATATTTGCTGTCTCTGTCATTTGACAATTCTTGCAAATAGACCATCTGATTTTTAGCAATCTGGTTGCACTGCTGGTCGCAGAGAGTACAAAAAAGCTGTTCTCTCAATAGATCCACGCGGCAGTGATGTCAACCTTCCAGATTTTTTCTGGATCATCCAGACTTTTTGGACTTTTGCCAAATATTTTTTTAGGTTTCCAGACTTCCAGATTTTTGTCATTTTTTCCAGACATTTCCAGACTTTTGAGTTTCGACATAAATTTTCAGACAAAACAGTAAAAATTCAAAATTTTCGTTGCAAAATGGCAGAAAATGATTCAAATTAGTAATTGAAGAGTGAGGAATGCCACGCATATGGTAGTAAAACAGGAAGTAAAGCATAAAAAGTAGTACCGCCGACATAACCACAATAGTCTCAGGCATTGATAGTGTATAGAATACATATAAAGGGTGATACGGTCAAAATTTGGTCAAGGGAAAACGCGTGTAAATCGGTGAAATCGTTTATTTTAAAAATCAAATTAAATTTCTTTTTCAAGTTTAATAAGTATAAAATTCAGGAAAAATATTTAGTAAGGCTTCCGCTTTTCCAAATCCGAATTGTCGGGCATTACGCTTAACCCCTGCCATCAGATTTTGTACAGCCACCTTGTCCACCTTCTTCGTCGCAGAAAGCCAGTTTGCCTTGAACTGCTGCTCGTCCTTAGCAGTTTTTTTGGTCATCTTTAGGTTCCGCTTGACAATAGCCCAGTATTTCTCAATTGGGCGGAGCTCTGACGTGTTGGAAGGGTTCGTGTCCTTGGGAACCACCTGCACGTTGTTGGCGGCGTATCACTCCATGGCCTTTTTACCGTAATGGCAAGATTCCAAATCCGGCCAAAACAGTACGGAACAGCCGTGTTTCTTCAGGAAAGGCAGCAGAAGTTTATTCAAACACTCTTTCACGTTAATTTCTTGGTTGACAGTCCCGGAAGCTATGAAAATGCTGCTTTTCAAGCCACAGGTACAGATGGTTTTTCGCAAGACCTACGGTAGGTGGCGAACCTACAATTTTTCCGATACAAATGCCCTGTAGAAAAAAATGTACCTGTTTAGCCCGATTTTATCGTCTGAAATGCCTGTTTTTTTCGAAAGTTGGTTGCACTTTCTAATTGGGATAGCATTTCTTCAAATCGATCGATGCGCACTCTGGAATCGATATTGCGTACTGTTGGAAAAATTATCCAACAAACGAAATCGAGAGTCCAGTCAGTATGGTCAGTGATCCGACTTCGAGTAACGATTTTTACGACCTTTTACTTGCGTTAAATGGAATTACGTTTTTAAAGACTTGAGTTACCATTTTTAATGCGATTTTATGTTTACTGGGTACAGTTTTAACACGTTCGTCGGCACGCTCATTTTAGTTGTTTTACTTGCCAGGCACAAAGAAAATCCGGAAGCAAGAAAGCAACCAGGGAGAGCTCCACTATTTGTAACGTGAGGCTAAACTGAGCGGCTGACTTGAGTGAGAGAGCGTCACATGCTTTTTGATGCGACGGGGCCTCTCAGGAAACACACTCGTCACCCGAATATGAAAATCAATGTACATTACCTTGTTTTCATATTTTCATGAATAGGAGTCAGAAATAAAAAGTCGAAAGTTACTTGAAAATTTTTTATTTTGGAAATCTGTATTAAATTTATTAAATCTATGAATTCTGTGAATATTCCCAAAATTCTGTTACTGTGACACGGATTCTGTGACGAAATTTTGCTTTAAATTCTGTGATAAGGGGATTTTTTTTTATTATCTGACAAATTGCGCCGGGGGTCTTCAGATTTTCCCCAAAATTGAAAATTTGGTTCATTTTTGCGACTTAAAAACACATGTATTTTTACAGATTTCTAACATTTTTATTTTTTGAGTTAGCTTCGGTTGGATTTTTTTGTAAATAAAAAATAACCATTTTCCAAAGCTACATAACTCTGTTGTTTCTCAACGAAAATCATAAAATAGCACATCAAAATGCATTAAAATTTTATCAGCTTTCCAAATAGAATAGTTTGAAAAAATTAAATAATGACCTTCAACATGAAAAGTTGTAAATAAACTTTAAATGGCGTCTAAAAGTACCGTCTGCACCACCGAATATTTTGCAAAAAATACCATTGTATAGCTCGATTCATGATGCAACTTTCATCTGAAGACACCAAAGTGGGTCATTAACACCTTGAAGAGTTATGAAAGAAATAATGACAATAAATCTCTTTTTTGCATCGAAAACAAACAATGGTGGAACAACTGCACTCACATATGGAGATAGCAAGCACTTCTAACAACATGAAAACAAAAGAACTTACCAAAGCAGGTAAAAAACACTACTTTTTCGTGCTTTGTAGAGTGTTTGCAGCAAAACTGACTTTAAATTTTAACCAAAATTCTGAGTATCATATTGTTTAAGTGATATAACTAATAATGGGAATGTTGCTTTTACAACCTGGTCATATACTATATAACTTATTAATTTTTCGATCAAAGATCATTGTGAAGCATAATCAATGCCAATAGTAGAAGGTTCAGTCCCTGTGTTTGGGATCACAAAAATGTGATTAAAAAAATTTAGTATAGACGTGCTTTACATAGTTTTTATATCGGGAGCTAAGCACTGGACACCAAAATCCTTTCCCATTGATCAAAAAAGTATGAGAAAGTGGCACAAATGTGGTAGAAATAATCAAAGAGCTCAGTATGGCCAGCCCAGGCTGTAAAATGATGAAAATATGATACTTTTACCGTATTCGTTTTCTACATTCGCCCAGTTTTGAGATTTACCATACTAGAACGAACATAATTCGTCGTCAGTGTTTTGCTACCTCGATCGCTCACACACGAATCTTCAGTGTTCCACCGTCCATTTTAAATCAAATCTGGGGAATTACGGATGCAAAACTTAGCGCATAAACTTCTAAAAATGACAGTAAAATGTGCATAACTTGTTGTGACCTGGTGCAATACTGGGTATAAACGAATACGTTATTAGATTTTTGGATATAACATGAAGTCAGTTAAGCTGCAATAATCTACCGCCCCTTCTTTCATAACAGTCCCATATACAAAAATAAGCAAGCGAGACAATCAGTTTTTTCTGTTTTGGAATATATTTTTAAATTGTGACCACCACTTTCAGCATAAACGAAAATCGTTTCTAGGTTGTCATAATAAATCGTTAGGCCTGAAATTTTCGAAATTGGGTTATTGGTAAGGTCGAGAGCACCATTTTTATTCATTATGGGACTGTTAATCGACGATATTTGAAACCTTTTTCGAATCTACTAGCATAACAGTCCCATACAAAATATATTTTTCTCACCAAGCTACTTTCTAAGACTTAAATTTGATCATTTTTTAACTTCTAAATGCAATTGTCAGAAAAATAAACATACTTTTGCAAAAAAAATATCATGAATTCCACATTGTAAGTTGAATCTTTTTACGATTTTTGATTGCATCCGATAGTTTTTCGCTCAGGAAGTCATTCCTAAGAAAGTCAGACCTGCCTTCGAAAACTAGTGTGTATCATTCGACATCAAGTGAGTTAAAAAAATGTATAAATGATTCAAAGCAATAAACCAAAGACTATTTCGCCGAAAGAAACATTGAAAAGTAACCAAATCCGTGGTATTTCACATATGAGACTGTTATTCAGGTATATTTTATATAGGACAGCCACGAATTGATTTTTTTTTTCGAAATTTCTGGAACAAAACCACTTATTTTAGTCTTTTATGTTGAAGCCTTATGTTGACCTAAAATGACGAAAATTCATAAGGGACTATTATGCGAGTAGGGGCAGTCTGAAAAGGACGAAAAAATAGTGTTTTTTACCTGCTTTGATAAGTTCTTTTGTTTCCATGTTGTTAGAAGTGCTTGCTATCTCCATATGTGAGTGCAGTTGTTCGATCATTGTTTGTTTTCGATGCAAAAAAAGAGATTTAATGTCATTATTTCTTTCATAACTCTTCAATGTGTTAATGGCCCACTTTGGTGTCTTCAGATGAAAGTTGCATCATGAATCGAGCTATACAATGGTATTTTTTGCAAAATATTCGGTGGTGCAGACGGTACTTTTAGACGCCATTTAAAGTTTATTTACAACTTTTCATGTTGAAGGTCATTATTTAATTTTTTCAAACTATTCTATTTGGAAAGCTGATAAAATTTCAATGCATTTTGATGTGCTATTTTAAAATTTCCGTTGAGAAACAACAGAGTTATGTAGCTTTGAATAATGGTTATTTTTTATTTACAAAAAAATCCAACCGAAGCTAACTCAAAAAATAAAAATGTTAGAAATCTGTAAAAATACATGTGTTTTTAAGTCGCAAAAATGAACCAAATTTTCAATTTTGGGGAAAATCTGAAGACCCCCGGCGCAAACTCGTCAGATAATAAAAAAAAATCCCCATAATACAAATTTTCTGTGATTTCGGCAACCTTGTTTATAAATATATCATTAATATATGAGCCAAAAAAAATAAAGAGCCCCTCTAGAAAAATGGCCCCGGGCCCCCCGAAGTCTCAATCTGTCCCTGGTGTATAGAGTAGCCAAACGTGATATTTTTGTGTTTTTAAACTTAAAATGCGATTATCTCAAAATACTGTTTCTTATTAAAGATTTTCAACATGAAATGAAATATGTGTTATACTAGAATAAGTTGACGTAACATTAAATTTAACTGACAATAATTGCTGGGAAAAAGCTTACCCCAATCACAGACACGCATTTTGGTAGACCTTTTTCCCGATTTTTTTGTTTTTTGGTAGGCCTAAGAATGTAATATGTAATTCAGAACTTTCGCCCGTTGATTGACAGAACGGAATTCTCGTTTACATTCTCATGAATTTTAATGTTTTTTATACCGACGGTCCTACAGACATCGATCAAGCGAAGGGCGAAATAAAAAAAAAACAATTGAAGCGTTGTGTGTAGCCGATAATAGCGGATAGGCCTCTCTGAGTCGGTAATCTCCCTCAATCGTGCTTACACTCACACGCGACGGCTAAGCTGTCGTGTCGGGAGCGATCGCCAGTCAACTCACGATCTTCGGCGCGAGTGGGTGGATGTCTCCCGTTCAGTCGATAGGAACGGAAACAAGCTTTCCACAATGGCGAATTCTGCCAGGAGATATTTTTTTATTTGGCTGAACGGGAGACTCGAGATATATTTCATTGCGGAAGCGGAATAGTGTTTGTTGGCTATTGAAAACAATCAAAGTAAGTGCTGATTGCAGTTTTGCTGCAGATTAAAGTGATGGAGTATGAGTGGAAAGAAAAAGTGAAACGCGGCGAAAAAAATGGAAAAGAATCTTGCTGAATTAATCCAAATTCTCACGGAGCAAAAGGTATGTTAAATAAAAGCTGTGATAAAAGTGCTTTGTTTATCTTTTTGGGAAGATACTTCTTATTGTGTTTTAATGACAGGCTGTAAGCAAGAAGAAAACGAAGGTTTAAGGGGCTCGTTTAAATTTAAAACGACATGTTTGAGAGTGGGCGTTCCTATCAACGAATGAGCAAGCATCAGGGGGCACGGATTCTGCCCCTGTTACAACTACTCATTTGTTATGTATAGTATTTTTATTGCTCGTTTGCTTTCGCCTTGAATGATGTGCTCGACTCTCAGTGTGATATAGAATTTTCTGAATGAATAGGGCGATTCAATACAGCTGCAAAAGGAAATCTATAGAGCCATTCTTATCGTTTTTATGTTATTATTTATGTTTTTCAAAATGAATAGAGCGATTCAATACAGCTGTAAAAGGAAATCTATAGAGCCATCCTTATCGATTAGACACGAATGCCACAAGGTGGTAAAGTGTCATAAATAAAACCAAAAAATTGTAAAGTCGGGGAGGATATTTGCAAGAATCTTTTACCGAACAATTGCTTCAAAATATTGACAAAATTTTATTTTTATATGACGATTCAGATAAGTTCATTCAACTTTTGTCGTTATAATTGCCTCAAATGATAGTTGAATAGTCAGGATGATCTGATTATAATACTGCTTACTGTTCATTGGCACAAATTAAAATTCTATTTGAAATATGTCTTCAAATAAAGGTTGAGCAGCAAAGATGTATATCTGGAACAGAAAGCAAAAACTACAACGGCTTTTGAAAAAAGAATAAATTTAAAAAATAAGCTTAATAAAACAATCGAAATAGAAATAAGTAGAGATTTTTTTTATTTGAAAATACATGTGATGTTGGATTGTTTAACAGAATTTGTGGTGAGTATGGAAATTAGAGTTGTCAAACTACTTTCCCGTTACGAAGTAACGGGGTTTCCTACCAAGGATTTAATTTTGCAATTAGGGGAGGTCCACGTGAACAAGAATTGAGAAGGAAGGATAATTTTGCTTAATATGATCCTTACGATCATATCTTTTACCCTGCACCCATAGATGAGGTTGCAAAAATCCAATGCCTATTTAGCACATCTCTGTGCCGATAATGCGCTGAAATGTGCACTGTGCCGAAGATGATATGTTTGAAAAACCGTAACTGGCATAAGGACTCGGCTCCCAACTAAAATGATGCATGACCACTACATTCAAGCGAAACAAGAAAAACATTTTATGGGATTTCGTTCCTATTGGATAATTCATCCCAGAAACAAGAAAATAAAAATATAAACCACAGCGCCCGTAGGGAGAATCGAACTCAAATCACCAGCCATATGGTCCTGCCAGACCGACATCCTAACCAGTGTACTATTTGAGCTTCATGCAGGAAGAGGGATATTTGTCATAGGCATTCTGCCACCGATCAATCACAAAAGAAACGCACGACAGTGGCTTCCCGGCGTTTGGCTTCCTTTCAAGGTATTCATTTGTCTTGTGATGGAAACGGGAAAGGGAACGGGAGTGAAGGAAACGGGAAACCCATTGAATGAGAACTGTGCTTTGCTTACTGCCTGCTATTACATACACACGCTACATATACACAGCTGCTAAAGCCGGGCAGCTTGGCCGGTGCTTGTTTGCCGGTGAATTGAAGGAATATATTCTTATTGCTTTTGCTACATACACACGCACAGCTTAGCCGTGGTTGTTTGCCGGCGAATTGAATTGAAGGAATGTTTTTTTTGTTGTTGCTTTTACTGCATACACACGCACAGCTCGGCCGTGGTTGTTTGCCGGTGGATTGAAGGGATTGAATTAGAAGGATGTTTTTGTTGTTGCTTTTGCTACATTCACACGCACAGTGCTCGGTTCGCTGGCTGCCTGGTGGTGGCCGGTATTTATTTCCATCCTTCTTCGTCTTGTGATGCGATAGGGGGGCACGTGAAAGCGTTTTTATTTTGTTTCTTTCAGACATACGCAATTCGGTTAACTTGGGAGATTAATGCCGGTGGGAGCAAATCGAATCAGCACCGATCGCGTTATCTTCTTGTACCAATGATGCTATGTAATTGACTACACGCCATTGGCACAGAGGCTGAATTTTGGGTGTGATTGCTGTAAACTCGTACTGAATTTATCTATAGCAAAAAGGCCTCAAATATTAGAGAGAAAATTGCAAAATTGAGCAGAAAAAAACGAAAAATAGAGATTCGACTCCGTAGTAAATTAACTTCCAATTACTTCAAAAAGTTATGCTTCAAAATACCAATGAACAACAAGAAGAGTGGAGGACCAACATGAAAAGAGTTTTGAAGGTTCACTTAATGAATCTCCGTTGGATCGGGAGGACCAACAAGAAGAGTGTTCTGAAGGTTCACTTTATGAATTGCCGTTGGATCGGGAGGGCCAACATGAAAAGTGTTCTGAAGGCTCACTTTATGAATTTCCGTTGGATCGGGAGGACCAACAAGGAGGGTGTTCTGAAGGTTCACTTTATGAATTTCCGTTGGATCGGGAGGACCAACATGAAAAGTGTTCTGAAGGCTCACATTATGAATTTTCGTTGGATCGGGAGGACCAACATGAAGAGTGTTCTGAAGGTTCACTTTATCGATATGCGTTGGATCGGGAGGATCAACATGAAGAGTGATCTGAAGGCTCACTTTATGAATTTCCGTTGGATCGGGAGGACCAACAAAAAGAGTGTTCTGAAGGTTCACTTTATGAATTTCCGTTGGATCGGGAGGACCAACATGAAAAGTGTTCTGAAGGCTCACATTATGAATTTTCGTTGGATCGGGAGGACCAACATGAAGAGTGTTCTGAAGGTTCACTTTATCGATATGCGTTGGATCGGGAGGATCAACATGAAGAGTGATCTGAAGGTTCACTTTATGAATTTCCGTTGGATCGGGAGGACCAACAAAAAGAGTGTTCTGAAGGTTCACTTTATGAATTTCCGTTGGATCGGGAGGACAAACATGAAAAGTGTTCTGAAGGCTCACATTATGAATTTTCGTTGGATCGGGAGGACCAACATGAAGAGTGTTCTGAAGGTTCACTTTATCGATATGCGTTGGATCGGGAGGACCAACATGAAAAGTGTTCTGAAGGCTCACTTTATGAATTTCCGTTGGATCGGGAGGACCAACAAGAAGAGTGTTCTGAAGGTTCACTTTATGAATTTCCGTTGGATCGGGAGGACCAACATGAAGAATGTTCTGAAGGTTCACTTTATCGATATGCGTTGGATCGGGAGGACCAACATGAAAAGTATTCTGAAGGTTCAAAGAAAAAGTTGGGACGAGAGGTCTTCAACTCAGCTTTGGATTAGAAGATCAATGTTGATGAAAACTCCGATTCGAGATCCAGCGACAATATTAAGGGCTTGG
Organism: Uranotaenia lowii; assembly: GCF_029784155.1. NCBI lineage: Eukaryota > Metazoa > Arthropoda > Insecta > Diptera > Culicidae > Uranotaenia > Uranotaenia lowii. Next base: position 161,812,981 of record NC_073693.1, read on the forward strand.
TACGATACGTGGGATGGATTTCGTTCGAAAGCGAACAGTTTATGTGGCTAGGTGTGTTGTTTAATCAGCGTTGGGAAAATTTATTATAGATTAAAGACTTCCCGCATACTAAAAAACTATAGCTTAAACAGTCTATACGATACATTTACGGCTTCAGAAATAGTGATTGTCTCTGTAAACGCAACTGTTCTGTTAAACTTTATTTCGATAACGATAAAAACAAAACATAAACGTTCCTGTGGATAATTTGATGGTATCAGTAAAGGTGATAGAATGGTATATGAACGATGTCCTTCAATTTATCTTTAATCGTAAAAATGATTTCGAACCATTATCCTTACCGTTCATTTCTTCTGTCATTCGCACGTCAAAAATGAAAAGAACATCGGCCAGAGATGCCAAATGATTCAACACAGAATCAGTATACATTTATGGAAATATCTTTCAAATTTACCACGACTCAAGAGTAGTTTCAACGACAATAATTGAACTTGGAAGCTACATATTACATCATACTAAACGAAGGTTAATGACTTAATTACACTTATACCACATTCATTCTTGTATGAGTAGAATGCGTACTACGCATTATTAAGGAGTTAAGCTCGGCCTGTCGATGATGGTGTTTTTATTACTGTTTTGTCAGTAATCGTGTTTTTAAGATGTTTGCAAGAACTACCAAAACAAGCGTTGAATTTAATATTTCATATTGGTTAATAAATTATCAAGATGCTTTAGTTTTCCAAACACCTCCATTTATAAATAAGAAAAATAACATATCTCGCGTAAGCTTTCATCACGTCGTCGTATGAATTATCTTAAGAATTCACAGAAAACTGCTGGAAAAGTTATCAAAACAACTTTATAATTATAATTACTATACTATACTATACTATACTATACTATAGTATTTCACATATAGAATATGTTGTCCAGGCTACATAATCTAATTGGAAAGAAGTTGCGACTAGTTTATGTCAGTTTTTATATTTTTTCGTAATTAATAAACGTAAGTGAAAAATATTTCGCTTCCACTCCTCATTTAATAAGATTTTGCATAAAAGAATAAATCAAGTTTTTGCAATATATGAAAATAATTGGAAAAGTGTACAAAGTTCATCAATAAGATTTTACACTGTAGGAAAATCGATATGTTCGGCACCACTGCCCAATGTTGAAAATTAGGTGCGAGATTGTGTGATTAGGTGCCGTCTTGTTTCGCGCGTTCATAATTTTCTGGGATAAAGTATTCCCATTTTTCGGTAATAAACAGTGAATCATTCTTATTTATACACACCTCGTAAGTTTATTATGAATTTTCATTACTTTTGTATGTTTTCACTTTATCTCTTTTCCAGATAATTGTCGCTTCACGTAGGAGAAATGATGGCTGAAAATGTTTGGCCCCGCTGGGGGAAAACCATTGCAACCCAGCAAACACTACCATCGGACATCCAATGCGACAAACTCGATTGGCGGTGTTCCTGTTGCGGCGTTCCACAACTTTTGCAGAACATTCACCCTCAAGCGCCTTGCCAACCTTGCGAGGGGATGGACATTTCTCTTGCCGGAAGCGGTCAGCGGTAAGATGCTGCCAGTTGCCGTTCCAGGACGAGGGTAATACGATGTGTGATGTGTGATCATTGTGTGAAATTAGAAAGTATGAAGTAGAAATCAAATAAAGTTATTATTTTTGAAACCTTACATTCCGTGTTTTCATTCAGCTGAAAGTAAACAAAAAATTTGTGCATGTGTGCGTGCTTTTTTCACGTACGGTTTAGAGAAAAGTATGAATAACGTTGGAAGAATCTTGGGGCGGATCGTTAAAAAACCATTAGTGTAAATGTTTCGAGTTCATTCTAGAAACAGTTCAATGCCCTGAAAACGTTATTCACGAGCGTTTTATAAACCATACCCTAACTGTTCCTAGAACAGTGTCTCCATACAAAGGTTTTAACAGTTTTAAACAGTTACATAACTTAACGCCATATTCAACAGACCGTCATTTTGGAATTCAAGATAAGTGCAATGTTTTTTATGGTTTCAGATATCATTTTCTAAACGTTTTTTTACTCTGTTTCAAATCGTTTTATAACTACTACAGGAACAGTTATGTTACAATATTTTCGTATTCGGGTTTTCTGATAAAAATGAATACCATTTCGATCTGCGCACTTCGTGTTGGCAGAGTTGATAGAAATGGAACAATATAGTAAAAAAACTAAAGGAGAGTAAGCTGGGTCAGCTGCCAGGGTAGCCAACGAAATTCAAGATTATTTTAGAACGAACACTTAGTATGATTAGATCACATTTGCTCACGGTTTTGACTAAAATTAAGCATATAATGTAATGCTTTGGCTTTAGCTAATTGATAGAATAAGATGATCCTCTGAGCTTCCTGAGATGTTTATATTCCGTTCGAGCATCGAAAAGATCCATAATCCGATAAAAGTTTTATGACGGTAACTCTTGCTTAAGAATATATGTTGACATAAGTAAGCACAAAAGGATGTTGTTTGATTTTTAGCACGAGGAAAAGAAATAAAAAATCAGTGCGTTTGAATATTTTCAAACTAAAATTTTAACTGAAACATTTTTGTTTTTGTTTTGTTTTTAACTTTTGTGTAGGGGGGAGATGTGTAGCCGAAAATAGCGGATAGAACACTCTCTCGGCCGATAGGCCTCTCTGAGTCGGTAATCTCCCTCAATCGTGCTTACACTCACACGCGACGGCTAAGCTGTCGTGTCGGGAGCGATCGCCAGTCAACTCACGATCTTCGGCGCGAGTGGGTGGATGTCTCCCGTTCAGTCGATAGGAACGGAAACAAGCTTTCCACACGTTGTTGAATAATTTCCCCTGAGTCGACAATTTCCGATATTTAGACATCCATATTGTTGTGACCGATCAGCAAGTCACAAGTGAGAAGCGCTCATCATCATCTGTCGCGTTGACATGCCGCGAATTGTCACTAGTAAAGAGAAGATTATAGTTAAACGTAGAAGTGTAGAAGTGAAAAGCACATTGGCCGGAAAAAGTGCCGTAGCAAATTTAGCAACGTGGTATTCTGTTCGATCTTATAAATTCTGGATATTTATAGTTAAGTTCTTAGTGAACTCCTTGTAAGTTTGAACTAAAAAACGAATCTTTTGAAGCATCATTATTTGATAAATATTTTATATTTGATAGCGTTTTATGCGAGGTGTTTCGGCTTAGTTAAAGTGGTTTTTTTATAAGTTTATCAGATTAGCCGGATATTCCCAGTAAGTCTACCTCTCGATCATTATATTGAAAATATCCTAATGATAAAATTCCTCCAGCTAGCCGTATTGTCAAACGGACCAGACACAGTTTCGCTCAGATTAGCTGGTCGATCAAGAAAAGGGACTAATTTGTAAGTCGATTTAACATTACTTTTTCTACCTCAAAATACTTATACCTGTTACAAATAAATTTCAGTTGAGTTCAGTCGAGGACGAACTGCAAAAACCCCAACATTCTCAAAAATTATCGGCAAAATGAGCAAAACTGATCGTGTCATTCCTAACCTCGAAAGCGCTGTGGCTGGAACCACAAACGTGCACAACTGCTGCGATTGCTCCAAGGCAGATGGGGCTGAAACCATGGTAGCATGCGACCAGTGTAGTCGCTGGTGGCATTTCGCCTGTGCTGGAGTCGACGCTGATATTGCAGACAAATCCTGGAAATGTACGGATTGCTGCAAGACTCAAATTCTTGATCCGGAGCACATGGGCTCTAAGAGATCTGCAAAATCGGTTATATCGGTTCGATCCACCGCTTCTGTGTCCCAGTTACGGCTCCATCATCTTGAAGAGCAGAAAGAAATGGAAGATCGTTACCGGAAGGAGCAAGCAGAAAGGGATCTTCAGTTTCTGGTCCAAAAACATAACCTAGAAATGGCGATCATGCAAGAGGGGAGGAATCCTGGTAGCGAGAGAAGATCCGCTATTCTGGCTACAAATATGCGGGTTGAAGCTTGGGTCAACGATGCTCGAAATACAGAAAAGGAAGTTTCGGCGACCACGGTTATACCACTTACCAGCTCAACGCCTTTGGCACCGCCAAACCAGCATAGGCACAATCACGGCCATCAAGAACCAGGAAGAGCAGCCGCAAATGACTTCATGCTTCCCCCGTCAGTACCAACGGGCCCAAGGGAGCAAGTGAACGTGGAAAACGGCCCTCCTAAACCTGATCATTTTCGTCGTGATCCTGCACCCTCGTATATTAATCAGCCATCGACTAGTTGTGCCATGCAAATGCACCAAGTGAACTTCGGACACCGTGTTTTTCCTACTGGTCCTCCTGCGGCTTCCAAATGCCAACCAGAAATCCAAGGCTTACCCAGGAACGATTTCTTCCACGCTTCCTCACGGAACCATCCACCACCAATTTCACAACAGTTTGTGAACGGGCTACCACAAGTCAACCAGCAAGTACCTTCAAACGGACAACCGACACAGAACATTCCGCAATACCCCCCGGAATACGTCACTCATCAACCGTTTCCAAATTATGGACCAGTTCTTAGTGCCCAGCAGTTCGCGGCGCGGCAAGTAGTTTCGAAAGATCTACCGAAATTCGCCGGCGACCCGCTTGAATGGCCGATGTTCGAACATGCGTTTGAATCGACGACAGCAATGTGCGGGATCCAGCCCGATGAGAACCTTGCGAGGTTACAGAGAAGTCTCATAGGAAATGCTCGTGAAAAGGTACTTAGCATTCTTACAGTACCATCTGCGGTTCCCGAAATAATGGCCACTCTTCGTGCGGAATGTGGAAGACCGGATCAGCTGATTAACAGCCTCATAAGCAGAATCCGGAATACAAGTCCTCCCAGCATCAATAAGTTCGATTCCCTAGTGACATTTGGACGTGAGGTAAGAAACCTCATTACTTACATCGAAGCGGCTAACCTGCAATCACACCTTAACAACCCGTCGCTTGTTACCGAACTTGCTGCGAAATTGCCATCGGATCTTCTCCTGCAGTGGGGAATGCATATTCAATTGACCCAGCAAGCAACACTCAAAGAATTCTGCAACTTCGTTTCCGCTATTAGAGCGGCAGCGTGTAACGTGTCGGTTCCCTCAAAGCAATCTGTTGATGGGAGCATCAAAAAGGACAAGCGCAAGGACAAAGGCACCTTTGTGAACGTGCATCAAGAAGCTGATCGAGTATACGAAAAAGCTTTCACCAAGTCTAGTACCAACAATACGGCGGCCAAGCCGTGTCTCGGATGTAGTAGCAGGGCACACAAGATCCGTGATTGCCAAAAGTTTCGTAGTCTTACAGTGATGGAACGATTGAAGCTGGTAGAAGAAAAGGGGATGTGTCGTCGGTGTCTGGCGCCCCATGGCAAATGGCCCTGTCGCACTAAACAACCCTGTGGCCTTGAAGGTTGCTCAGAAGCGCATCACAAACTCCTACACGTGAGTCAATTTGAACCGGCAACGGTTTCCATCCATCGTGACAAAAGAGGTTCTACTTTGTACAAGATCGTACCTGTTACACTTCACGGCAACGGAAGGTCCGTTTCTGCCTACGCTTTTCTCGACGACGGTTCGAATGTTACATTGGTAGAAGACGAGATAGCGGAAAAACTTGGCCTAGAAGGTGATGATCACGATTTGTGTCTCCAATGGACGAGCAGTGTTACCCGCAACGAAAGTTCCCGAATCGTTCAATTGTCGGTGTCGAAGGAAAACAACGGTCACCAATATCCTTTATCGAACGTTCGAACCATTTCGAAACTAGACCTTCCCCAACAGACTTTGAACTACGAGGAGCTCTGTAAAAGCTTCCCTCATCTTCGCGGGTTACCCGTAAAAAGCTACCAAGCAGCCAAACCACAAATTCTAATTGGTTTGGACAATGCCAGATTGAAGCTGTCGTTAAACAAACGTGAAAGCAATGGTGCAAATCTCGTTGCCGCAAAGACTCGTCTAGGATGGGCCATATATGGTGGTCAAAGAGTAGCTGACTCGAATTTTCAAACGATGGTTCACATTTGCAAGTGCACACAAGATGAGCTGATGCATCAGCAGGTAGCGGACTATTTTCTCTCTGAGTCCTCAGGAATTTGTCCACCATCTCCACCAGAATGCGAAGAAGATCAACGTGCACGTAAAATCCTCGAAGCGACAACAAAAAGAACACCTTCCGGACGTTTCGAAACTGGACTTCTTTGGGCAGACGACTTTGTGAAATTTCCCAACAGTTTCTACATGGCAGATCGTCGTTCGTTATGTCTAGCTCGACGCCTCGAAAAAGATCCCCTTTTGAAGGCAAATGTTGTACGGCAAATTGAGGAATATCAGGAACGTGGATATGCCCATAAAGCAACGGAACAAGAGCTACGAGAATCCGACCCGAACCGTGTGTGGTATTTGCCGATAAGTGTAGTTTGCCACCCCCGAAAACCAAATAAAGTAAGAGTGGTCTGGGATGCGGCAGCTCGTGTTGGTACCACTTCGTTAAATTCCATGCTGCTTAAAGGCCCTGACTTGCTGAGGCCTCTGTTATCGGTTCTTTTTCGCTTTAGAGAAAGACAGTTTTCGGTGGCTGGTGACATCCGCCAAATGTTCCACCAACTTTTGATCCGAGCGGAAGACCGACAGGCTCAACGGTTCCTGTGGCGCATCGATGAAAAATCTCCACCGGAAGTTTTTGTGATGAATGTGGCTACTTTTGGGGCAACTTGCTCTCCATGTTCCGCCCTCTACGTGAAGGACCTGAACGCCTCCGAACACCTCGCTGTTTATCCGGAGGCAGCACAAGCTATCGTTGACGGAACATACGTCGATGACTTTCTCGACAGTAAGGACACCATCGCTGAGGCGGTAAAGCTCGCCAAAGAAGTAGCCATCATCAACAGCGCTGCCGGATTTGAAATACCTTTATGGGAATCGAACTCCGAGGAAGTTCTGCAAAAAATCGGAACAAGACTCTCGAAAATGGAGGAAAAAACGTTCTCCGACAGATCATCGGTTGCTGAGCGGATCCTCGGCATAGTGTGGTTGCCGGATCAGGATGTGTTCACCTTTACCATACAGTTTCGGGAGGACCTCCAACAGTTATTGCGAGCTACTACTATCCCCACAAAGCGCCAAGTTCTGCAAGTGGTGATGAGTTTTTTCGATCCGATTGGTTTTATTGCTGCTTTCACAATCCACGGCAAAATCCTGATCCAGGACATCTGGCGGTCTGGTATCTCATGGGATCAACCGATCAGCCAAACCGAATTCGACAACTGGAAACGTTGGGTTTCCCTGATACCAAATCTGGAACAAGTAAGAATTCCCAGGTGCTACTTCCCCGATTACGAAATCGGCAGTTACGATACCCTCCAGCTCCACATATTCGCTGACGCCAGCGAGCTGGCTTACTCTTGTGTGGCCTTCTTCCGAATCGTTGACAGGGGACATCCTCGCTGCTCATTCGTTGCTGCCAAAACAAAGGTCACTCCACTACGCCCTCAATCCATCCCCAGGAACGAACTGAATGGTGCGCTCATAGGTGTTCGTTTGATGGAAACTATTGAGAAAAGTCATCGGCTGAAGGTGACGAAACGGTTCCTTTGGACGGATTCTTCTGTAGTCTTGTCCTGGCTGCGAGCAGATCCAAGGAAATATCGACAGTACGTTGGATTTCGTGTGGGCGAAATCTTATCCAAGACCAACATCGATGAATGGAACTGGGTTCCCTCGAAATTAAATATTGCGGACGAAGCCACAAAATGGAACAACGGTCCCAAATTGGACCCTTCCAGTACGTGGTTCACCGGTCCCGATTTTCTTCTGCGCAGCGAAAACGAGTGGCCAAAACGGAAACCAGACCAACAGGAAACACCCGAGGAGATGAAAGTCGTTCATTTAATCCACTACGCAGCTCCGATGCGACCGCTGTTGCAATATTGTAAATTCTCACGCTTCGAACAACTCACCAAGTATTTGGGTTACTTTTACCACTTTTTCCATCTTTGTCAAACCAAAAATCGTACCCCGAATAACCCACCAACAGTTCAACTTACCCAAAAAGATTATGCTGCAGCTGAAACTGCTTTGTGGCGTTTGATACAAGCAGAAAAATTCGCAGATGAAATAGCCGTTTGTCGGAACAACCTTAGCTTGCCAGTAACAAAACGTAAAAAACTTGTGAAAAGTAGCCCTTTGGCGAAAATTTGCTTATTTTTGGACGACGATGGTGTGCTTAGAGCAGCGACAAGAATTGACGGTAAGGCCCTTTATTACCCTTACAATTTTCGAAATCCAGTAGTTCTTCCCAAAGATAGCCACGTAACCAAACTACTTGTATTAAAATTCCATCAACGTTACGGTCATGCAAACACCGGAACCGTACTCAACGAGATACAACAGCGCTTCTATATCCCAAAATGTCGAGCAACAGTAAAGTCGATCATCAAAAACTGTGCATGGTGCCGCGTGTATAAAGCGGTTCCTTGTGCACCACGAATGGCTTGTCTACCTCACCCGAGGGTGCGTCCATATGTTCGAGCATTTACATTCACAGGCGTGGATTACTTTGGTCCGGTGACAGTTAGACGGGGACGCGCAAACGTTAAACGCTGGATCTGCTTATTCACGTGTCTCACGGTACGAGCTATACACCTCGAAGTGGTGCACTCCATGTCTTCCGATTCGTGTATAAAGGCTATTAGACGGTTTGTCGCAAGAAGAGGTCCGCCGAAGCACTTTTACAGCGACAATGGAACAAATTTTCGTGGTGCATCGAGAGAACTATCCACCGAGATCAAGAACGCGAATCATGAAGCTGCCCGAACTTTCACCAATGCCGAAACCGAGTGGCATTTCAACCCACCGTCCACTCCCCACATGGGGGGTATTTGGGAGCGGAAGGTCCGCTCTGTGAAAGATGCCTTCAAAGTAATCACACCTCAACGACAACTCGATGACGAAGAACTTGTTACGTTTTTGGCAGAGATCGAAATGTTAGTAAATTCTCATCCACTAACGTTTGTACCACTGGATTCCCCAAACGAAGAAGTTTTAACCCCGAATAATTTCCTGTTGCTCAGTTCAGATGGCTCCAACCCTCCAAAGGTGTCACTGGATGATCACGTAAACTTGAGAGCGAATTGGAAGGCGCTGGATCCAATCTTAAATCAATTTTGGAAAAAATGGATCTCAGGTTATTTGCCAACAATTGCTAGGAGGACAAAATGGTTCAGTGATGTCAGACCACTGAAAGAGGGCGACTTAGTGGTCATCGTAGATGAAACAGTGCGGAATGGCTGGCTGCGTGGGCGGATTGTGAAAACCTATCCAGACGACGAGGGTCAGGTCAGGAAAGTGGATGTACGGACAGATATCGGAATTCTACAACGAGGAGCGGTTAAGGTGGCCTTGCTGGATCTAAAGGAAGAAGGTAAAGCCGGTCTGTAGGGCATTACGGGCCGGGGTGTTGTGACCGATCAGCAAGTCACAAGTGAGAAGCGCTCATCATCATCTGTCGCGTTGACATGCCGCGAATTGTCACTAGTAAAGAGAAGATTATAGTTAAACGTAGAAGTGTAGAAGTGAAAAGCACATTGGCCGGAAAAAGTGCCGTAGCAAATTTAGCAACGTGGTATTCTGTTCGATCTTATAAATTCTGGATATTTATAGTTAAGTTCTTAGTGAACTCCTTGTAAGTTTGAACTAAAAAACGAATCTTTTGAAGCATCATTATTTGATAAATATTTTATATTTGATAGCGTTTTATGCGAGGTGTTTCGGCTTAGTTAAAGTGGTTTTTTTATAAGTTTATCAGATTAGCCGGATATTCCCAGTAAGTCTACCTCTCGATCATTATATTGAAAATATCCTAATGATAAAATTCCTCCAGCTAGCCGTATTGTCAAACGGACCAGACACAGTTTCGCTCAGATTAGCTGGTCGATCAAGAAAAGGGACTAATTTGTAAGTCGATTTAACATTACTTTTTCTACCTCAAAATACTTATACCTGTTACAAATAAATTTCAGTTGAGTTCAGTCGAGGACGAACTGCAAAAACCCCAACACATATATCAGTTTTCACTTAGTCAGTGAGAGCGCTCAAGTAACCGATTGTCAGCCAGTGTCTGGGGATGCTCGATTGTTTTCCTTTTTAGTGAGAATTACAATACTATCAAGAACTTACATTAAAAATACTGATTACTGAAACTGTATTTCGTAAGGGGTGATTGTGAGACTTATTGTGAACAAATACTTGATTTTATAGAATAAAAATAAAGAAGAATTTTATAAACAAAATTTACTTAAATTGTGATGCAAATGCTAGAATAAAATAAGAACATCTGTCCTAAAGGAATTGAGTGATGGGGTGGAAGAAGTAGATGTCGCAAGAAGAAGGTGATTAAAACAGTACTTCCAACTCAGATGTCATGTCACATTCCTTAATATGTGAGCCATACTAAAAGCCTATCTCTGGTGGCTGTAGCGCTTGGTTCAAAATCTACCGACAGGGTCACGCGATCGTGTGCTAGCTACACTCTGCTGGCAGCCGAAAGAAATGCAATCCGTTGCAGCAATTCCATAAGTTCCGGAATAACAGTTAGAGCTAGTTTTGCAGCGATTGCCTTGCCTTCCCTAGGGCTTTCCATTCCATTTTTCACCTCCTCCATCAACGTTCATAAATGGCAACGAAAAACAATTTGTTCTCTTTACTTTGGTGGGTTGTGAGATGATCGTTTGTTTAGGACTGATGGCTGGGATGCTGGGAAGTTTGAAGGGGTGACTACAAAATTTATATTTGAACTTATGGCTCCCACGCTTGAACTGTTCATATTTGCCAGATTGTGTGTTTGTGTGCTGTTAAAAGGGGGTTCGTAGTCGGTCAGGCGTTGAAGACTTGCTTGCTGCTAGCTCTCGACCGAGTCAATGAAGCGCGAACGTCGTCGTCGTCGTCGAATGGCCAATCTCGGGCCATTTTGCGAGTTAGCGGAGGAGATTGGTTCATTCAATTGATGACTTGGGATTAGATAGGAAGGAAATCATACACGGATGAGATGGAAGAGGGGTGAAACGAGAAGGGTTCAATAGTAAATAAATAATTCTATTTGGAGACCGTAATGGGACTGTGGAATAACATAATTCCTTATACACATGTCCAACGATGAATGGTGGTTGATTATTAGCACATTATTGTCAGGTTTCATAGAGGGACCATTTTATTGAGTTAGAAAACACAGCTGCATGAAAATTGCTTGGAATAATATTTATAAAGTAATTTGTAACATCTTTGAAATGGAATACGTTAATATGTTTATGATGAGAATTTTTTTTTCTATTACAGTATGGGATCAGAAAAAGGTAGGCTAGGTATAGTAGGGGAAAGTGTTCCTATTTGTGCCTATCGGGTTAGATGCGCTTACAGCCTTTTGATGAAATCGCTTACTTACAACAACATATCTAATGAGTACATTTTGAGGATAAAACGCTTTTGAACATAAGGCCTTTTAGAATCTTAAGAATTTACATACTCAAAAAAATTTCGAAATTCATGTAAGATTGTAGATTTAATTTATCGGCCTAGCGGTGAAAAGTGATGACCTTTTTAGTAGGGACATCTAAAGATTATGAAGTGTTTTTTTTATATAGGTGGATAGAAGGTTAGATTAAATGAAAGATGTTGAAAATGAGCGGGTAGAATTTATTTAGAAACATATCATCAACAATAAATTTGATATGTGATGATATGTTTCTAAATAAATTCTACCCGCTCATTTTCGATATCTTTCATTTCATCTAACCTTCTATCTACCTATATAGAAAATACACTTTATAATCTTTAGATGTCCCTACTAGAAAGGACATCACTTTTCACTGCTAGGCCGATAAACTAAATCTACTAGTATAAATTACGGTGATTAATCCTTCATAAAATTCATGTAAGATTTTAATACTTTTTAATGTAATGTTTTGACTTTTCTAATTAAACGTATAAAAGCTGATTTTTGTTTCAAAAACCGGTGAACATCAAAAGTACAACAAGTTTAAGTTTTCATGAAGGATTAATAATGATTACAAAGTGGAATAAGAGAATGTTTTTTTACGCTCCCATCGTGTTTGTAAAATATCCCTACCCCAAAAAACTAAAATTGAAAAAACAATTAAGATTTTTTTCATTTATTCTTTGCTCTAAGCTTCTAAGCTCTAATCAACATCTCCTAAAAAAATATGAGGATTTCAATGGAAGTTTGATATTTTTTTTATGGAGTGACAGATAAACTGAAAGACAAAAATTTTCATAGAAAACAAACAGCTTAGCAGTTTCTATCATTCTTATGGAATCATACGAACACTTTTCCAGATAAACTAAAATTTTTGCAGAAGACATAGATAGGCACTTTTAGGTTATACGATTTGATGTTCGGCAGTTAAAATAATTTACATTTTAAAATCGTTTTCTTGCAATCTGCTTGAGATTTCAACAAAAAATTACTCCATTGTATAAAAACAGATGTTTGCTCCTGGATATAAAGGTTTTATACACATCTGTTTCTTGAAAAATTGGATAAAATCGGTAATTTGCTTCGTAGGCGCATATTTTGAATTTGACATTTGAGCTATTATGCTTTATCAAACTGCTTAAATTCTTCTTTAACATAACGTAAAATGATAAAATATAGATTCAAGGCAGAATTTAAATCCAAAAAAACAGGCTTTTCGATCAAAGGTGGTAAAGTTTTTAAAACAGTCAAACACTATTTTTTCAGTTTTAAATTCGTCGATGGCAGCACTATCTTACTGTTAAAGGGAATCGAGACCCAGTTCTGACCATCCGGGAATAATTAATAATTTTGGTCAAGCAATAAGAACAGTCCCCGTTTGTTTTTGGCAACATTCGTTTTGGCAATCGAACGGTTTTTTAGAACGACATTACCATATAGTTTTCGCTATAACAGGACCAATATAATAAAGACAAATACCATAAATACGTTTCTACGTTCTTAAAATTATAGTATCTTCGTTAATAATTTTGTTACGATAAAGTTCCGTCCTGGACCACTGTGCAGTGTAAAGTTGAATTTAAGTGCAAGAAAATCTGAGCAATTCCAAACTGACAACAATTTTTTAAAAATTGCAACCTTTTAAAATTCTTCAAAAATACTGTGATTTGTATTTTGAAAGTCTAGAATTAAAAAAAAAATGCCAAATTACGTTAACTTTTTAGTTCTCTTATCAAAATTTATCTGGTATGACTCAAACAATTTTGACGGTTCATTGATTGAAAAGTGTGGTTTTTACACCACTTTTCTTCATTTTTTTTGTGATCATGATCTTAAAAATTTCAAAAGATAAATCCGCATGTGCAACATATTGCTTCTAACTTAAGCTTTATTGGACATTAAGTGAAATTTTTTGAGCATTCTGTTTTCGATCTACAGTCTTTTTTTTCCGAAGCATGTTTTATTGGATTTTTTGCATAGACTTTGAATAACAGAAAACTAAAGTGTTGTAGTTGAATAAAGTCTCAAAACATTTTGAGCTACGTTTCGAGGTTTCCAATGCTTTATATTCTGTAAAAATCAGAAACAAGAGAGATTTAGCGGTTTTATGCGAAAAATGTCAAAATGACACCCAAGTTCTGATTAAAATGTTTTTCTACTGCACTTCCAGGGTGCATCCATAAAAAAGTAATGATGCAACTTTAAAGATTTGAAGACTTCATTGAGGAAAAGATACCGTCACTTCAAGATAAAGAAGTGGGCTTTGCCGCGAACATTAATTCTTTTATACGGACTTTCGATGTTCGCAACGCCACCTTAAGAGTTCGGGCAACAAGATTCATTCATCTAGCCATGGTAACCAATGTGTGTCTTGGAAAAACAAATCTGCTCAAATCTGCTATCTGTTGGAAGTGACTACTTCAGAGCCATCTACAATGCTTTAAATGGTAAAAATTTATTTTGGTTGACCTTTTGGACGAATTATTAACCATATATTGCCATTCGGAAAAAAAATGATTTGAATTTGAATTAAACCGAAACTCATCTTTTCTAATTTTACTCTGTTCGAGAAAAAAATCATCTATTGTATGCTCAATTGGGAATCTTTTTGTTCATAAAAACAAGTATGTTGAAATTGATACCAACAGTGCGAATACGAACAACGGTTGCTTTGATAATTTTGTATGTTATTTGACGTTGAAGTTGTTGAATTGACCCCCATGGAGGGTGTACAAGCTATTTTAGTCGCCTGTTATGATCCCTCTTCTCAGAAGGGAGCAGCACTGAGCGTATAGAAAGAATTATCGATAAGTTACATGAGTGTGATTAAGGTTAAAAAGGACGGATTCATTATTTCATATTTCTGTTTCAAATGTCTTTTTTCTAAATATTAACACATACTTAATCGAACCGTGTACTGTTGGATTTTGATGAAACACATAGTATTAAATTGTTCCTATTTAGGTATTTTATTTTGCAGCATTTGATTTCCACTCGATGCTATGTTTGATAATATCTCAAAGTTTGATGTTTATATTTTAAAAATAACTAACGCTTTGAGTAATTGCTAACTTGAACACAAATGAAACGCTCTGCTAGTTTCCGTTCTACCTGATTCATCGTAGATGTTCAAATTATGTTTGGCTTTCTTCAACTTACCGTCAAACGGTGCATCATGCAACAGCAGGGTTGAATTAAGGTTGCCAGATTGCCCGGTTTTATTTGGGTTTGCCCGGAAATTTAATACAAAATTTGGGACAGTCCGGTCCAGGTGCCTGGATTTCATTAAAAAATAGGCTTGATTTATTTACTTTTTTTTTGGCAAATCAAACAAAAAAAAAACAAATTTTGTTGTTGAAATTTTCTATTCATGCTTCAGAAACGATTTTTTTAGAATAAGTTTTACAAAAATAATCATAAAAGGTTTTTTAAGCCTAAAATACGATTTAAAATTTGTCGATGAATTTTGATGAAAAAAATTATTTTACATTTTTTTTTCTTGATTTTTGTTGAGAAATTTTTGGGTTTTGACACAATTTGCGATATTGCCTAGATTTCTGGTCGTCGATTTTGAGAAAAAATGCCCGGATTTGGCAAGGTTTTTATATAAAATTGCCAAGTTTTGCCATCCCGGCTATTTGCTGAAAACATTCTTGCAACCTTAGGTTAGATGCAACATTTGAACATCAAAACACTTCATTAATTTTTATTTTGATATAATGTATAAAAGTTATCATTTAATGATAACAAAATGATGATGACATAGTTTCTCACATCGTGAGATAGTTTTTTAAAGGTTTCGATTATCAAAGAAAATTAAAAAATTAAGTAATAGATGTACAAATTTTAGCATTTTTCGATGCCGTTAAAAAACTTTACTCAGTATGACGGATTGGCTTAATGAAATCACCTTCAAACTTTATATTGCTTTTATTATCCTATACCAACACTGTTGCTGTAGAAATATTTTTTCGGACAATCACCAACTTTTTTTAAATAAATATTTTAATGATTCTGTTCGATACCAGTCTGGGCTAAAATGCATCTAAATGCCAATCAAAGATTTACCTTTAAAATCTCGTTTCCGTTTGCTGGAATTTGATTGTTTTGCATTACACATTTGTTTTTTTTTTTCAAAATTTCATTCATCCAAACATTATTTTTTATGATATCAGCTAGTAGAATTTTTTGTAGTATTTTTACCCCCGAATGTATGCAGCGCAATTATGCTTTTTCTTTAAAAACATTTTTGACAGAAAAAAAAAAATGTAAAATTTCATTCGAACAAAACCAAAAATTACTGCAATTTGCGCTTTATGCTTTTTGACATTACATATAAATTAAATACTATAAATTTCAAACGTTTTCGTTTGATTTTTCATTAAAAACAAAGTTTGTTGTAACTTTTCCCTTTTTCTCATTAGGGTGAAAATCGCAAGTTTTTGTAAGTTAATGAATAACTGGTGAACAAATAATTTATTTGACTTTATTAACTAGATGTCCCATGAACCTTAAAACTAGAGATGTACCGAATAGTGGTATTCGGCGAGTGGCCGAATACGGAATATTGACCTTTTTTGGATCGAGTATTCTGTAGAGGTTTTAATAAAAATTAAAAAAAAACCGATTAGTTCATTTTCCATCTATTTCTTCCATCTTAACGCTCCCCATGTTTTTGAGTTGATTATTTTTAACCAGATGTATATTTTATTTTTCAAGGGAGTTTAACTGCCAGGGCCATTCATTCCTAAGTCCAGATGTATAATCATCTTGATTCATGTATCATTCATCAGATCATTTTCAACTACCTAGGATAAAGTTTCCAGAATTTTTTCCACTCCCATCCGGGCCTAGCAATTCCGGGCATTTTTTCAAAAAAACCTGGCAAAATCCGGGTTGGGATTTCAATTTTTCAAATCCAAAAACCGGGCAAAATTCAAGTGTAATTATACATAATAGCAAAGAAAAAATGAAAAAAAAATGAAATTAATATTTTATTAATGTAATTGCAGACTTCCAAAAACTTTTTGGAACACTTAAATATTCAAAGGTTTATAAAAGTGAATCAGCGAAATTATTTGAAACAACCGTTCAAAATTTCCATACCGTTAATCGATTTTGCTGAAACTTACTCAAAAACTTTGATTTTTTTTTTGTTTTTTTGTGAAAATTGTGAAAAAATCCGGGACATATCCGGACTTTTTTCACGATATCCGGGCAACCGGGCCGGACCGGACTTTATCGAAATTTTGCATCAAATATCCGGGCAAACCCGGATAAAACCGGGCAATCTGGCAAGCTTAACCTAGGAGTTTCTTTGATTTTCAAAATGTCACTAATAGCTGTAAAGATATAGATGACATTTCGCTTCTAGGGCCTTTACCACCAAAGAGATTGGGTTCCAGTTACTGGGACAACATGTCGAATTTATGCTAGATGCATTCAAAATAGTTGTTGAAAATAAGGATGATCTTTAAGCATACCATAGTTTTTTACCACACGGCTGGGCATCTCTGGACGATTTTTTGAAAAATTGGTGAAAATTAAGGGCAAACCTGAACAGAATCTAGGCATTATTTTCAAACAAACAAGATTAAAAAGAAAGAAAATAACTATAATTTTTCTACAAGAAATTTTAAGTTTTAATCGAATCACAGCAGCACTCAGCAGTGTTAAAATCGTATGTAAGGATTAAACAAAATTTATGTTCACTCTTGAATTAAGGTACTCTAAAAAATCTTCTGTGAAAGCAAATTCCAAAATTTTGAAAAAGAAACTTCAGTTTTATTTATTTGATTTTGCAAATAATTTGTCCAAACCCTAGAAAAATCGGGAAAGTTTAAAAAATATCTCGGCATCCTGGCTCTATACGACTTTTCTCGAATTCTGGAATTCCAGGTTTAAGGACAAATTTGAAATTTGAGTTTTGAAAATCGGTTCATTGGGAAATGAAATACAGCTTTGATCAAAGCCAAAATTGGATGTCGTATTTTTTCTACCGGAAAATCTGAAATAGCGGTCAAAACTTTCATTGGACCCCAACATATCTATACATTGGCGGATAGATGGATTCTTGTCGATTTCAAACATCAATGAAACACTTAAATACAGAAAAGCTGTAAAAAGTTATCAGTATTTCAAAAATAAAATTGATTTTCCGGACTTTTTACTTTCTGAACCAGTTTCTAATAACCTGGTAATACATATCGACTATATTTTTATATGTTGAGCAATTAGAATAAATTACCTACACAATGAAACATTTACAGCTAGGAGAACGAAATCAAACCACAACTCAAATTTCCCCGAAACGGATATTTAACGAACGCCTTTGAAAGGTTAATACTGTGTTTAGGCTTGTCATCAGGATATTTGATCCTAAATATCAAATGAATTTGGTACATCTATTTGACTCACCTGTGCTGAATCTGCGCATTGATATCATCCGGGTTCATGTCCGAGGCCACTACGTAAACGGTCGTTCCGTCGGGTCCTTGCTGTTGAGTATATTGCAGATTTCCCTGGACCACAATCTGAGTCCCATCCATCAGCCCCAGCTCGTTGTTGGCGTACAAACTTTCCAGACCTTTCTGATCCGTGTAGATCACCGTTTTGTTGCCATCATTGTACACGTAATCGATCTGTGACTTGGGATCCTGCCCATTTGGATCTCCTCCGCTGCCAGCCGGACCACCCATGGGTTCAAAGTGTGGAATGGCCGCCTTCGGATCCCCGTAGATGACATTCTTGGGCTCTCCACCCAGCGTGTAGACAATCTGTTTGGTCTGTTCCGGCGCTGGGTCATTGGCCGGATTGCCATAGATCTGTTGCGGGTGCTTGTCGGCGGTTTCCTTCTCGTATTGGAGAACGGTTGTCGGAAGCTGCTGATCCGCGCCATTCGGAGTCGAAGGTCCTCCGGCTGCATGATGACCTCCATCATAGATGCTGGGATCGGTAGGCAGCTTGTTGATTAATTGGTCAGCAGCCGTCGTGGCCGGGGCATTAACGATCCGGGTCAAAATCGTTTCGCCATTCTCGTTACGTGTGATAATGTGATGCTCGCCGTTGATGATCTCCCGGCTGATGATTTGTTGGTTCCCGAGCAGACGTTGAATATGTGCGTTGTCCAGTATACGCACTGATTGATCGTCCGGCGAAAGACGAGCCAGTGACTGATGCTGCTGCTGCTGTTGTTGTTGCTGCTGCTGCTGCTGATGATGATGATGGTGGACATCCCCATTAAGACCGGATGGTATTAATCTTCCGTCAATTACCTGATCGCCCGGTGAGAGTCTCTGGTGCCCCTGCGGATCTTCGTCGTGGGGCTGATGGTGGTGATGTTGTTGTTGCTGTTGCTGATGATGATGTTGCTGCTGTTCTTGGATCAATCTCGAGTGCAGCAAATTCTGCTCAGCCTGGTCGTGATCTGGTGAAGCCAATTGATGGGCATGACCCGCCTGAACGATCGTCGTCAGCTGCTGGGCCGCGGCCAAAGACCGTTGATTCGGATTGGCGTACAGGTATACGGTGTTCGTTTCCTTGTCGTACACCTTCGTCTGACCCACATCTGGGGCGTAGTCTTTGTGCAAGTCCAGCACGCTCACATTTGTCATTGTCGCCAGCTCTGGGGGAGGCGTGGGTGGATTAGATCTGATCTCGCTGCTTTGCTGCTGCTGGTGCTGGTGGTGTTGCATTTCAGGTGAGGAAGACATTTTTGCGTGGGATTTTTTTACTTTCTCCGTTTAGTTTAAAATAAAAGAAATGTTTAACAAATATATAAAATTGGCCTCTAGGAGTTGATTGCACTATAATTTCTTCTCGAGTCTAATACTGCGTACTGGAAGCGCTGATGAGTATTACTTCTCGCTGTATGGACGATCTTTATCACATTCTTTTATTACAGCAAATCTCTTAAATGCTAGTGGACGGAGTGGGTTGCATTGAGCAGATTGCACGTTAGTGCATTGTTGAATATCTATAAAAAGAAAAAAAAGTTTCAATTAATTATTTTCAACTTTGGCTGATTTTATGTTTTCAATCGCCTACAGGGAATTAATGTTTATTATGTCTAATGTTTTGAAAAACTTTTCCGGTGGGTACAACTGTGTTTGATATTCACTTATTAGCTCGATCTCGCGGACATCGACTCAAGAGGCCACTGACGCACAGTGGGCCAGGGACCACACTTTTGCGGTCAAAATTGACTGCAGGCCATAGGCTTCATTGTAGCTCATCGGTGTCTTCGACAAAGTTACTCGACTATATTTGCGCAATCTATTGATGGATTTGAATTAGTTCTACATTTCTCCGCAAGGTGGTGCCAAAATCTAACTTTTTACAGAAGCAAGATACAGGCATGACGTTCCAACTGAGCATTATCACAAGCCCTCAAATTTCGATATGATTTGAAACTTTTTTAAAGGTTTAACCTATAACTATTATATGCTTAAAAATTAAATAGTAAAGATAATTTTTTTTGAAATTATGAACTTTTTTTAACCTTTTTACGAGCATTCGAGCCCATACCTACATGATTCGAAATATTATTCTACATTTTTAAGACTTATTCATAATTGTTACACACTTTAAACTATGTGTCTGTTAATGCCTCAAAAATTCAGTTAGCAATAATTGAACTCAGAAAAAAATTGTTATATTTTTTCTAAAATGAATTTGCGGCTTTATCGGTGAGGGTTAAAGAGTTGAAATGAAAGACGGATAGAAGATCAGAAGAAAATTCTAAGGTGGTGAAAAGAGCGAAGAGCATTTGAAATAGAAGCTTGACCACATACTAAATTCTTTGTCCCACACCAATTAACTGTATTGAAGAAGTAGTACCCAATAGAGAAGGCACTACATTTTTCGATGCAGTTAATTATGGATGGTTCGACCGCCATGTGAGTGTGCACATGTGCCGAACGGACAAAAAATTTAGCATGTGGTTGCTCTGTTAAGTCTTCTATTGTGCGATATCGTTCCATCGATGGCTAGGTAGATTTCTTATTTTCGTTTTGTGCGGATGTTCCAACTGGATTGAGTTGTCGCATACTGTCAACGGTCAGAAATCTTGGCCTAACTATTTTCGATTATCGGAACGATGTTTTGTAATTGATTTTTATAGCCGAATTATTTTTATTATTTTAAGAGGAGATATCACCGTGAATTTGTTTTTATGAAATGAATTTGCGGCTTTATCGGTGAGGGTTAAAGAGTTGAAATGAAAGACGGATAGAAGATCAGAAGAAAATTCTTAGAATTTTCTTCTGATCTTCTATCCGTCTTTCATTTCAACTCTTTAACCCTCACCGATAAAGCCGCAAATTCATTTCATAAAAACAAATTCACGGTGATTTCTCCTCTTAAAAAAAAAAAGTTATATTTTTTCAACTTTATTTCTTACTTCGTTTAATCCTCGAAAGCTGATCGTGCACATATTCTAAGCATCTTAATCATCATTCAAATATACTGAAGAATTGAGATTTTTTAAAGAACAAGTATTTTGAATTAAAATTGGTAATCAAATTAACGGAAAAAATCTAAATTTTGGGTTAATTGAGGAAGTAGATAGGGAAGCTAGGGGTAAGACGCCCACGCCATGAAGAATCTATGATAACTCGTAGGGGAAAACTGGACAGGACGCACCAGCAGGGTAAAATGGCCCAAACCATTCTTTCTCAAAAATGCACTAACCTATGGCTTCGTAAATGGTGGATAATGTGCAACACGAGACCCCATAGTGGTCATATCACCTCCTATTCACAACTCCTATCTCTACCTCCCCGTGGTACCGGCTGGGATGCGAGTAACCTAAGCGGAGATCGGGTACCCAACCCCGGTGGATGCTTTGGTCGCATGCAGACTGAGAAGGTGGCCGCACGCGTCTGTTCCCCAGCGTCTGTCTTGCAGCAAGCGGCTGAATTTATGAAATGCGGCTCCCGCCAGCTAAGTCCAAGATGGCAGCCCCATCGCGAGATAGGGACTTTAGGCTAACAACCTACTGCTCCCGATTTGAAATTGTTATGGAATCCGAAAGAAATGACCGACCTGGAACTTTGGCGACGACTTTTAGCATGAAAACACGGACACGAATTGGAACTTGGAATTTTTTAACCCTTGCCCAACAAGGCAAACTGGAACAACTTGCTAGAGAGGCTAGCCGCCTCAAGCTTGAGATTCTGGGACTGAGCGAAGTCCGTTGGTTTAATACTGGAGAACACAAGACAAAATCCGGGCAAGTCCTGCTTTACTTTGGCATACGAGGAGAACATGCTACTCGGGAACGAGGAGTTGGTTTCCTGTTAAGCCCGCAGGCCTACGCGGCCCTCATTAGATGGGAACCAATAAACGAAAGAATACTCGTAGCCAAATTCAGAACAACGGTTAGAAACCTTTCAATGGTCCAGTGTTATGCACCAACTGACGTTGCCGATTTGCAGGAGAAAGAACAGTTTTACAGTCAACTGAACAGCGTGGTAGAGAGAATTCCGAAGGGTGACATTCGAATCCATTTGGGCGACTTCAACGCAAAGATTGACTCCGACAATCAAGACCTTGAGCGTATTATGGGGCGCCATGGCCTAGGACAGATGAGCGAAAACGGAGAGCTGTTTGTAGAATTTTGTGGCAACAACAACATGGTGATCGGTGGATCGCTCTTCCCCCATCGACCAGCACATAAGGTCACTTGGGTATCTCGAGATGACCGAACAGAAAATCAAATTGACCACATTTGCATCAGCCGAAAATGGAGAAGGAGCCTTTTTGATGTCCGCAACAAACGAAACGCAGACATTGCATCTGACCATCATCTCGTCCTTGGCGAGAGAGAATCCAGAGGTGGAAAGGGCATACGTTGAACAGCTAGAATCCCGAGCCTCGGAATTGCCGACAGACGGAACAGTCGAAGAACAGTGGTGTGGAATCAAGAATGCCTTTATCACGAGCCATGGTACTCTCGGTAAAGTTTGTGGAAGACGAAGTGAATGGATGTCGGAGGATGATCGATGATCGGAGAAAGGCGAAAGTCGGAATTGAGCAGGCATGTACCGGGTCAGCCAAAGCAGCCGCCCGCTTACGATATGAGGAGCTGGAAAAGGCAGTTAACGAGCTTGTAGACGAGACAAGAGAGCCTGGACAAACTCCCTAGCCGAAGAGGGAAAAAGAGCCGCCGCCAAAGGAGATATCCGATTATTATATGATATATCTCTCCGCCTTAGTGGCGCAAGGACTAATGCAAGAATGCCGCTGAAAAACCGAGCAGGTCAGCTGCTGACAGATCGAATAGATCAGCTTAAGCGTTGGACTGAGCATTTTGAACAACTCTTCCGCGTTACAAATAGCAATGGCCAACAGAACCAACAGCTCGAGGCGCCCACAGTAAGTCGCATTAATGGCGTAAACTCGGAAGCGCCCTCGCTGGCTGAAATAGAAGCGGCAATCAAGGACATGGAGTCCAACAAAGCACCTGGAATCGATTGCATTCCTGCTGAAATGCTCAAAGCCGACTCTGCCTTGTCAGCACAAATGTTGTACCATCTTTTCGCTGACATTTGGGATACTGCAACATTCCCGGCCGACTGGATGCAGGGTATCCTCGTAAAGGTCCCGAAGAAAGGAGACCTGACAGAGTGCGGTAACTGGCGTGGCATAACTTTGATCTGTACATCCCTCAAAGTACTCTGCAAAGTGATCCTGAACAGGATCCAGGAGGAAATCGACGCTACACTCCGACGGCAACAAGCTGGATTCCGATCCGGACGATCATGTGTGGACCACATCACAACGCTACGAATCATACTGGACCAAATCAACGAATTCCAGGACTCTCTTCTGCTGGTGTTCGTTGATTTCGAAAAAGCATTTGACCGACTGAACCACGAAAACATCTGGGCTGCTCTAAGACGACGAGGGGTCCCAGAGAAACTAGTCCATCTCATCGAAGCACAGTACGAGGCATTTTCGTGCAAGGTCTTGCACGACGATGTCTTGTCCGAACCAATCCCGGTAACTGCTGGAGTGAGACAAGGATGTATTTTGTCACCGCTTCTTTTTCTCATCGTAATGGATGAGATCTTGACTGGATCGATTGACTGTAGACCAAACCGAGGATTTCCGTGGAATCCTTCAGCAATTGAGCAACTGAACGACCTTGACCTGGCAGACGATATTGTTTTGCTCGCCCAAACACAACAAGACATGCAGAGCAAACTCGACGACCTCACCGAAAGCTTCAAGGCAGCAGGTCTCAAAATCAATGTCGGAAAGTCGATGGAAATCAACACAGAAAATCGTTCCAATTTCGTGGTAGCTGGACAACAGGTTGAGACAGTGGAGTGCTTCCAGTATCTTGGTAGCCAGATTACGCCTGATGGTGATACCAAGAAGGACATCGAAACCCTGATCAGAAAAGCCCGATTTGCGTTTGCGAGTCTCCGAAACATCTGGCGCTCACGCCAGATCTCTCTAGGAACTAAGATCCGAATCTTCAACTCAAACGTCAAATCCGTATTGTTGTACGAGTGTGAAACTTGGTGCACATATGCGGTGACGACGCGAAAACTGCAAGTTTTTGTGAATCGCTGCCTGCGGAACATCATCCGCGCTTGGTGGCCTGGCAACTGGATCTCAAACATTGAACTTCATCGCCGGTGTCATCAAAAGGCGCTAGAAATTGAGATTCGGGAACGAAAGTTGAGATGGATTGGGCACACGCTGCGAAGAGATGAAAACGAGATTTGCAGAGAGGCGCTTGACTGGAATCCAAAAGGGCATCGAAGATGAGGAAAGCCCAAAAGCTCGAGGCGGGGAAGTCTAGCGGTCAATCGGCGCCGGACTCTTAGGTAGGTATTTAGGTTAACAAAAAATAAATCGGTAGAATACAAAATGAGAATGAAAATATCGGTTGAATCTTTTTTTTTTATTTGGAAGCTATGAAACTTTCCAGATTCGCACCGATTTTGGCGATGTGCCCTTTTCTTATACATGCCTCACAAATTATGTAAACAAAGGGTACACAGACAACATCTGCAATTTTGAGACTGGCACACGAAACTCGACTTGAGTGTCATGTTGTCAGGGGGTTGATAGCTACACTCTACACTATACTATTATACATGCAGATATAAACCAAAATATGAGCGCTAATAATCATAGCAGCTTTGCCTACTAGCGACACGGCGCATACGTCGCGACGTTGAAAATCATAACGACGTATAGTGAGTTTCCAAGGAGACTTGGAGTATGCGATTGATGGCCTAAGGAAAATCAACAGTAAATAACATAAACAAAGTTTATGCACTACATGAAAATCGCCTACTGGACTGAAAAAAAGCATAACAAGCCTTCGAGTGACAGGAATCTCGCTAGTAAAAAGTGTCGCTAGTAAAACTGTCGCTATTCGGTTTGGTGCTATACACATAATATAATTCTGATGACGAGAAATAGAATGGGTTACTCACATATGTTTGCTTAGGTTACCAAACAAAATTGATGGTAGTGTGGAAGGGCTTAAAAAGGATCAGCTATACCATTTAATTAATTCATTAAAAAAAACAATTTTATAAGGCAATTAAGCAAAATGATGGTGAAAGTGATTTTTGTTAATAACTTTTGGTACAGCTTATAAGTGACGAAAAATGTGCAATACGTATAAGAATTGATCAAAAAAGAGAATAAAAAATGTAATTCAATACTTATTAACGATTTATAAATTTTATCATTTTAATTTTACTTACATTTTGTATTGTTGATTTGTTATAGTGTTATTTGAGTCTTTTCTTAAAATATCATGTTTCTTGTCGAAGCGGACATATTTTCACTATCATTCAATCGTTTTATACTATGCTTACACGTACGATTGGTAAAACCTTTTATGTTTTCATACTATTTTTCTTCTTCACATGCTCACTATGGCGATATTTATTTTCTATGGCACTGGGGTTATTGGACGATTTATTTTCATCAAATCTGGATATTTCCTACACAAATGCTTCAAATTTCCATTGACGATAAACGAAATCACTTAACACAATCACTACTGAAATATTCCTACTTTCCACTTATCACATGTTTCGTCACAAACCGAAGCGGGAAAATCCTCCGCTTTCAAATACCCCCAATAGAACCACTTTTTTCCTTCGCCCTATTAGTCGCGATTTTTCACCCGGGCGCTCGTTATCTGGTGGCAACTTTTTTTCTCCGCCTCCCACTTTATTGAAAAACAACACATTCATTCATCATTGATCCGCTCGTGGGGTGAGGCGATGGAAACGGGGTGGGATTTCCGAATGGGCTAGTTGGGAGGCGCCGTTAATTGCTAGCGTTCTTGCATATTAAACCGTCGATGTCGTCGTGCCTCTGCCTTGCCTGGGGCTGGACATTCTGGGACGCGTGGGCGTTTGGTTGCAAATTATATTGGCCTTCGTCCACACGTTGGAATCATCTGAGGGGGAGAGAGAGAAAAGTGACAGGAAAAGAATAGTAAAGTTAGTGGAATTAATAACGGCTGTCAAACTGATCGTTTGGTTGGGAATATTCAAACTAAGGTGAGTGACTGTTTGTTCTGGGTTGAATTAAAATCATACGACCTTTCGCGATCTTTTGCTTCATATTGCGAAATGGTTCCTCGCTGAGTTAAACAATTTTTTAACATTTTCCAGGAATTTGAACCAAACTCAATGTAATGTCATGTAACCGAGATGATGGAAAATCAACAACAGCACAAACAGTCTCACCACCATATCAATAACAACAGGTCAGCAGCGATAGTGACAAGCAATCATTAGCTTATACGATGAGGCATTCCTGGTTATTTATTATTATTAACGCTAGACGGTTTCGATTCGATGTTGCCGAGTGTGAATGGAGATGTGAATAAATTTTCGATGCTAATCGTTTTCGCAGAACTGTGATTTCCTGCGGGCTCCTTAACTCATATGTATAGAATATTTGAAATGACGCTCACATCGCCCGCGGGCGGTATCTTCGCCTTGGCGATGAACTGCAATGCAGCAGATTGATCGTAACTTTTTCGATGTTTATTTCTGTAGCTGTTTTTAGTATAAATGTTTACATTTAAATATTAATACTTTTAACGTTTTATTAATTTCTCATGTACGTTGTGGAACCCAAGCAACTAAAGTTCCTCTGGTATCCAACATTATCATGTAAACCTTTACATTCTGTACGAGATCATAATAGGGTAAGAATACTGTATACAGCAAAAAATTTCTAAAAGTATACGGAATCTAAGACACGAGTGATCTATTTTTTCACAAGTGTAACTAAAAAATGATATAATTTTCTACTCTTTTTGATGTAATTTTAATCTGTTTTCAAAAAGTGAACAGAAATAAACTGTTTTGCTATAATTTTACATTCCGTGATGTAAAAATCAAGCGGTCAATGAAATTTATTTCACAAACAGTGTACAATTTTATCTGTTTGGTTTAAAATTAATGACACTGTTTGTCTGTGCCATTTGTCAGTCGAGTCATTAAGCGGAAACCGAGTATCTTCGTTCCTAGACGCAGCTCCTGCATTTCTATAATTTCCTAAAAGTGGTTGGTTTCTAAAATGATAAACAAACTAATGATGTTATTGAAAATAATCAGTTCTTTCTAAATTACAGCGACAGCAGATTTTGCAGATTTGCAGTGGCATGGATCCGGAATATGAATGGAGAGGAATTTCCTTAGGTCCCCCAGTGACGCGAACGGGTTAAAATATCAATACACGTGTACTTTTTTTTATTGATGTTTTTTTTTGAAAATAAATGTTTAATATTTGTAAACAGTGTAATTTCTTTTCATATGACTCATAATATCTGAATATTTCATTAAACAAAATGCAAATATCCTGAATTAAAAATCAAAAATTTAACATCGTTGTGTATTTTTAAACGACAATAAGCTGTTCCGTTTTCGTGCTTCGTTTTTGGTCTAAATTCACACGTCTCAATGTAACGATGATGTAGTTTTAGATAAAAAACGATGTTCCGTTTTCGTGCATCGATTTCAGTCTAAAATTACACAAATTTTTCTTGCTGTGTATATTGATCACCATCATTCGGATTCAGCGTATCTGTGGACCACAAAAAATTACGAAAGGTTTTTTGGATGGAATTTTTATAATGTACTTAAGCTTGCTGCACAGCTTCGAATTGATATGATTTGTTAGCGGAAATATATTTTAAACCCATCATTTAAGCCTTTTTATTGAAAATTGTTTTGGTACGAATTATTGAACACGTTGAACAGTCAGTGTTTCAATTATTGAACACGTTAACATTGGACATAATTGTATACATTCAATGGTATTACATTTAATAGAACACATTGCCGGGGCAATTTGGGTTGAGCTAGCAACCAAGAAACAGTTTGTCAACCCTTCATTTCATGATTTTTAATTTTTTCTTAAAAATCATTTTAAACAGTCGAAAATGATGTGTACATTAACAAAGAAATTTAAAATCAAATACGATTTTTCATTTTTTTCATACATTAATTGTTGCAAATTTGTTGCTTTATGAAACGAAGGGTTAATATTTACATTCGATGTTTGTTCAAAAATTGATACATGCATTTATTTACGAAACGGGTATGGCAAGAATGAATGTTAATTGAAACATTGGCATATTTGGTGATCCAATGATTTAACACGTTAATTTGTAAAATTTTAAGAAAATACAGATAACAAAAGCTGTCACTCTTCCACAAATAAATCAAAAAGATTTATATCCTTTTTTTTCCTTATAAAAAAACGACCATTTTTTCATCCAGCCAAAAATTCATGTCTAAATTCGAATATATATTCTAGTTTCATAGAATACACGTAGGAGAAAACTGTCAAAATGCAGAAGCGAGGAAACAAAGCTTAAACAATTGATTCCCAAAAAACGCTGACCTATAAGACTGAGTCGATTTGGGGTCATTTTTGAATGTCTCGAACCCTGGGGTCTAAAAAGCTTTGTTTTGGTTCAAAACTCCTCCATATATTTGGCAGAGATGTATCTTGTCGGCGGCAGCACCTAAATTATTTTTTTTAAACTAGCAGAGCTTTTGCGTCATTTATTAAAACTAGAAATCTTTGGTGAAAACAAATCTAAAAGACATAAGAAAAAACGAATTTACGTGTTAAAAACAAAAATTTAACACTAATATCGACACTTTGTATAAACCTAATTATACCGCCGGGGATCAAATGACCCCAACACATTTTCCGCTAAAACTCTCTTGTTTCTTAACCGATTTTTATTTAACTTATAGTTTCGGAAAGTTTGTAACGTGACTCAAATATTATTCTCAAACAATATTCAGCTACAATCATTAATTTTAGTGTTATTCACATTCTAAGCAAAAAGATCCGAAAACCATGATTCGGAAAAAAAGCCTGCAAGTCAGTTATTAAGAGCTCGAGAAAAAAATTACTTGATGCTTGAGAAAGCTTAAGTTAGAAGCTATATGTTGCACATTTGAAAATAATTTTTAAAAATTTCTTTTAATCATGGCCACAAAAAATGTAAAAAAGTGGTGTAAAAACCGTACTTTTGAATGAATCAATCGCCAAAGCTGTTCAAGTCACATAAGATATTTTTTGAAACAAGAGTCAAATAAATAGTTGACAAAATTTGTGACATTTCGGCATATTTGGATTTATAAAACATATTGGCGATTATTCTGTTATAATGGGCGAAAAACTTGAAGTGAGATTTGACTGTGTTACCATATTCTGTTTGGATTCTACTGAAGTATTCCGCCATGTTAGATTTTTTAGACTATTTTAGGGCAAAAATGATTTTTGTTTTATGTATCCAACCTAAAAAGTGTCGTTTTCTTGTTTTTGTCGACTCGGCTGGTCTTGTAAAGCTGTCTATTTATCTGTTTTTTTTTTTTAATTTTCCGAATTAATTCGTGTTTTGTGACAATAAGGTGTAGTAATTGACTTACTGTGTAAAGTGTTTCTCGGATAAAATCCGGTTGTCCGGGGATTTCAGGATACAACATTCTTACAACATTCTTACAACATTCTTACAACATTCTTGTTAAAACCGATGGTATTTTTCGTCATCTATTTCAAAATCTTCTGGAGCTTACCACAGTGATAACTCAGATTATGGAAAATATATATTCAAAGAAATCACAGCCTTCTTAGAGTTGGACGTTGAATCGCTAATTCCCTTTCTGTGATTTTTTTTTTCCTCAATAAAAACTTTTCCTCAAAGCCTTGTTTTTTCCAAAAAACAGTAAAAAACTCGTTTTTTTTTAATTAAGGTTCTGTATTATATCATTGCATTAAGATGTTGAGCAAGGTTGTTAAAATCACAGAAAAATGTACAATTTTAACATTCTTGATTTTAGAATTTTTATTCGGACTTTTATAATTTTTTTATCTTGGTAATGTGCAATGCAAATGATAAGTGAACTAACTCAATTTATCGATGTTTGTTATAAAATTTCTATTCAATTTCTTAAAAAAGCATCACAGATAATATCCAAAGACCTTTTGGGTCGTATCCCAGAATTTCTGATTTCTGAGGTTTTGATCAAAAACTAACAACTTTTTTCATTTATTTTGATGTCGGCTGACTCATGATGATAAAAAATACATAAAATCGTTCACCCAGGCTTATTTATTAAATTTTCGTAATTTACGTCAATAATCAGAAATAAAAAACCTGTTTACAAGATTTTTGTTCATATTTGTTCGCCAGTATTTAAATGCTAACAAAACAAGCCTTTTTACCGAATTGGGAAGAATAATTTAAAAAAAAATCTGCTGAGTATATTTTTAATCAGACAACTTTATTTTTGCTTAAAACGAAAATAATGTTCACTTACGGACATCGAAATTTCTTTGATCGAGTGTGGCTTCCGATTTTTAGCTACTCTTCCGACACACCTTTAATGGAATTTGCTTTCCAAAGTGGTGGGAGTTAAATAATGAGTAAAAATGTATCCTGAATAAAAAAAAAAGAATTATACGTGAGGCCTTGAACAGAACATAATAAATGCTTAAAATGCCAGAAAAAAGTTAACAATCTGAATGAGTGTGAGGCAAATGCAGATAAGTGTATATCTGATCAAGTCATATAAATGTTCTTAACATTGTAGAAAAAAGTTAAGGGAGAAAAATTAAAAAAAAAACTTTGCGGGCCGCTCAAAAGGGTCTCGCGGGTCTCGGTTTGCTCATCCCTGAGTTAAACGAACATTAAAGTTGACAAAATTGGCATACATTGCTAAACAACTTCTAACCAGCTTCAAAAAGCACTTTCATAGGCACCACAAAGAAACCATCAAGTCCCGCTTATTTGATTCAAATTATTCAACCATATTTAAATAACATGACACATTCCACCGTGACATGAAATCACTTTTCCGGACTTTTCGGAACTGTTATTATTCTAGAAGTCAACTAACCTACTTAAAAATGAAAAAAAAGTAGCAGACGGTCGCAAATTGATTTTTCTTCAAAATGAATATAATTTGGTCATTAAAAAACTTAAGTTGTTTGTGTTTTGATCAATTACTTTTGTAATATGAATTCTCGCAATTTTACCATTTTTTGACTTCAGTACATAGCATTTTGATTTCCTGTTCTCTCTGGGGAAATTGGTGATCGATGTTTGCAAATAAGTTATAGAGAAAAAAATTACACACAATTTGATCTGTGTAGCTTCTCGATTGAACAACAACGAACAACGTTATATGTATCTTGTATGAATTCACTCAATTCAAACAACACACGTCACGAAATTTCTAGTTATTCTAAACAATTTTTAGAGCCTTCAAATCTGATGTACACTTTTGAAAGTGGTATTACGCTATTAAGATTTGTAGAATCAAAAATGTTCAATATCTTTTCTTAACTTTTTTCTTATTTTGACTGGCACTTGAATGCCAACATGTTGAGGAACAAACGTTAAAATTACTGATGATTCTCACAGTCTTTATTCAAAGATTAAATTTTTAAATCTTTTTTTTAATTTTTTTTTCCAATATTTTTGTTTTTCTTATTTGAAAATAACGAAAAAGTTAAAAAATCAACTAAATTATGTTTGATTTGTAATTTGTCATCCGGAGGGTCAAAACAGCTTTTAGAGCATATTTGTTTTAAGAAATTTTACAAACAATAAAATTTCTAGAAGTGAATTCATTCATTCGCGCTGTTGTAACTCAGCTGGATTTCAACCGATTTCAATAAAATTAAGTGTTTCAGAATCGGCTCATCATTTTCAAAGGAGATCTTATTTTTTATTGTTATTCAATGTTAATGTTTTCTCGTAAAATTAAAAAGTTTCCTTTTTTGTTACGTGACTTCATTCATTTGCGACTGTTTTTTGTCGCTTTTTAAAACATACCCATTATTAAATATAAAAAAAAATCTCCTTTCAACACCAAGAAGCAGTTTTTGTTGGCTTCAAAAGGTACTAAAAAAATCCAAAAAAGCAATCCATATATTTTGATTAATTATTTTGTAAAAGTTGTCAACATTTACATTTTTTACAGGAAATAAATAGATTTTTTTAAATTGTATAAAACATGGAAAAAACGGTTGATTCACAGGTTGTGCAGAATTTTATGGTCGGGATTAAGGCCAAGGTGCAGGCATTTGCGTATGGACTGTAAATAAAATACGAGTAAAATTTTAAAATGAAGTTTATTAGTTATTTTCAATCCCTGAAAATTTGCTGGCAATCGGTGGAAACTCGAATTTTGCGAATCAATTTTGTGTGTTGCAATTTCATCGTGGACACCCTTTAAAACTCACTTGTGAGGTAATCTCTACATTATGTCCAGTTTCAAGTTGTTAAAAAGTTCTTCTGGAACTAAATGTGTACTTCACATTGACGTTTCCCATATGTTTTGTTTATGCAAACACGGATTGAAGTTCGAAACAAGTAGAATTAAGCCTTTAAATCTATTTCAAAGTTAATGTATTGCGAAGTTGCTTCTGAACGTCCGTTGGAAATAAATAAAAACTTTAAAGTTTACAAAAGAGTACAACAAAGATTTTTCACGAACTATTGAGCCATACAAAAAAAAACCTTGCAACTACTTAATAGCTACATGATGTTGATAAAATAAGAAGTACGTAACAAGTAGATTGCTATTCTTTCTACCAACTTTAAAGCTCCCAAAAAGTAGAAACAGAAACCAAAACAATACATTAAAGCTGGTTTTGAGTTTTGACTGAATTTGATAAAGAATTAAGTTCCATGGACCTCGAAATAGCATTTTGAACAGCAAAAAAAATCCACAGAACTTTTGTACAGCTCTTTGTGAACTTATGAGTTCGTTTCTTCGTCTTGAATTTTTACCACGATTTGTGGTCGACTTTGGATATTGAGGTAGACAAAACTAACTTTACTAGATATTTTATAACTTAAGGGTCGACCTGGTCACCCTATTCCCCCAAACATCTCCAAAACCACATAAGAAGCATGTAAAGTTAATTATCATTGCCAAAAAGAGGGTTAAACTATTTAAAATTATTGATTGAGAAAGTTTGTCTAAGCAAAATTGTAAGTGGTCTAACCTGTTGACTATTTCATTTCCAAAGCTGAATTGCAGATAATTGAAATAAAGATAGCTTCAAATTAAACGAATAGTAAAGTTTTCTGCAAAACCCAAATTCATGATTTTGTTTGGTTTTTTTTTTATAAATCTTCATAAAAATAATAACAATATTAGCTAAATTTCTTTGAAAGTTTTAATAATTTCGCTGTTCACTTCTGTTCATTTTTTTATTTCCAATACTGCAAACAACCCCTTGGATATTTTGGAACAAGTTTGTAAAGTTTTTATAAACAGATTTATTCCAAAAACATCAGCAAAAGATATCTATCAGCCAGTTTACCGCCCTTTTGAAGGATTTCAACACCCAGAAAAAAAGTTATCAAAATTAACACTGTATACAGATTCTTATATGTTCTTAATTTTTTTTTTTTTGGGAAAACTGTTGTGATTCATTTTTTATTAAATTCTTATTTTATTAAACTATACATTTGAAAAGTCATCGATCCGATGGATCGCTGTCAATGCTATTTCAACGATCAGTCACTGAGAAGCGTAAAATCTGTTCCAATCACCAGAAACTACAAGCAAATAAATAAAGTTATTTCCTTCGCCCCGTGATTAACAATCATAAACCATAAATTACCGAATGCACGTTAGTGGCACCAAGCCAAGGACATTAACTTGGATTAAATTTCCATTGAGAGGTACTATTTTTTTTTGCATCCCGCCAATTCGTTCCAGGAAACTCGTAAACTTGAGCGAAATCTTAATTTACTGAACTCACCCACGCGACATTTTGTTTGCGTTTTTTGTCTGTCTTTTATGTGCGCTTATTTCATACCAATAATGATCACACTCGTTGGTCGGTCCATCGGTCAGTCAATGGCCTGAATGGCGAACTTCACGAAATTATTTACATCCACAATTGGTGGTTGTTGTTTGGCGGATCGAAAACGGAAGGTCCTTGCCCATATCAACACGACAGATATAAATGCGCCTGTTTTCCGACAGCGCGGACTGCATTTATTTAAATTGCAAAACACCTTTCTCGGGCTCAATAAAAACAAAAACAGAGTTTATAGGGGATAATGGGGGTAGTTGATCCCCCTTTTTATTTCCATCGTATCTTTTTGAAAATGAACAACTCGCCGTGTTTTGTATTTTCTGACGCCGTCTAATTTTCAGTTTCTATGCTCTAAGCATTTTAAAGTGATGAAAAAAGATCTTCAAGTCACGTTTTGTTACATTTTAAAGCAAAGTTAAATAACTCAAAATAAAAGATTTTGAAAATTTGATGAAATAGCAGTATTGATGAGTTGTTCTATTTAAGATATTTTTCTAGAACATTTGATCTTTGTGAAACATTTCGGTTTCGAGATATGGAGAAGTAATCAGGTATCCCAAGGGATCAGGTATCCTTATTCTCCCCTACTATACCACCTACATCTTTTAATTAACTGCCATCGAAATTGTCGAGTTGAGGATTTACTTGAGAGCATTTTTGTGGATTGAGGTTCCTTATTTGGTTCACCCAAGAATACACGAAAGCATTGACAAAATTGTTACAGTAACGCCGCGTAACACGTTTTTGTGTAACATATAACTTAAGGTTTCCAGATTGCCCGGTTTTATCCGGGATTTCCCGGATATTTAAAACATATTTTGGGAACAGTCCGGAGCTGCCAGGTTGCCTAGATTTCTTTGAAAAAAAGCTCGGATTGTAAACAACTTTATTGGAATCTACATGAAATTTTTTTTGAAAGATCTAATACTCCTTCACATAATAAATTAGATTTTTTCCATACAAGATAAGAGCATTCACATAGAAGGTGCCCTGATGTTTTCTTCCCAGCCTGACGAAAACGACTAAAGTCAGATGGACTTCTTTCCATTAGTTTAAGATTATATTGAAATTTACAGTGTCCTGTGACCAAACCTGTTTAAAGTTTTAAATCTTTTTTTGGATTATGTTAAGATTTTTTCCGATTTAAAAATATTTTGAACAATCATTCACATGGATTGTCGTGCTCATTCTTTGTATTTTTTCATTTTTTTCTTCAAAAATACTGTTTTTCTATATTTCTCATTTCCATTTTTAAAAAGCAATGAGACTCGCTGACTTTTGGAATACTCAATACTCAATACTATACGAGCTTAGAGAAAAATGAGAGTCAGTTAGCTTTTTTCTACTATTTTTGCCATTATATTTTTATTTTGTTTATGTTTGACAAGTTTTGCTACCGGGAAAACAAGAAGTGTTTCGCATGCGCTTTTAACAGTTTTAAGAACTACACAAAAATCTCGGCAAAAAGTATACAGTAGAACCTTTTAAAAGCGAATATGCGGCGGCTTCCACTATTTACCTTATGCTCAAATCCCCAACAACTACTCGCAAGCAAGGTAGTGGCAGACCAGTGAAAATTGTGGAAGCAAAAGGACTTTGTTCTCTTACTTGTGCCTTCAACAATAAGGATTCACTGAGGCCAAGCAAATTGTTCTCACCAGTACATAGGCAAGACATTGAAAAAATTGGAGTTAAGTGCCGAAAGAAGACATGAGCCAAAGGATATACTGAGGATCAAATGACGACTCTTAATTCTCAATGCCGCTGGATGAAAAAAAAATATTGTTATGTTTTGAACGACGAAAATTACTTCCCTCGTTTGAAGAAGCACATCCTCGGAAATGATCTATACCAGGGGTGAGCAATCTTTTGAAGCAACGGGCCGATTGTATCCCATTTACCCGAAAACCATTGCCCAGAATGAATTTTTCCCAGAATGACAAATACCCGAAATCAAACCCCAGAATGAACCATTTCCCAGAAAAAAAAATCCCCAGAATGCACCATTTACCAGATTTTTTTTCCCAGAATGGACCATTTCCCAGAATTTTTTTCCCCAGAATGGAACATTTCCCAGAATGGCACAAATTCCAGATTTTTTCCTCTTCTATTTTTATTTATTTTTTCTAATGAATTCTTGATAATTTCATATGATTCGAAATTCATTTTTTCAAAATGATTTTTTTTATATGAAACTACATCTTTGAAATTTTCCAACTAAACTTATTTTAGAACCAATATTGTGCTTTGTTTATGGTACTTTAATTGATTCAATGCTTACCA
Organism: Uranotaenia lowii; assembly: GCF_029784155.1. Lineage (NCBI taxonomy): Eukaryota > Metazoa > Arthropoda > Insecta > Diptera > Culicidae > Uranotaenia > Uranotaenia lowii. The sequence goes on from NC_073693.1 coordinate 161,849,117, forward strand.
TGGTCCTTTAAAAAACCGTTTTGGTATCCGACTCCTCACGCTGAGCGTTCGAACTTGAAATTTTCTGGGAAATGGTTCTTCTGGCGAAAAAATTTCTGGTAAATGGTTCATTCTGGTGAAAAAAATTCTGGGAAATGGTACATTCTGGCGAAGATTTTTCTGGGGAATGGTTCGTCTGGGGAATGGTTCTTTCTGGCGATTGAAATTCTGGGGATTTTTCATTCTGGGCAATGGTTTTCGGGTAAATGGAGTGCAACCCAACGGGCCACTTTTTATTTGAAATTCTTTCGGCGGGCCGCACTGAAATAAAATTTGGGTAATAATAGTTTTCAGAGCTTTATTTAAAAGCACACATGGAAAAGGATAATTTAAACGAATTCATGAACTCGCATAACTTTTTTTTAAATTAAGGGTGAACAAACCAGCCGAAATTAAATACGTTCATCACTCAATCTTGCTCATTTTCAATAATTTAATTGTTTTTATTGATTTTAAATTATAATTGAATGTTATTTTTTACAAAAAATCTTTTGCTGATTTTGATTTGAACCATTTTCTGAGATAATCCCTATTTTGTTCGAACCGATGCAGTGGTATTTTTTTCATCACTTCCATTTTAAAGTTTCATGTAGCTTAACTATGGCATTTTTTTCTGTGCCCATTTTCGAAAAGTTTTTTCACAATTTATTTAAATTTTGTCGAGAAGCCAAAATTTTTTTTTCTATAAACGGTGTTTTTTTTTATTTTAAGTTCCATATGGAATAATTGCATTGAGATGTTGAGCGAGGTTTCAAAATCATGAAAAATTAATAATTTCACAGATTTTTAACCATATTTGTCGAAGTAATAGTTTACATTTTTAATTCTGGAAAATTTTCAGAGATTTCATGAATTTTTTCATTTTAATTTAGTTTCCTCTTTGATAAGCTTTCTATGATTGTATTATGAATATCTCATGACTTTAGTAATGTGGATTGCTAATTTTGAAGTAAAATCTCTCAATTTCATTATTAAACCTCGGACTCTACTGGCCGAGCAATCTAACGGGTTTTACCTGCCGGTGGGAAGGACCAAATATTAAACCTCGGACTCTACTGGCCGAGCAATCTAACGGGTTTTACCTGCCGGTGGGAAGGACCAAATATTAAACCTCGGACTCTACTGGCCGAGCAATCTAACGGGTTTTACCTGCCGGTGGGAAGGACCAAATATTAAACCTCGGACTCTACTGGCCGAGCAATCTAACGGGTTTTACCTGCCGGTGGGAAGGACCAAATATTAAACCTCGGACTCTACTGGCCGAGCAATCTAACGGGTTTTACCTGCCGGTGGGAAGGACCAAATATTAAACCTCGGACTCTACTGGCCGAGCAATCTAACGGGTTTTACCTGCCGGTGGGAAGGACCAAATATTAAACCTCGGACTCTACTGGCCGAGCAATCTAACGGGTTTTACCTGCCGGTGGGAAGGACCAAATATTAAACCTCGGACTCTACTGGCCGAGCAATCTAACGGGTTTTACCTGCCGGTGGGAAGGACCAAATATTAAACCTCGGACTCTACTGGCCGAGCAATCTAACGGGTCCGGAGGTTTCCGCTGGGGTAAGTTTAAATTTCGGACCGTGATTGGAAAAGCACTATTTTACAAAAGAACTCCTTGATTTATTCGAACGAGCAAAAACCACGTGTGAATTTTCTTCTATCTGACGTACAAGAGTGAAAAAATTTATTCAAAAATGTCAATGCCTGCTATGATCCCATCTCGTTGTCGGCAACATCCTCCGGGGCACCAGACGCTCTGGGTTGTAATACGATTATTTTTGTAACTGGTCTTACGTATGATGAAAACGCAGTTCGTACTGATACTGTTCGGACATTACCGTCGGTTCCTCTCATTACCTTATCGATGATACCTTTAGGCCAGCACCCGCGGTGCATGTTTTCGTCGACAATCATTACAAGATCACCTACAGCGTATTCGTGCCGATTACGGTTGTCTTGCCACTTGTGACGTTTCAGCAACTCAGGTCGGTACGAAGACACCCACTTGCGCCAGAACCTGTCAGCGTATATTTGAGCATGTTTGTACGCAGCTCGACAATTTAGGTCCCGTTCGTCGAAATCATGATCGTATTGCATATGATTGTTTCTACCAAGTAATATCATATTAGGTGTGATCGGTTCAGGATCTTGCGGATCTTCAGGAACATGTGTCAACGGCCTATTGTTAACAACGTTCATAACTTCACAAAGAGCTGTACGCAACACCAGGTCCGAGGGATGCCTATCCTTCAACATGGATCGAAGCGCTGTTTTTACAGATCGGACAAGTCGCTCCCAACATCCACCAAAATGCGGCGCTCCGGGTGGGATGAACGCCCATTGTACTCCTCTCACACTCAGCGTATCCGCAATCTGTTGCAGATCCAACTCCTGCAGCAGCTTTTTCGTCTCACGGTCCGCTCCTACAAAGTTCGTTCCATTATCGGTTAGGATTTTTTGAGGAATTCCTCGAATCGACATGAAACATCTTATAGCTATCAAACAACTACTTGTATCCAACGAAGGTACCACTTCCAGATGTAAAGCTCGACTCGAGAGGCAGGTGAAAAGTGCGACCCAGCGCTTTTCTGTACGTCGCCCAACTTTCACAGTCAGTGGCCCAAAATAGTCGATGCCTGTATACGTAAACGGGAAAACGAAAGGTGTTGTCCGCTCAGGAGGAAGGTTACCCATTTGTGGTATTTTAGGGTTCGCCCGAATCTCGCAGCATCTCAAACATGTACGGGCGAATTTTTTAACTTGAGATCTAACTTTGAGAATTCTGTGTCGTTGATTCAAGTTGTTAATAATCGTCTCAGTGCCTTGGTGCCCGTTCGAAATATGATACATCTTTATTAACAGGTTCGTAAAATGATGATTTTCCGGAAGAATAACAGGATTATTCACTTCGAAAGGCTGGCTGCTATCTTGAACTCGACCTCGCATTCTGATAATGCCCTCATGGAGAAAAGGTGAGTATGCGAATAAACGGCTAGTTCGTTTGACGAAATCCTGCTTTTTGAGAAGAACCAGCTCTTCACCGAACGCTTCAGCTTGAACTTTCTGATACAACATCATTCTTGCTTGGTTGATATCATTCACGTCGATTGAAAATCTTTCAGGTTTTTCTGACTTGGGTAGCGCTAAAATTTTAAGCATTTTCAAGTAATATGCTGTACTTCTCGTTAGGCGATTAAAATCTGAGAAGCGTGTTATATCAGGAAGATCAAAACATCTTTGGGTGGATATTTGTAAACAAATTAGCAAATTATCCTCTACTTCTATATCAGCATTGAAATTAATTGCTTCTTCGTTAGTCAGTGTTAAGGTTTCTTGTTTTGGCCAGTGTTCCTGATCAAAACGCAAGAATTCCGGACCGTTCAGCCAAATATTCATATTGCAGAACATCGAATTCTTGGTGCCAAAATCAGCAACGTTCAAGTTTGATGGAATCCATTTCCATAAATCGGAATTGTGCCCGTTCTCTTTTATCTTAGTGACTCGGGATCCTACGTATGCAGTTAACTTCTGTGTCGAGTTCAACCATCCTAAACAAATTCTAGAATCTGTCCAAAAATGAACTGATGTTATTTCTATTTTTAGCTCATCCTGAATAGTCTTCACCATCTGACTACCGGTTACACAGCTTTGAAGTTCAAGACGGGGAACAGTTTGAGCCTTCAGAGGAGCTACTTTTGATTTGGCGATGATTAAAGCTACGTGAGAAACGTTCCGGATTCTATGTACCATATATACAACACAAGCAAAAGCTTTGTCACTTGCATCACAAAATGCATGCAGCTCAACTGCACCAACAGATGACAGTCGTGGAAAATAATGTCTTGGAATTCTCACCTCGCCTATCTGACCTATTTGCTCTAGCCATCCATTCCAATTTGTCATAAGACCATCTGGAATATCATCGTCCCAATCGATTTGCAGGCGCCATAAATCTTGGAAAAGGATCTTCAGATGAATGGTTATCGGACCAAGGACACCTAGAGGATCGAAAATACTCATCATGAACTTGAGCAGCTGTCGTTTAGTGATGACTTTTGAGGTTGGCAAGTTCGAGAACTTTAACGGGAACATAAATTCATCACTTCGGAGGTCCCACTTCAGACCGAGCACTCGACACTCTTTCTCATCAGCTTTCAAAGAGGAATCAATGGACTTCATAACAGCTTTGGAGTTGGAAACGAATTTCACGAGTTTAAAACCACCTTGTCGATGTGCCTCGATAACGTTGTTTATCAATTGGATGGCCTCACCTTCAGTATCGCGACAATCAAAATAGTCGTCCACATAATGCTGACACAAAGCCGCCTCACGCACTCCTGGTAGTGCTTCATCAAGTCTATTTGCATTAAAATTTTTAATGTACTGCGCTATACAAGGCGAAGATACAGCACCGAAAATCATCGCTTGCATGACGTACACATCAGGGGCCTTCTTGCGTTCCATTCCTCGCCAAAAGAACCTTTGCGAGTTCTGATCCTCAGGTCGAAAGCGCACCTGATGAAACATTTCCTGAATATCAGCCATAAACGCAATCTTGTTTCTTCTGCCACGCATCAGGACCGCAATAAGTGGAGGAACCAAATCAGGGCCTTTAAGAAGCAAGTCATTTAAAGAGAAACCGTTTGACTTTGCTTTTGCATCCATGACTAATCGAAACTTTTTAGCACTGCAAACGCTAAAGTGTGGCAAATACCAGGTGTTAGGTGTTTCGAGCAATTCAGGACCGGTCAGTTTACGCGCGTAGCCTTTTTGCAGATAGTCTTCGATTTTGTTGCAATATTGATCTGCAAATTCGGGATCTGCATCCATCTTTTTTTCCATCACTTTCAAACGACGCAACGCCTGTGGTTTGCTGTCAGGAAACGTGAAGTGATTGAACTTGTACAGCTGACCTACCTCATAACGATCGCCGATGCACTTGATGGTACGGTTCATAATATCTACTGCTCTCGTATCTTCTTCAGCCATTTTAGGGGACTGAGTTGTCATCCCAAAATTATCAACAGCGTACATAGTTTTTATTAAATCAGTCAACTCCATGTCTTCAATCGAACATAGTAAAACATGAGGAATCTCAATGCATTCTGCAACAGGTTGAATTTCTCCATGGACAGTCCAACCCAAATGACATCGAGTGAGCTGTAATCCTCGAATCAAATACTGGATGGTTTTCAGAGGAACAATTAAACCAGCATTATTCGAACCGATCAGCATACGAGGTGTAGCATTTTCGATTACCTTCAGCTTTTCTTCGTCTAACAGAGGATACAAATGACGAATCTGAGCTAAGTCGAAATTCATTTGCGAAAGTTTCATGTTCTTGATCGTCCTAACGTTATTCATCTTGTGCCAGACTGCCTGATCAGAAGGTCCAGATATTTGCAGAGAAATGATCATCGATGTGTCGTCCGTATGCGTGATTCCGTTGGTCCAACGGTACGAAATTGGAGAAACTGTACCCTGCAAATCCATTTCCTTCGCAATCGATGAATCTAACATGGTCAGTGATGATCCTTCGTCGAAAAGTGCAAAAACTTCTTCAGTTTTAGTTTTACTACGGATGCGCACCTTTCCTACTCGAAGTATTGTGTTACAACCCACAATCGTATTGCATGTTCCACCTACAGTTAGGACAGGTTGCTTCGAATCGTTACCAGGATGAACGAGCTGATGATGGTTGTTCTTGCATATCGAGCAGGTTTTGTTCGATTTACAATTCCGTCGCGAATGATCCACTTCAAGGCATAGATAGCACGCTTTACATCCTCTTACTGTCGATCTACGCTGCTCAATAGACATTTTCAAAAACTTCTCACATTGCTTCAAACCAGGGTGTTCTTCAGATGAGCATAGAGGACATTGAGATCGGCTATCAGTTGCAGTGTTGCTGACCTGGAACACAGGTGGTCTTACTCTTTGGACGGGTGCCTGACGACGACTAAGGAAGGTAGGATTGACACTGGCTAGTTGGTTGTCCAACTCATCCTCCAACCAACCGGAAAAAATGTCGAAAGTTATCATCTTATTTTCTCTCGTCAAACTGGCCTTGTGACGAATCCACATCTGCTTGCTAAATGTTGGCAGCTTGTCTGCTAGATGAGCAATTAATTCGGGATTCATCAAATACATTTCAGCGTTAACATTTTTCAGAGCCACAGCAGTACCAGTAACAGCGTTGAAAAACGTCCTAAATGATTCAATATTTCCCTCTCTAACTGTTTCCAGGTTTCTAAGCATGTCCAGCCTATTCGACACAATCCATTCTGTACGTCCAAAATTCGTTTTCAACAGTTTCATAATCTGGTTCACATTTTCAGCGGAGGTAAGGAGAGCCTCAACGCACTGTCTGGCCTTGCCGTGAAGCGCTTTATTCAGCCTTCTCAGGTTGTCTTGACTAGATAAGGCAAATTCAACAGTAGAAATATTGAATTCGTTCTCGAAAATGGGCCATTCCATCAAGTTTCCGTTGAACTGAGGCAAATCTCTCACAGCACGATACTGCAACGCTTTCAGTGCTTGCGTAACAACTTCGGTTTGTCCAGAGCCGCGGTCAACGGGGGGATCAAAACGAGGTGGTGGGTTAGGTTGTTCATGACCGTCAGGAATGTCTTCAACCCAACTCCGGACACGACGATCAGGGCTACTATGAATGGAACTTCTCGAAACAGATTTCAGTTCGTTAATCTGAATCTCCCTTTCAATGCGCCTACGTTGAAACTCAGACTTTTTCTTTTCTAGTTGCATCTCTAAATCTTTCTGTATCTTTAGCTCCTCTAGTTTTTGTTGAGCTCTAATCTGATCTACTCTTAGAGATGCTTCTAACTCTTCCTTTTCTAATTGGTTTTCCAATTCTAGTGCTCTAATCTGACTAACAGTTTCACTAACGACTGACTTTCTGCTACTTATCGATCGTCTACTCCTACAGCTCATATTTCCGGTTTTGCTTCTAGCATTATCACCCGACTCGGAGTGCACTCTTGCATGTGCTGCGCCCACTTCAGACGGCCCAGGAATGGCAGCATCATGTGATAACGCAGGAACTTCCTTCACCGGAGTACGATACATTGTACTTGCTTGTGGAAGTTTGTAAACGAAATCGTCGAACTTCTTCGGGACTTTACCTGCCGTTGATCTTTCTGTTCGGCGCAGGTTATGTTCCATATAAACTGGTGTTGAGTTTCGAAGGACCAAATATTAAACCTCGGACTCTACTGGCCGAGCAATCTAACGGGTTTTACCTGCCGGTGGGAAGGACCAAATATTAAACCTCGGACTCTACTGGCCGAGCAATCTAACGGGTTTTACCTGCCGGTGGGAAGGACCAAATATTAAACCTCGGACTCTACTGGCCGAGCAATCTAACGGGTTTTACCTGCCGGTGGGAAGGACCAAATATTAAACCTCGGACTCTACTGGCCGAGCAATCTAACGGGTTTTACCTGCCGGTGGGAAGGACCAAATATTAAACCTCGGACTCTACTGGCCGAGCAATCTAACGGGTTTTACCTGCCGGTGGGAAGGACCAAATATTAAACCTCGGACTCTACTGGCCGAGCAATCTAACGGGTTTTACCTGCCGGTGGGAAGGACCAAATATTAAACCTCGGACTCTACTGGCCGAGCAATCTAACGGGTCCGGAGGTTTCCGCTGGGGTAAGTTTAAATTTCGGACCGTGATTGGAAAAGCACTATTTTACAAAAGAACTCCTTGATTTATTCGAACGAGCAAAAACCACGTGTGAATTTTCTTCTATCTGACGTACAAGAGTGAAAAAATTTATTCAAAAATGTCAATGCCTGCTATGATCCCATCTCGTTGTCGGCAACATTCATCAATTTTTAGCATGATTTTCCTATGAAATTTCAGAAAATAACATTATACATAACACAAGACAACAAAATTACCATTTTTCCAAGGTGCAAGGAATCTCAGAGCTGATTTTGACGCTGTATCCTAATATTCAATTAGTTTTTTTTTATGGAAGCTCAAGTTTTCGAGATAACTTTAAAAAATAGGTCAAATAATAGTTATTCAATTTGCCTACTTTTTTGACAACAATGTAAATACACATACTTATGACTCAACGATCAACTTTCCCAAAGACAGTGGGTTATTTTGAATTCTGAGAGAAAAGTTATGGAAGTTTTTTTGTTATTTTTATCCAAACCTACAAAAAACGGCAATTTCGACAAAATTTAAGAGGGAAATTAAACTAAATTAGATTTTTGATATTTTTAAACCCGAAGATCAAATCATTTCGCAATCTTCAACAAAGCTGTTAAATGAGTTAAATTGTTTTATCCATGTTGTGATATTAAAAAGATGTAATACTGTTTTATATCGGAAACTGATAACATTATCATCATCATTATATTCTCGTCAAGTCTTATAATCAGGTAAGGTTACAGTAGTGATTGATATGTCGGATAATCCATCCGTTATATTGGCAACACTTCTCTTATGATTTCCTAACTGGTCAGCTGGCATCTATTCCAGTGAACATTACAAATTCACTCTTCGTCGATTCTTAAGCCTAGTCCACACAAGGCAACTTGGACTGCGATCTCGGTTGCTGAGACTAGTTTATGTTTACATTTGAATCTCGTCTCCAAGACGTAAACATAAACAAGTCTCAGCAACCGAAATTGCAGTCCAAGTTGCCTACCCAAATAACACAGATCAAGCTAACTAGCATTTGGTTGTTTTATTATGGTTTTTTTTTTTGTGCAGCTCGTTTTATGACGGTTTAATTATGGTCATGCAAAATGATTATATTCTTGAATCGACTATCTGTTTTCAGATGGTTTTGAAAACGCTCATAAATCTTTCATAAAACATACTGTTTTAGTTATTTAGAAAGAGTTAGGAATGCTATGTTTAAACTATAATAAAATACAAACTTAGAAGTATGCTCCAAGCTTTCTTTTGCATGTAGCACTCAGTGCCTGATTATTGAACTACCATAAAACTTAGTGATAGTTCTCGATCAAGATGTCAAAACAGGACACGCTCAGATTAGATAGCACATATTTGAATTGGAATTCCCATTTTTACACATTTTTGATAAGTTCTGTGTGTTGATTTTGGGTTAAAATAAAAAAAAATATAAAAATCGATGAAAACTTCGAATGAGCGGAAGTGGAATGAATAACTCTACAATATGAATATTGAGTGAAAGGGTTCTAATAGGAGTAAAAAAAATTGTTGCTTGACGCTATCATTAATACAAGATGGCTGCTTCCGCTTTTATATTCTGTAAATACTGTAAATTACTGAAAATATCATGAAACCTTCTCAATATTGTTTTCAGGTGAAAGTAATAAACGAGGAGAAATTGAATTTCGTTGTTCGTCGCTATTTTAAATTCCAAGATGGCGGCTACCACTCAACTTGAAAATACTGTTAATGACTGAAAATCGCCTCAAACCCTTACAATATGGGTATTAGTTGAAAGAGATGAACCAGTAAAATTCGAATTTCGTTATTTGACGCCATCCAAGTTCAAGATGACGGTTTCCGCTGAACTTTAAAAAACTGTAAATGACTTAAAATTGTATGAAACCCCAAAAATACAAGTAGTAGTCGATTTTCTCTTTTCGCTTTACTCTGAAATGCTGTAAGTGACTGAAAATCGCATAAAACAACTACAATACAGACTCCGATTGTTTTTGGCAACATTAGATTTTGGCAACATCCGATTTTGGCACATGTGCCTATATCGAAAAAATAACAGAAACAACATTACCTTATAGTTTTCGCTAGAATAGGACCAATACAATTTAGACATAATACATGATGGACATAATATAATGACATAAATAGCAAATATGGCAACATTACCTTATAGTTTTCGCTAGAATAGGACCAATACAATTTAGACATAAAGCATGATGGACATAATAAAATGACATAAATAGCAAATATGGCAAAAACGCACAAACTATCAACAAAACATGAAAAGTGCTAAATGCATCAAAAACATGATAAAAAATGTAGTACCAAGTAAAACCAAAGTTTGGAAAAAATCGTTCGATTTCGACAACAGTTCCAAGCGGTTTTTAGTGATTAATAGCATTCAAAAGTTTAGTGAAAGCCGCCATCTTGGATTTCGAGGTGCACCTGATAGCGAAATTTGACTTCTTCTAGGTTAGTCCTTTAGCCAATACCCATAATGTGGGGGTTTCATTCGATTTTTAGTTTTTTACAGCATTGTTCAGCGAAAGTCGCCATCTTTGATTTCAAGATGGCGTCTGATAGAGAAATTCCACTTAAACTGATTAAGCCATTTTACCCAATGATATATTGTGAGAATATCAAGCGACTTTCAGTTATTTCAATCATTTTAATGTTCAGTGGAAGCCGCAATCTTGGATTTCAAGATGACGCCTGAAAGCGAAATTTATATTCAATTGATATATTGATCCTATTCAACTTATACCCATATTGTGGGAGCTTTATGCGATTTTCATTGATTAACAGCATTTTAAAGTTCAGTGGAAGCCGCCATCTTGGATTTCAAGTTGACGTCCGATAGCGAAATTCGACTTCTTCTAGTTTAGCCCTTTCACCCAATACCCCCGTATAGTGGTGGTTTAATGCGACTTTTTGTCATTTACAGCATTAAAAGTTGAGCGGATGCAGCCATCTTGGATTTCAAGATGGCATCTGATAGCGAAATTCGATTTCTACTCGTTTAGCCCTTTCACCCCATACCAATATTGTTGGAGTTTCATGCGATTTTAAGTCATTTACAACATTTTAAAATTCAGCGGAAGCTGACATCTTGGATTTCAAGATAGCGTCAGACAACGAAATTTGACTTCAACTCATGATTTATTCCACGGGTCATTCACAACCAATCCCTTTTCATTCGAAATGTCTGTCCTTATTTACTGTACTAATGATTAACAACTCAGAAATGAGGAACTCATCCTAAGCGTCTAATTGGTTGGCTTGCGAGAGAAACGTCCAATCGTAGCTTTTTTTGGGGTCATCATTAAACCATAATAAAACAAAAGCCATTTTTTTGACCATAAACAGGCTATTAAGCATTGAATTGACTAACGCCATGTTGGTTACAAAATCGAAGGGCACAAAATGACACCATGTTGATGGATTCACAATGCAAGCATTTGAAAATATTTTTTTCTGGCCTATTTTCCATCAATTCCACCATGACTGACCATCAGATTTGACGAGGCGCATTTATTTTATACTATTTTATACTATTTCATACACCGTTTACCTAAAATCTTGACTGGCAGTAGAAAAGATGCTCATAATATGGTTAAAGCATTGGTGTTTTGGCTATTATTTTACCAGATTATATCTCAATAATGCAATTATCATTCATCAACCATTATGGTTGCTGGAAAAATTTAAAAAAAAACTCCGAGAACTCACAGAATCGAAAAAAACGAAAATTGCTAACATGTTTAATAATAGCTTTTAAGAAGCTTCAGTGACCAACATTGATGACCAACATTGATGACCAACATTGATGACCAACAATGACAAGTAATAATGACGTTTCTAGCATAGGGCCAAATAGCCTGATTTTGGCTTTATTAGAGTCCAAGTAATGTTATAGAACGCGCTGCTGACCATAACAAAGCTAAAATTGTTTCTTGGGTCCTGTTCCGACATCAAACGGAATCTTCGGTGAACAGCCGATTGTGGACCATTATCAGCTGTTTACTTTTTTTTTTTCAACAATGGAAAATCTTCCCTTTAATTCCAATAAATTAAATCTTCTACAAGTACACTTGACTTCTTTTCACAAGTTGAAAGAGAAATCCCAAAATTGTAGTTTCCACCCGTTATTACTTCCTCAATTTTCTACGGTGCCCGCCCATTTGTTGATCAAATTTCAAATTAAGATGCTAAGGATTTAAAATCGCGCTTAGGTATTTTAGGTAGTTAGGACTCAAAAAGCTGAGTAGAACGCATTTAAAAAAAAAAGTCGAGCGTCACCATGTATTCTAAGTTATAATTAAGGATACCAACCAATTTTTTTTTATTTTGAAAAAAAAAGCCGGAATTTGAATTTGATAATTTTGCAATTTGATCGTAATTTTCAGAATTATTTTATCAACCACACGAGTTTCGCAGCTTAGCACAAATAGCTAAATGCGCAATCACCAGCAGCAATGATCACTCTCCTGTGCTGCGTTCCTCTCGCCTCGATCTGTCAGATCGCAGAATAAAACGTAATTACTGACCATTAATTATGACGACGCTGAGCTGCGGAGATTTGCAGCCTAACTAACAGCTGCCGGATTGTGTGATGTTTGAGTTTGTTTATGATTCAAGCATTCAAGTACCAACCGAGAGAGCCAAAGTTATTGGACGTGGACGTGTGATTTGAGCCTCGACTAAACGTTCCATCAAATTGCACATACAGCTGTCCCCAGCGCCATCCTCTATCGTTCACCAATTAACCCTTCCCTTCTTACTTATAGTTAACCCCCTTCGATTTCCTCCCACAAAATGGCCATTCATCCGCCGATTTGTGGCGTAACAACCTGTGTTGAGAACCATTCAGCGTCAGCCTGCCAGCGGGTTGTTATAAAATAATGATTAGATGAGGTCATGTCATGCTGTTTTCAACAAACCTCCCCGAAACTGTCAATTCGATCGAGGGCTTCGCTCATAACCGATTGGTTGAGGCACACGCTCGACACCATCTGGATGCTGGATTCGATTTGATGCTTCAAGATGTTCCAGATACGAAATGGAAATGCATATTTTCGAATACGCAAATTCCTTATATGCGCAGAAGAGTACAGGTGCCATCGCGATATGAAGGCCATAATGAGCACGAAAGTGAAATGCTTGATGATTTACGAGATTGTGCTGAGTCCGATGCCCTTAAATATAGTCACTTAGCGCCGGACACGATTTTTTCTGCTACCCTGTTAAGCAGTCGTTGATGTCAGATTAGATGTTTCGATAGCTCTGTAACCGTTTTTAAGATGCGATAAATTGACCTAATCGAAACAAATGTGAGCTGAACTCACGATCGTGGACTATAATCTCGATTGGTTTTTTTTACTTCCAGTGCTTAACAACAAATGTCAGGGCCACGTTTTATAGTATTTAGAACAAAATTTTACTGACAGTATGGAATAAATATATTAAATTAGATATACCTCATACTTTAAGGCTTGAAGTACCGGAAATGCTGCTTGAAAATCAATCATTATCCTGCTTAATAAATAATTGAAATACTCAACGCTTATAAACCATTCCCGAATTTTTAAGTTTGTTGAAAATTTACATCATTACAAACAAAAGTGTTTGCAATAAATTCTGCTACGTTAATGAAGCAGAGGTGATTGTATATAATCATTTGAAGTTAAAATTTTGTGTTCCAATCTCCAACTAGTTGTTTTTAAGCTATTGCAATTCAAACTCAGATGTATGCATCATTTTGACACAGAAAACAATAAATTGATAATCAATGTCATATATGTTTGTAATGGAAACTGATTCAGGCATAATTTTCAACACTTTTTCAGCGAGTCCATAAATCAAAGTTTTGTTATTCTTCAGCAAAAACAGAAGTTACATTCGGTATTGCATTTGAATGCCGTTCGATCCACTTCCATCCACTTAAGCGTTGCACCTGTCTAGAGGTTCATGTTATTATAAAATTATAAGGTCCTAATTTATCGTTTCCTCTCGTCAACACATTTTAGCGGTACTCGTACGCTCTATTCAGAGATTAAACTTTGCAAATGAAGCTTACCTAAGTGATGGCGCGCTAGTCTGAAGCCTTCCCCCCCCCCCCCCCCCAAACTTCGCTCATTAATCCTTTCCTCCAACCACCTAACCTGGAACCTAGAAAACTTGACAGGCATGAATGCTTAACATATTGCTGGTGTCTAATGCCGTTGTTGTTGTTCGTACCAGTCTTGTTGATGTTGGTATTTTAAGTCGATCGAAAACAGGCTGAAACAAAATACACGACAAGTAGACACACTCTAAAAGTTTTGCCTGCCAGTCGCTCAATCTGGTGAGTTGGTGCAGTTTCGTGCAGCCTCAGTCATTGACTGAGCGATCGAACAAGCAATCGCAATTTAGCGATGCGATGTACCTACCAGGTAGTAGATAGGTAGGTAGGTATGTGTTCTGTCGCAATTTTAATTTCATGAACGGTGAGCTGGAGAGACGCAAAATACGGGGGAGCGCTATTCGCTTACATGTGTCCAAAAGGTGCTCCACTGCCTAATAACAATAATAATAAAAATATTCTGATCATTTGAATGCACGAAAGTTTCTCGGTTTCGATTGCTCAGGCTGAGGTTTTATGAGCTGGAACCTAATCCGACCAAATGGTATGCATTTAAGCCTTCAGATTTAAAGTGGTTAATAGGACCCAGGGGGTGTCGAAAATGCCCACCCCTGAATTGAAGTTTAAAAAAATAACAGATGATTTAATACCGAGGACTAACTTCCACAAAAAAATTTGAGTTAGATATAAACATTGGTTAACATTGGGGCTTATTCAGCGAGTCACGTGTCGAGAATCGCGAAATTTCAATTCGTCACACACAGGGGATTTTCGATAAAAAAAGGTACCGTAAATTTGGGGAACTTTGATCACTTTTTTCATTTATTTTTGAATATTTTGGAAGGGGTTGCTTTTTCGTAAAACCTAAAAGTTTTAAAACACTGACTGAAGTGAGGAGTATTGAACATGATTATTACTTGCAGTTTATTAGTGGTAATTATTAAATGTTTGTTACAAAACCAGACTTCGAGTTTCGGGGTAACTTTATTCACTATGGTTTTTACGTCTATCAACATCTTCAAATTTATTGATTTGATGACATTTAGCAAAGAAGGCTCAAAACATCGATAACAGTACTTTTTGTTTGGACTCAATTGAATTTTTCAATGTTTTCTTTCAAAAATCAATATACTCAAAAGACGGACAATGTTGCTGCATACATTCAGGGGTAAAAATTATAAACATTTTTCAATATTTTTTGGCCTCATAAACAAATGAAATTTTACCTTCATGCAATTCCCGAAGTCCTCACACTTTTCCCATGTTCTTGTTTTCTTCAAACTTAACCATTTGATAGGGTTTTTAGCCATGTTTTCTACACGGGCTTTTTTATGGAAAATGATCGTTTTTTTTCAACATCCAAAAATTATCATAAAATGACCATAAAAATCACACTAAAACTAAACCTAAACCAAGAAAAAAGTTGAAATTTCACATTAAACAACCCATTTGCTCCTTAATGCTTAAATTTGATCAGAAGAGATGTTTGTTTGTGAGCCTTCAAAAATCCAGATTTTTAAGATTTGGAAATTACATTTTAAGTTACATTGAAAATCTCCTAATGAAAACCAAATTTAGCTTATTTGTAACTCAATTTTAAGGCTTTCAAACGTAGTAAACAGTTTTCAGATATTTTAACTTTATACTTAGTTAATGATGATTATCTGCGAAATTTCATGTTGATCAAAGTTACCCCGCTGATCAAAGTTCCCCCAGTTTACGGTACCAAAAATGATCAGTCTCTCTTCATACCTTCTATCCATACCTTTTTTCCAAGGGGTACTTGACCCCCCTTGTAACTTTATTTTGTCTCGTTAAGATCTTTCGGACCGTATATTGCTCATCCGATATACAAATTGCACATTATTCTTCATACAGCTATTGATGAAAACATAGAGAAAATCGTTTGGAATGAGGCTTTAAGGTTGATTTGATCTGAAAACGGTTTAGTCCATTCGATTCCTCGATTTTCTTACAGAAGAAATGACGGTTTACAAGAATGTATCACGCGTAGGGTGCTCGATAACGGAATAGGTACAATTTTTTATCTAAAATGCCTGGTGTGCGTCGTACTGAATCCTGAAAACTATTCATGAAAGAAACAAAAGTTCAGATGAGCTCGAGAAACGATAAGTAACTTGTCTGAGGAATCATTTCTAGCCTGTTAAGGTAAGTGATTAACAGAATAATCAAAAGGATACTTAAGAGTTCAAAATTTTGCGATTCGAACCTTGCAAACTTGATCCTTAAACAATACAACACGAAAATATGGAACACTTAGCAAATATTTTGTTTTTAAAATCAATTCCATATTTAAAATCCATTGATGTTATTTTCAATATTTTTTTTTTGTCTTGATTATAGAACCGTTTTATGAGCTGAATCTGGAACTGATTACAAATATTCAAAATTTTGAAGGTTAATTCTGAACTCAATTTTGATTAGAGATTCATTTTGATTTCTGAAATGAATACCAAAAAACGATTTCTGAATCTAAATTCAAGATCACAGTTTCAAATAGGTTCCAAAAGGTTAAATTTATTTCAGAGCCCAGCTCTGCTAATTGAGAAATAAGTAATTCTCGATTAGGGAATATAAGAAGTGGAAAGTGACAATTGACTAACGCTAATTAATATAGTTGTATTCTTGTGACCTCACAGACGAAACTGAATAAAGATTACTCTATTCCACCACTGAAACCTGCGTTTTCAACAGGTTATGGGCTAAGACTCGTCTGGATTGGAAGAAAAGTTACCCAACAAACATTTTTGCTGATTAAAAACGCCAATTCTCTGATCGTTTGCTGTTTTAAGGTTCTGATTGCTGTTTCAGCTTTCTGGCTGAAGAAAGAAATAGAGAAAAGTAGGGGATAATTGGTTTAAGAATAATTAGTTCAGTATTTGTCCAACCATTTCTGACACCATTACAATTTGACAGACGTCAGCTGTACAAAGGTAACTTCGAAAACGCCTTTCAGTTATGTTAAACTTTCTGTTGTTCAGTCATTGATCAATCAATGAATAATAGCGAATGGATCGAAAAAAGGGGTTTTTTAATGGTCTAATTATTCGTAATTTCTAATTTTGCTTGATAAAATGGCCTAGCCGGAAAATTTACTTTTTATTCTCTTTGCATTTCAATTTCAATTTCCAATTGACCTTGGTTGGGAGATATTTCGGTCGCTAAAGATGACAATTTTCTGATCCTTCGCAGAATGCATGATTGGTTCTGCCTTCTGCGGCATGAGACCAACAAGTCGTAGGTTCAAAGCTTGAGACAAGTTTAAGTAAAAAAAAAATACACGAGAGGAGAAAAGTAGCTGACAAACATCGGACTTACATCGATATTAATCTAATTGTTTTTTTTGGTGATCCGTCAATTGACGTTTCATGTCATCTTCGCTGATCAATTTTTTCAAATCTTGATATTTGAGAGCTGAACAGCAGCTTCTCCCTGAATTGTGGTTGCCTTCTTTCAGCAAGATAGCTGATTGAATATTAGAACTGAATAATGTTTCAGCGGTTGTTCAGCAAAAAACGTTTGCTGGGTAGTTCGAGAGGGGTACTCTCAGTGTTCAATTAACATGCGTTTTGCCAGGGGGCAAGCCAGCAGCCAGAGGACCACCAGGAAGAGGGCCACCAGCCAGAGGAACCTGCTAGCCCCGATATGACCCAGCCTAGAAGGACCAGTGAATGTCCCAGGCCATCCAAGAGGTTACCACCAGCGGTTGAGCCCAGGAAGGTTCGCGGATCGAGAGGGTTACTCTCGATGCCGTCACCAGCCACGCTGTGGTCAGCATGCGTGAGCTCACGTCTGACGGCCGGGAGGAGTCCTCGAATCCGCAACTGGGCAGCGCGAAAGTCAGAAGGTTCACCTGGAGGAACACGCCGGAAGAGCTGGATGGAACTGTTAGCCGAGAGGGTTACTCTCGTGCTCTGGTTGAGCGCTGCTGTTAGCATGCTCGAGCACAGCTGGAAACAGTTTCTGGATTCCTCGAGGTTTTGGGCTATGGTTAGTTGCTAGCGACTTCAACCAGCCCATGCTGCTGAATCTTAAGGTTTCTAAGAGTCATCGGAATTCTGCGATGATGGCTAAAAGAGGTTGTTCTTCTGGGGTTACCAGAAAACAGCCTGCTAAAAGTTCCCACCGCTCGCAAGCTGAGGTTAACAGCCACCAAAATCAACGTATGGTTTGATTTGTCATCGATTCTGGTGCCACTCAACACATGGTGCGAGATCAGAGCCAGTTGGTTGATGTCAAGACTCTGGCAGAGCCATATGTCATCAACACATCTAAAACTGGCGAGTGTTTTAGAACTCAAGCACAAAAGCGAGGAGTTCAAGCGCTTTAAGCAGTAGGGGAAAGGTTTCCTAAATGGGCCTATCGGGTTAAATGACCCTACGGCTGTTTGATGAAATGGCTGACTCGACAGCTTATCTGACCAATGCATTTTAAGGGTGATACGCTTAGAACATAAGGCAAGAAAGAATTTTATGATTTTACAAACTCAAAAAAATTTAAAAAATCATACAAGGTTTTGATACATTTTGATGTAATATTTCGACTTTTAAAAATTATACGTAAAGAAGCATTAAACAAAAACTAGGATGGTTTTTATTTTTTACTTAAATGAACTTATGAATTTAAACATATTTCAGCTTTTCTGGAGGTTTAATAATGATTATATAGTAGAATAATAGAGTGTTTTTGTATGCCCCCATCATGTTTGTAAAATGCCTCCATCCTAAAATAACAAGTTAAACAGAATAAATATATGATTTTTATCATTGAACCTTCAAATCTAAGCTCTGAATAACATCTTAAGAGAGAATTGAAGATATAAAAACAGATTTGATAAAGTTTTTCTCATGGATGAACTGCCTCCATAGTTTGGCAACGTTAACTTTTGTTTCATTCCATTAAATTATAATATACATGAATCTTTATCAAACTTCAGTTATGTCGTACGGAAATTATTACTTTCTAGCAGTTTCAATGAAATTATATGGAAATATTGCCCAAAAAACATAAATTTTGTTCAAAACATAAATAGGCGCATTTAGCCCGCACGGTTTGAGGTTCGGCATTTTAGACAACACTTACAATAAAATCGTTTTCTTGGAAACAGAAGAAAATTTTAACATGAAAATAACTCCATTGTATAGAAAACAGATGCCTGCACACGTGTATATAGTTTTTGTACACATATTCGAAGTGATATTTGATTGAATCAGTGTTCTGCTTAATGGGCGCATATAGCCCGCTCCTCCCCTACGAGGATATGGCAACTGCATACTTCGATCAGAAGCTGAGCCAGCTGCGATGCGACAACGGATGTGAATATGTAAGTAACGAGTTTCAAAGACATTGTTCTGAGAAAGGAGTTCAGATGATATTCACGGTCCCGTATACTCCGCAGCAGAACGGCGTCAGCGAGTGAGCGAATCGTACACTAATGAAGAAGGCCAGAGCGATGATCCATGGTAGCGGATTGTCGAAGACGATATGGAGCGAAGCTGTTTTGTGCGCTGCGTACCTCACAAACAGATCACCAACAAGAGGTTTTGTGGTCAACAAGACTCCTTTCGAGATGTGGTACGGTCGGATGCCAAAGCTGAGTAACCTGCGCATTTTCGGTTGTCCAGCGTACGCACAAATTCCCAAGGAAAAGTGGCAGAAGCTTGATTCGAAATCGAAACGTCTGGTATTCGTGGGTTACGCGAATAACGGATATCGGCTTTGAAATGGTTCGAGCCGATTCATCGAGATTCACTGCAACGTGGTTTTCGATGAAACCAGCGTTCTGGAGCCAGTACGTGGCGGTGCTTCGCCAGAGAAGGGCATCGAGAAGCCTATCGAAAACCCACCAGAGGCCATCACATTTGAGCGCTAAGCCCATGTGTATGAGCCAGAACAACAGCCCACATCCGAACAGCCAGTCGATGTGCAAGCACCTGAAAATATATTTGAGCGGTCAACCGATGTTCCAACAATAGAAAACACATCTGAGCGGTTAGCCGATATGCCTGCTGATCCCAATCACACTGTGGTTAACAGTGTGGTTGATGGCGATCACGGCGAGAGCGACTACGAGAGCCGCGTAGAATTCCCAAACGATGATGATGATGACCAAGATTCCGTCACCCCTGAACCAGCCTTGAGATGAAGTCAGTGAACAAGAGGAATGACACAGCGCTACGTGGCTAACGTAGCCGCTGTTGTTGATGAGGAGCTTCCTCAGAACATCACTGGGCTGAAGCGCCGGGACGACTGGGATTCCTGGAAAATCGCCATCGACGAGGAGATGACAGCCCTGAAAGAGAACAAGACTTGGGAAGCGGTTAGCTTGCCCTTGGGTCACAGAAAACCCATCCTGTCCAAGGGGGTGTTCACCGTGAAGGACGATGCTCGCTACAAGGCTCGATTGGTCGCGAAAACGTGTTCCCAAAGACCAGGATTGGATTACTGGGAAACGTACGCTCCGTTGGTGAACGAATACGACATGGTCGTTCATCAGATGGACGTCAAAACTGCATTCCTGAATGGAAATTTAGAAGAGGTTATGTTCATGCAGTTGCCAAATGATAACGTCAGCATTTCGAAGGTCGTTCGGCTGAAGAAAAGCCGCTACGGCTTGAATCAAACGGGTCGTGCTTGGAACCAGGCAGCGATTCAACGACGAGATAAGATAGCTTGGTTTCTATCCGTTGAAGAGTGACTGCTACATTTACCGATCCTGCAAGCGATTACTCACCCTCATCCTGTACGTGGATGACATCCTGATTGCCTAGAAAAGACGTTTCAGAGGTTATCTGGATCAAGACCGAGCTTGGAAGGCTATTCCAGATGAAGGATCTCCTGGAAGTCAAGACTTTCTTGGGGATGACCATCAAGCGAGACTTTCCGAATAGCGTCATCGAGATTTCGCAGTCAGGATACGTCGAGAAGGTTTTGCAACGATTCGGAATGGCCGATTGTAAACCCGTAAGCACACCGCTTGACAGAAACGTTCGCTGGACGAAGCTGAACGATGGTGAGGTTATCACCGAACATCCGTTCAAAGAATTGATCGGTTGTCTACAATATCTGGCGACATCTTCGCGATCACATATCTGTGCTGCGGTTAGCGCGCTGAGCAAATATTTGGCCAGCTCGGCGGCAAGGCCTGAAGCTTATTCTGCGATACCTTCAATGTACGACCAATACGGCGTTGGTATTCCGAAGAAACGCGAAATTCTACCCACTCATCGGATATGCTGATGCAGATTTTGCCAACGACTCCGATGATCGAAGATCTGTATCAGGTTAAGCTTACATGATCTTCGGGAATCTATTTTCGTGGCAACGAAACGTCAGCAGACGGTCAGTTTGTGGTCCACCAAAGCTGAGATAGGAGCCCTTTGCCATGCAGTCAAGGGAGATTTGTGGTTAACAAACTTCCTAGGTGAACTGGGTGTGGTTAGCTCTCCTTTCACGTTAATGGAGGACAACATCCCTTGCATCCAGTATCTGGAGGATGCGCGAACCCATCAGCGGATGAATCATTTGGACGTTAAGTATGCTTCCATCAGAGACATCATAAGAAGCGGTCAGCTATATTTGCGACACATCTCTACTGAGGATCAGCCAGCTGATGCGTTCACGAAGGCGTTACCAAGAGCGAGGCACGCGAAGCTGTTCAGTATTCTCAATTTACGAATTGAGGAGAGGTGTTGATACTTACGGTTTCCAAACGGCAGTATCCGATTTCTGCTGCCACGAGCCGAGCCAAAACATTGTTTGTTTTAGTTCTTCTTGCTATTTCCTATTCGCAATCGAGAACAATAGATCAATGATTGCTGATGACAGGTGACAGGTTCAAATGTTTACATCATCACACGGTTAGGCGAGAATCCTCAAACTGGGTTTGTGGTAACACAACAGTGTTGCCAGATATTCTGGGTGAATTTTTTTTTCAAATTTTGCTCATGGTTTTTTTTTTTGATAATTTCAATGTTTTGACCAAATTTACTCAAATATTGCCCGGATTTTCTGTTGAAAATTTTGAATTGAAATGCACGGATATTTGAAGGTTTTCAAATAAAATAGCCAGGACTTGTTCGGTTCAGATACGTGCTGAAAAAATTCTGGCAACCTTATCCATGCTACGAAATGATTTAAGGAGAAACAAAAATTATCCTTAGTTAGGTAGAAGTGAAGAAATATTCACTCCGTATAAAGGTGGGGTTGGGAAAAACGGCAACAAATCGACAAATATGCTCAAAGTATACTTCTACTAATAGTTTAAATATTTCAATTATTTGTGGAACAATTAAACAATATTCATTAAAATTATAGCCACATATAGCTATCAAGCAGTCTTAATATATTTTCAAAAAAAAAAAAATTGTAAAAATTGTTGAAGTTGTAGAAGCTTCAACAGGAAAAGTACAGAGAAATAAATCTTTTAGCCCTTCTGTTTTTCCTAGAAAAATCGTAAAATTTAACTTATGTGAATTTTTCAGTAAAAAAGTGGGGTTTAGAGGTTCTAAATTTTTTGAGCCATGATTTTTTTTGAGCCAAGACTTGATGAAACCGATCAACCAAAGCTATGCTCGTGTTTAAATCGCCTGAACTACCCCTCAAAAATGAGTAGTAACTCTACTTTATTCAAAGTTACATCGTTTTCCACTTCATGGATGACGTGTGTGTCAGAATTGGGAGTTAATCAATTCATGACAATTCACGGTCTTCCTATCTCTTCAAAATTGATGGCATCATTTTTTGATATTTTGATGGTATTTCAAAACCAACTTCCAAACTTTGAAGACAGCATTCCAATCAACTGAAATCTACAAAAAAAAAAATGATTCACGAAAGTCTAAACATCTTTATAACGAAATAGTTGCAAAAGACCCCTTATCATATACGACCAAGTCCCTACAAATAAACAGAAAATTTTTTATTCGTTATTTCAATCGATACCTCCGAACCGAACAAACATGATTCCCAATCGAATGCAGCAGAACAAACATTCAATCTCAATTTCCTTCTTTTGCACAAACTCGGGTTCGATGTCTGAGCCTATCAAACTTAACGATAGCTACATCTAACATGTTATCCCTGGATATGTGTTTCGGGGCTCATTGCATCAACCGGATTTCATTGCACTCTTGTCTTGTTTTTTGTTGTTGTTGTTGTTATTTTATTCATCCTGATCTGGCGTAATAGCAGACAACAGAGCTGCAGATAAAATCTTTCGATTTCAAACGAACAAGTAGGTAAATGACTCCGCATTGCAGTTATTGGTTCTGAACCTTGTCTGTTTTTAAGTGTACCGTGACTTGGGAGATGTTTGTGAAGTAGGAATTAAGTTGTAATTTAAAAAAAAAACATAAAATATGAGTTTTTAAAACCAATTTGATTAATGAAACGTTTCATAAACACCTGATAATGACATTCTAAAGTGGTCTAAAAAGTTCTCCAAAGGTTCTTTAAAATTAAAAAAAAACATTACTTTTTTAATAAAGTAAATATACAGATGTAGATAATTAACTTTGTTCTTTCCGAACGCAATCAATTTTGATAGCCAACAACTAATAACTATAGAGTTGTTGATAAAGTCGAAGAGAAGAATTGACCGATAGTTAATACCGGTTTATGAAACAGCTAATTGAATTTCGGGCCCCCAAATATATCCTCGTTTCCGCTAGCTTTTGTAAACGTACGCTTCCAACCTGTTTTCTAGCAACCAACCAGTCCGCGCGCGCGTACTTGCTTAATTTCATGACCTACGCATCGCTGCCGGTTTGCGCCATCCCAACACGACGCGCAACGCCGCCTCCAAGAACAGGTTCCCGATCGGGTGAAGTATTATTTGCAGTACAGTTATTAGAACCACGTGAGAATTCGTCAAACCAGTCAACAGCTGATTTTGGTATGACCCGGTTCTTCTGGTTGACTGAGTGAGGGGCCGTCGGCTGACTGACGGATTGAACGCCATCTAGCAACAAAAGCTACAAAAAACCTCCAGCCAGACAGCCAGATTGGTAGAGTAAGGTGTTGATGAGGATGATGCTACACGCCCCCTTCTCCAGAACTTTTTTTTCCTCTTCTGTCTGTACCCTGTAGTACACAAACTGGTTAGTCAATCACTGTTCTTATTCGGGCGGGTATAGGGTATTGTTGAGGAAGCTGAGGTATAGATAGTATTGGGGGCTATTTGAACTTGCATGTAAACCAGTTTTTCGCGGGTTCATTCAACAATCGACAATACAGGTTTTTTTTTCACTCAACCGGCTGAGAAGAGCCACGCTTCTTATTTGGGGCATCTCCGATTTTTTTTGTATCTCGCATCATCCCATAATGAGGTGTCTTCTTTAGGCCATCGAAGATAGGGGACTGTGGCCTTTCTCCCAAAATCAAGTGGGTTATTCATCTTTCGCGGAACCAATTCCAGCAGGTTGTTATTATTTGGAAAACATACCCCAACACAGACGACGAAGCCAGAACTTGCTAGGTAATTACACACTCAAGCCCTCGGATCAGGTTTCTGGGCTGTTGTAGGTAGTCCGATAAACCGCAAGGTCTGAACCCAAATGCACGATTTCGCTCTTGTTGTTGTTGCTGATATTTTTTGTTGTCATTTTTTGAACCTGTTATGTGAGCCGTGAGGTCACAGACAACAAATACGGCCACGACAAGGTGGACTGCGGGCCAACAGGTAACCGCAATCCTCGTCGTCGCTCTGTTGTTGTTGTTGTTGCTGTTTTGTTTGTTGGCGAATGCGACATTTGAAGAGGGTGCTGCCGATCGGCGTCAACGACAACGAAGTGGCCCTTTAAAAGCAAACGACCGGCAACAGGTTGATCTTATAAACATCAGGCATCAGGTACCCGAAACCGCATCACTTCAATCCGGATCGTGAAAACCAGACAACTTCGTCATAGATCGACTGGAGGTGGCGGAGACTGATTGGCTCGCTGCCGCCCGGTATCGGTTACCGAAAAAAAAGGGTTTCTGGTTAGAAGTGAGTCAATCAGATGTTAGTCAGAAACCGGGTTTCGCATTTCACTCGTGCGTGGCTACCGGTTGCCAATGCAAAAGACCCATGCGTAAAGGGATGCATGATTCAGGTATAAAATAGCAGTGACTCATTCCACGCGCCTGTCCACCACATAGTAATTTTTTATTTTTCATATTCGTTTAAATTTAAATATCAACATTTAAAAGGAAAATTCTTCAGCTTTGTTTTGCAAATAAAAAATATCAAATTGGACTTATAAAAAAAACGAGATACACACAATTCATTAAGTAATGTTTTATAACAAAAATGTACTTACAATTTAAAAAATGCTTACTATGCTTACAACTTTTTTCTCACACACGGGCTGTATGGGAGATGGAATCATGGGCCACTTTTTTCTATGCTCCATAACTTCTCCATTAGATGAAATGAAAAAAAAAATAATGGTATGATTTTTTACATTTCTAACCTATCATAGGCAATTTTTTTATTTGAAATAAGTAAGTGTCCCCTAGTTCTGACCATTTTTTAAAATAAAAAGCAATATTTTTTGGATTTTAAAAAATTTTGGGGATTCATGGGTAAGCTTGCCAGATTGCCCGGATATTTGATGCAAAATTTCGATAAAGTCTGGTCCGGCCCGGTTGCTCGGATATCGTGAAAAAAGTCCGGATATTGCCCGCATTTTTTCATAATTTTCGCAAAGAAACCAAAAAAAAATTAAAAATTTTGAGTAAGTTTTAGCAAAATCGATAAACGGTATGGAAATTTTCAACGGTTGTTTCAAATAATTTCGCTGATTTACTTTTATAAACCTTTAAATATTTAAGTATTCCAAAAAGTTTTTGAAAGTCTGCAATTACATTAATAAAATATTAATTTCAATTTTTTTGGCATTTTTTCTTTGCTTTTATGTATAATTATACCTAAATTTTGCCCGGTTTTTGGATTTGAAAAATTGAAATGCATGCCCGAATTTTGCAGGTTATTCATGGGCCACCAAATCCAAATTGACCAAATAACATGCAGAGTTTATGAGTTGACCCAAAACTGTAATTTCGAAATTCATTT
Source organism: Uranotaenia lowii (assembly GCF_029784155.1). Lineage (NCBI taxonomy): Eukaryota > Metazoa > Arthropoda > Insecta > Diptera > Culicidae > Uranotaenia > Uranotaenia lowii. Next base: position 161,875,053 of record NC_073693.1, read on the forward strand.
CGTTATTTTAAAGCCATTTCAGATTATGAAATAAAAAAAAAAGTAGTGTATAATTATGTATTAGATTCAAAAACTTGGCTCGTGAACGTTTTGCAAAATTCCTTATGAAGGATGGACAAAATATTTTTCATTACTCTTTTTCCATAAGAACACTTTACAAATAGTAATAACATATTTTAAGTTCTGAATGTGTATAAGAACATAACAATATAGGTGGCCCAAGCGGTGTGGCCCACGATTTCCCACAAGCTATAATTTGCAAATTGGTTGCGTTTGTGTGACTTATTGATGTTTCAATAAAATTTCCTTTTCCACGTGAAAGAACATGACAAAACTGAAATCATAAGCGTATGAGCATATTTTTGTTTTAAATTCTAGGTTCCCCGTCGATGCAAGTAGCGAGTGCTTGTTTAATTAAGATAGTATTTTGTTTTTAAACTTTACGCAAAGCGACGCGATGGCTGTTGGATTGTGATTTTTATCTCAACTCAAATGTAAGATATTCAGAGCGGCCCACGTTTCCCTACTCTCCTGTACTTAATTTTTTTTTCCTATTTTGACCTCAAAAACAAATGCAAAATGACTTGACAAATGCGAACTGTTTCAGGCTTTAGGAACTAATTTTCCAATTATTGGCTTTACGAAGGGGAGAAAATAAGGTGTTTTTGAAAATGTGATGCAACGAAATCTACAGAGTTTTTGATAATGGTCAACATTTTCAACAGTGGGACCAAATTTCATAAAAGGAGATTGGTAGGAAAAGACTATTTGAACAAAACAAATAATAAAAGATTTTTGAATACGCTACAAAAAAATACATTTTCGTATGTCACATCGAGTATAGATTCATCTCAATAAATCATTTTTCTTACTTGCATATTTTTCTACAAATTTAGCTTCATTTGAAAAATAGAGGAAATATTACGCAATACGAAATGATTTATCCCTCCCTACCAGAGGTGTCAGGTGTCCTGATTTTTCAGGATTTGTCCTGATTTTCGAGAGGCCGTCCTGATTTTTCAAAAACGTCTGAATTGTCCTGATTTTTGAAAAATGATCTTTAAAATGTCCTGATTTGTCCTGATTTTTAAAAATATATATAAGTTATAATTAATTTCATTCTAAATGGTGAGATAATCAAACAAATCTTAGATAAAATAGTTTAACAAGTTTAACAAACAATAATTCTTGGTTAAAATGATATTAAAATAGTGTTAACTTCAGGTCATCCAAGGTTCTTCTCGCTTTAGTTGCATAATTTGAGGCTCCTTCAGCACCAGTATTTAGCCTTTAGTTATGCAATCTAAGCAGAGCTGCATGTTATTTTCATTAATTTAGTGGTGTCCTGAAAAATCCTGATTTTTTTCATCGCGGTGTCCTGATTTTTGTCAAAACCACCTGGCACCCCTGCTCCCTACATACATGTATATTAGGGTGTCCCCAAATTGCATAATGTCTGGAAATCTGGGGCTTACCCTCAAAATGGTAGAATAGGGTGTGAAGAAAAAACTTTTGTATGGGGCCGACTAAAAAAATCATGTTTAGAGGTTCCGCAAACGCGCTCTTTGAAAAAAGTCCACTTTCAAAATATTTGATTTTGAATAAATTCTGGGTTCACAAAATTTACAAATTTAATATTTTTTAAGTTTTGTTTGAATCAAATTCTACACGTAAATACACGTTTTAGTGTACCCCGTAAGTAATAAGTATTAAACGAACACACACATATAGGATCTCAGTGAAACTTCATGTTTCTTTGAAGAGATCTGAATTCTACTTAAGACTAAAGCGTACATCTTTCAAGGATATAATGGCTAGCATCTTACTAATGCTAACACCACCAGCCCACCGAAAGAGTACTATGTATGCCGTGACCGAGACTCGATCTCATGACCTCTGGCTTAGAAGACTTGAACGCTATCCTCTAGGCCACGGTCGGCGGCAATAACGTTATAAATTTTTGTGTTCTCAGCATGATTAAAGATTGTTCGCGTTTCAGTTTCTTTTGTTTTGCTGCCAGACGTGCTGAGAACAGTAGCGTCCATTACCAGGAGGCTCAAATGAGTTTTTTGGTGTGGGGGAGTGTGGTAGACCGCTACAAAAAAAAAACAAAAAAAAATAATGAAGATTGAACCAAATTTGTATAAAAATTTAAAATAAGCAAGCTATTTAAAAAAAATTGTTGGTCCAAAAATCTTATATCTAGCTGCCCAAAATGTGTACCTAACGTAGAATGTTTTTAAAATACTTGAAAATCAAAACAAAAAAAGACTCGGATAGTTTGAGGGCATTATCAGAAGGCCATATGCCAAATTTGAGCTGAATCTGACAACGGGAAGGGGTTGCACTGAATTTGAAGTGTGAAAGGGATTCTGAGACATTGTGTTCTAAAGAAGCATAAAAAACTGGATTTTCATCAAATATTTTTTTTCTCACAACATGTGCCAAAATCGAACGGTTTTTTGGAACGACATTACCATTCAGTTTTCCATATAACAGAATCAATATAATTTGTAAAAACACCATAAATACGTTTTTACGTTCTTGAATGTTGATAAAATGTATCAACGATAACAAAAAGTTATATAAATTATAAAGCACTCAAAAATTTCGAATAACAGTAAATTTAAAAAAAAAACTCAAAAACAAATACAAACAAAAGAATGAAAGTTACAAAAATATCTAAAAAAGATGCAAACTGACAAAAATAACAATTATGATGAACGTAACAAATATTCAAAGCATAGCAAAAAAAAATCTAAATGTGTCTTAAACATGATAAAAAATGTCTAAAAAATATCAAGAAAAATGATGGAAAACTGAGTTAATAATAATTACAATGATTTATTTTTATAAATAGGTAAGAAAATCGTTGATGAAAAAAACCGATCGACTTGTCACGGTTCGGGGCAGTTTTATAAATAATAATAATTTTTCAAAAAAAAAAAAAAAAAAAATTAAAAACGTGTGATAGTATTTTCAGATCATCTGCAAAATACCGAACAATTTTGATAATTATGAAATTGTTATTGCAATTCCTTTTTCTTCAGCGGCGGAAGCCTTTTTTGTAAAATTATATGAGGCCCTTAGAGCCAAAGGGGTGAAAATGCAAAAAGATCGATTTTGAGTAAATAATGACAAACGATTTTCCATGTTTCAAATTAAATTTGGTGATTTTTTCAGATTTTCAAAATTATATTCGCATACTTTTACCACTGATCACACTGACATGACATTAGAACATAAATTCGACCATTTTCTGGCTATTTTTTTGTCAATTTTTTCATGTTCGCAATACTGACGGCAAGTGGCGAACCTAACATTTTTCCGATACAAATACCCTATAGGAAAAATTGACCTGTTTAGCTTGATTTTGTCGTAGGAATTGCTTGTTTATTTTTAAAGTTGGAAGGCATTTTCTAACTGGGATAGCGTTCCTTCAAACCGATCGATGCGCACTCTGGAATCGATATTGCGTTTTGTTGGAAAAAATATCCAACAAACGAAATCGAGTATCCAGTCAGTATGGTCAGTGCTTTTTCCAACAAGATATATTTCCCAACTTTTTTTCATCCCGAAGGATGATTCATTCCTATCATGACAACGTTTCTGAAATAGCCACACAATTATTTACTGTGTAGCTCGTTTGGGAACCATAGAGGAGAAGAAAAGTAAACAAATTTAGGCTGCATCACTCTCGCACTCATGCCCAATCGTCACCCAAATTTGGCAGAGATTTCTTCGCACATTCGAAGCAGCGCTACTGCCATCTGGAGTAGTACGATGTTGCATGAGCAACATTCCGGGTGAACGATAAATTATAGACGACTTTATAATCTTTTGAGTAAAGTTTTCATAAACCAAGATGGTTATGAAAAAAAACACTCCTTTGAAAAAATTAAGTTTATTTTCACTTAAATTAAAATAAATTAGCCCAGTTGAAGGATCAATTCTATAAGAAAAAACCAACATTTAAATTAATTCTTTTTGCCCATTTTCAAACCTTTTTCATTTTTTTCAAATGGTCTATCTATATTTTAATATTAAAACTTACCATTGAATTTTTTGTGCCTTCCGCTGGTATGCATGCATGAACAATTTTTGGTTTTTACTATTAATCAACTAGTGGATTAGGGTTTAGTTGAAAAAATTTTTAGCTCAAGACAGTTTAAAATGATAAATTCTTAATTGAAATTCTGTACGGCTAGAGGTAGCATTGTTTTAAAATTCAGTAAGTTTTCCAACAAAAAAATCAGACCACAAGGTCCGATAAAAGTACAAAACATGATATAATCATTGAACGGTGTCAATTGAATAGCATAAAAGTAAACTTAAATGGTGTGATAATTCAAGGATCTTATTTTGTATTCACTTGAACCACCATCAAATACCAGCTGCAGAAGAAAACTTAATAGAAAATAGCAAAAATCTATGTAGTTTTGAATAGAAATTTCTAGCTTAGCAATTATATGGGGCTTTTCCAAATTTTAAGCAATTGTTAATTGACTTCTCTTTTAACAAATTGCAGTTGAAAATGTGCATACTGGACAAGATTTCATTCAAAAATATGTGAAATACTCCGAGAGGTTTTTGGAATAGTAAAAAAATGACTTTTTTTTTATCGTCGATTTACGATGCCTCACGACACTTACACATTTTCTCCTATAGCTCACACCAATCTTTGAACCTTCTCCTTTAAGTTTGTATTTACTATTTTTTGAAAGACCTTACCAAATTGGAGAAAATAATAATTTATTACAAGCTGGTATTTCCCCCCGTTTGTTTACATTTTCTTGCACATACACGATCTGTCAAAAATTAGACTCGAAATCGTCAATAGAGTTGTTTTTGACATTTCTCACGCATAGTTGCTGAGTGTGTATAGATGAGACGGGACAATCAATCTCAAAAACTCTCGGTATAAAAAATGGGCAGCCGGTCGAAGAACATGGTCGTTTTTTATGTTGATTTTCTCAAAACTGAAAAGTCTTGGTGACACAACCAGCATGATATCACGAATACTAAATATATGCAGCAAAATATTCACCTTCGACACAAATTAAATGAAATGAAATTACGTTGAGCCTTTTTTCAAAAGATGGGTCTTATAATAACTTCAACATTGAAATATAAGATATCATTTCGGTTCCGGATCCGTTTGATTTTAAGCTTAGAAGTGAAATTATATAATTCGATTTCAACCAAAAAGCATTTTTGTTCCAAGTTAGATGCCAAATACGCTCGAAATGTATATAAAATTGATTTCAATCAAAAATACATTCATGATATCTTCAAGTTATTTCAATCGATTCATGTATTTACTTTCGACTGGTTTTATAGTTTTTGTACCATTGTGCTTCGACGACCGACGAACGGCTGCCGGCTGCCTGCTGATTAGAGGTGCCAGGTGTCCTGATAAATCAGGATTTGTTCTAATTTTTGAAAGACCGTCCTAATTTTTTAAATTTTCCTGATTTGTCCTGATTTTTGAAAAATGGTTTTAAATGTACTGAACTGTTTAAAAAAAATCTAAATAATAAATGAATAAATAGTTAAATTATCAGGATATCGAACAAATCTGTAATAGTATAGTTAAACCGATGATAATGTTCTGTTCAGATGATATTGTTATGATGTTACTCTATATAAATTGCCGGCCAGAAAAGATTCTGCTCACCTCAGTGAATAAATTAATGCGTCTACAGTATCAGTATTTCTCCTTTATTTACGCAACTTAAGCAGAATTTTTTATGAATACTCCTTAAATTTTCTTTATGTTGTCCTGATTTTAGACAAAACCACCTGACATCCCTGCTGCTGATGCCATTTTTACACATTCATATGCACCCGGTGCCGTCTCGAAATGCAGCGTGCCAAACGATCTATTCTTCATTTTTTTTACTTTGATTTGACAACTTTTGAGCTTGTTTATTCAACTTTTTCAAAAATAAAATTCAAAACCAAAGTGGATGGAAAATATAAACTATTGATCAAGTCATGTATTTATTAATCATGCTAGTCCAGTCAAGCCCGGAATTTCAAGCATTCAGAAGCATAAAGTTGTATGATTTATAAAAAAATGAATTTGTTGAAATGCCATCACTGGCGCTTTTAATTTGTGAAATTGCATGCCTAGATTAGACAATAATTTTTTTTATATTTTTTTCAATCCACGATAGAAAAGGATCGCTTTTTAGGATGGTTTATAATTTTATAGTTTTTGCCATGTTTTCCTGTAGCAAATGGATTTTTGTGAATTTTTCATGAGAAAGTGTGTGATTAAAATCGATCCAAAAGTTTCCAGATGCACTAGCAATCAAAAGTTTCCAGATGCACTAGCAGATCATAATTTTATTATCAGTTTTGTCACGTGTAAAAAAAATTATTATATATAGTTATTAGGGTTCAATTGTGGATTACTGATATGCAGAATGTTTATGCCATTTTTTTTTCTATGTTTGAATTTTTAATATTTTTAGGTTTTTATCATGACATGTACATCACCTAAATGCATTTTAGCATGCCAAGATAAAGAGTATGCCAAGTTAAGGCTCACTTTCCATATATTGAGTTTATAAATATAAAAATGAATAAGTGAAATCAGTTAAGAGTAAGAGTGCAATCAATCGATAACTGATGCACTAACAATCTACATGAATGGAAAAAAACTGATTTTGAATTTGTTTATTTTATTTCATTTAATTAGTAAATAATATTTGGTGATGGAAAATCTTAAAAAGTCAAAAGCATCAGTTTAAAAAATTTCTAGCATTACTTAAAAAAGTTTGAAAAAAAGGTTTTACTTCATGTAACAAATTAGTTGAAGCCTGCAAATCGAATCACTATCGCTTAAACAGAATCTTATTCTCAATTTGATTTTGAACTTAAAAATTCGTTCTATTTCTCCCGCTATTCAATACTTTACAAAATGGGGGAAAGTAAACAAAAAGAAAATAACTTTAATAATTTTCCAGAATTCAAAACTACTGGCGGTCTTGGAGAAAGTTGATAATTGATTAAAGACATTTAGTCTCAAATTTTTCGTAGTGTTCAAAAAAATAATTTTGAAATATTGTCAAACAAGTGCTGCAATTTCTTCAACCATTTTTACCTTATTTTAAAAAAAATCAATTCCTATACAGTTTGAGTTTCAATACAAAAAGTTCATTGAATTACAAATCGAAATTTACAATTAAGATTCAAAATCAATAAGTAAACGTCATATGTAAGTGTTGTTAAATTAAATGTCTAAGCCTTGAGTGATGTATGACTTAATTTCGCCAGAGACATGTTCTTAAAACAAGAATAACGCTTATTTTGAAACACTTTTTAGGCTCAAGAAATTTCACGTTACTACGGTAAATTAATTTCTTGAACAAAAAACTTTACAACATCAAAACCCAAAAAATCACCGACAACTCCATGCAATTGCTAAAAATGCGCGCCAACAAGCAAAGACCAGCAAGTAAAAACCAAAACACAGCACCACGTGCTTAGATGTTTAAAAAAAACTAGTACAACCAGAATCATCGTTTGAAATCAAATCCACGCTTCCGCATTCGTCTCCCTACCAGCATTTTCTGGTCCTCCGGTACAAACTTGCTTGACCACTTCACACCAACAACACTTTGTCACAACTCACCAACTCATTCAAATAGACAGCAACATCCAAGCAAAGTAGGTACTTACTTAGGCTGAGATTGGTAGAAGAAAAGGGTTTAATCGTAAAAAAACAACACCACTATCATGTCTGGGTTGTTAGAGATTCTTGGTTTTGGATTGTCGTAACGTTTGTCATAAGCCGGTTTCTGGGAAAAATAGCCGGTTCAGTTAGGTTAAGTCAGTTCCGCACGCCTTCTTCTTCGAGGCCAATTGCAGTTCAGTGTAACTTGATAAACGTGTCCCTTTTACCGGTTTCAGTACTCGATTCCCCTTCCCTCAAGTCGGCCGAGCTGTGTTTGTAGGCAGTGTACACAGATTTTTCACGGCAAAAACATCAACAACAACAAGTGTGACAGAACAACAATGCGGCAATCCGGTTGGACCGCCATGTGCTCAACACCCCCGAGATGTTCACGAGATGCCCAAGTTGAAGGTTACCTGGCCTGTGCACTGTTTTTCTCGAAAGGCTGCCGGGTCCCAGGTAAGTTTCAGTTGAACTCGGTTGGCCTATTCAATTAACCCATTCACAGCTTCTACGGAACGTGACTAACCGGATGATAGTTGAAAATCATCTCCGTTAGGTTAGGGTAGAGGAAGCAATATTCGCTCTGAGAATAAGGTTTCAGCTCAGACTCTGAAATTTGAAATTAATTTTCTCGTTTCTAGAATTTTGATTCTTTTTACTAGGTTTCCAGACCCATTTCAGCGAATAAGTTTTAAAGCAAAGATTTATGATCAATTTGAAGGAAAAAACTTGAAATAGTCCTAATTTCGAATCATATTGAAACTATATACCGATACCACGGAAAAGCTTTCGTCATCGTAGTATATTTGGATGACCGAAAATTCAACTGCGAAGTGATTGTTTGTTTTCGTCCAACGCGTTTTGATGACGACTTTGTTTACATGTGCTCGTTTTTTTTCGTCGTTGTCGTTGACTATTTGTATGTACTTTGATGGCTTGTCCGGCTTGTAAAATGTATTGATCTGCTTCAGTGACTCTATGCTAATAGAAAGTTATGTGTGGTCATCGTCAGGTGGGTTGGGAAGTCATCTTCGTTCTTTTGAATGGTTATCTTTTCGATATTGAATTCCGTCTATCTTTCCCGGTGAGTCAAATTCGACCTAATATTTGCTTCAAAAATTTGCGAGGTTTCGTTTGAATTGGGTTTTGGAACAAATGAAAACTAAATAGAAGGTTTTTTTTCAGCATTTAGTGCTCTGGAGTTCATTTTGAAAAAAAAAAAACTAATTATTCATTTTATTGGGGAAGCTGGATCAAGAAACATAAACGCTATGAAGTATTTGGACGACGAACTTCTTCAGGAGTAATGCATTCTAAACAAAAAAACAAATTTTTACAGTAAAATGTTAAACATTTTTATGCACATCTTCTGTCAACCTCGTAAGATTCATCACCATCATTTGAGATATGTTACACTTTGTAATTGAGGTAGTGTCATAATTGAATCATAGTAGGGGAAAGGGGGGGATGCCTAATTTTGCTATATTTTGTCAGAGGTTTTTAGTCTTGATATGATAACATGTTTTTCAAAGTGTTTTCATGTTCCTTATTTGACACTAGTTGTTCCTAATTATTAACATATGAGGGAAAAGTATATCGACGTACGCAATTTACACTTTTTTTCCTGATTTTGCATATGGTTATGTTTCTTTTATGAGAAAAATCTAAAAATTACCGTTTCATCATGACCTATTAAAATCATATACGATATTCGTTTATGCTTGTTTTGAAGAAAATAGTGAGTGTTGAGCTCATTAAAAATCAAACTATGCCTTTTCTAATGCAACAGCAAAATACTTTTTTTTCTTTAGTTCAGATATTCGAACTTAATTTGACTGATTATTTAATTTTGTTTCTCATGCTAACCCTATTTTCAAAACCTCACACCGTAAACTAAGCATACAATTTTGTAGGTTATACAATAGTTTTTGGATTTTATCTTGATCAAATAAAGTTTTAGCGGGCATTTGGCGAAACTGTAAAATTTGTTTAGAGGAATTTAACAATCATTTGTTTTAGTAAGTTGCTAGCAATCAACAAGAAGAGTTGTTGAAATTATCTCCTGGTTTGGCAGTTTCGTTGTCGTCAAATTTTTCATAATCCCTGGTATTCAAGTGAGCTATCAAATAATGTTTTGTTGCAAATTCCTTTTCAATCTCTTCCAAGAAAGTCATTTGAAAGTCATCTTGATAGAGAAATTTCAATTTCATCAATGATATCGCCTTCGATAAAACCTCAATCCAAAAACTTGAACATATGGATCACCCAGAGCTTCCCATGATTTGTATAATTAATTACAACCCCATCCCTAACCATGAGTTACATCACAGTGGAGTCGCCGCGTTTATTGAACTTATTAACATAGGATAAGAAGAGGACTACTAACATAGAATATTTCCAAGCAATATAAGAATAATTATCAACAAATTTAACAGTTTTCCCCCAATTGCCTCCTTTCATAAGGTATAATCAAATGACAAAATACAAGTTCTTATAACGTTAAAACTTCCCTAGAGATTATATTTTGAAACTTTGAAAAGATTCAAACAGATTTCATGTTCGAATGATGATTTCAGATACAAGTGAGCTTGATCTGGAAAATTAATCAACTATTTTAGAATGATTTTTCATTAATAACTGAACTAAACAACTTTTAAAATAACATTTTTTTTTCTTTACTTTTGAATACATATTAAGAACCTGAGGAATTCTTCGAATTGTTTAACTATTTTTTTTTTCGAAGTATGCCAAAATCGAAACAATAACTGGGATAAAATCAAACGTGAATTTGGCGAGCAGCGAATTCATAATGACCCATTCCAAGCACCCCTCAACTGGAGAACCGATTTTTATTTTTCATTATCCAAATATAAATGACATAGCGTTAGAAAGGTTATTTCTTGAGTGTCATTTTCCATTAAAAGATTTTCAGCTACCTTTTTTTAGAATTGAGTATGTTAACGTTGAAATTTAAAAATTTTAGTATGAAATTAAATTGATTTTTGCAAATATTCTTTATTTATAACATAACTTTGTCAAAAATCTAGCTATGTCAAAACAAATTACTGCAAAATGATGGTTGAAAAGCCATCTTTTAAGCATGATATAAGATAAATAACAGTTACTGCAAGTTTACGCTCTAGAATCGTTGATAAAGGTATCTATTTTTAAGCGTTGTGACGTCACGAAAATTCTACTGTTTTTAAATTTATGATTTACTGAAATTTTACATATTGTCGAAAATTGGAGATCTCTTCAAACTTTTTGAGTGGAATTTAATGCAATTTTTAGATTGAAAATCGGTTTAGCGGGTTGTGAGTTGCACCCGGGTAAAGAATGCGTTGTGACGTCACGAAAATTTATTTACTTTTTTTCGAAAACGTTCAAGACTATTCACTTCAACACTATGATAGTATTTCTTCAATACAAGTTCAATACAACAATGTGCTTCAACGAATTCTTTTATCAAGTTTTTAAAGAAACTAATTTTTTTTTTGCATTAACTTAGTTATTTTTGAACATTTCTAATAAAACATATAAAACAGCGCTTAAAAACGCTTGATTCAAGAATAAACAAACAAACTATCAAACAAATGAAATCCTCATCGATTTTGTAAAAGAATATTTGTGAATCATAAAGCAGATAGTTATCTGTGATTTGAATAAAAATCTTGGAAAAGATCGAGTTCTTCATATATCTATGTTAGAATGAAAAACACCGCTAGTAGCTTCTATTTCTTTCTGGCATTATGTTTAAACAAAATAAGTTCCATGAAATAAATGTAATGAGATTCAAAAAATCTGGTAAACTGGTAAACTTAAATGATTAACTTTTTTATTAAAAAATTCATAAGATTTTCATAGAAAATTAATAAATGAAATTAATTAACTTATTTTAATAGAATACTGCTATTATTGAAATTTCCACCTCAAAAAATGTCACTAGAAAATCTAAATCGAACCCCGTGTTCACATAAAATCGCACAAAAGAGACTTTGAACTGAATTACAAAATTTAATAAATTCAAATATGTACTAGCACAAGGTCTCATGCAAAATTTGGGTCAGATTATTCTAAGGGAAGGGGTTGCGCAACGCACCTGAAGTTTGTATGGAATTATGTAGATTTTGTTCGGCATGATTAAAAAAACCGTTTTTCGTCAATAATTTAGGTCTTTATCAACCAATTTTTCTTTTAATTTGAGTATTTTAAAGCTTTGATTACGACAAAATTTCATCTGAGGAACGCGTTTCGATTAGAGTTATCATAAAACAGCTATAATGTTCAAAATTATTTTATTCATGTGTTTTTTGTATTTTACCCATAAGAAGCTTATTATTGGAAATCAAAAATCTTTTTAACTAAACCATTGTCGAAATGGGATCTTGAGATAAACTATTTGTCATAATGAAAGTTTTGTGAATGACTATAATTAAAACTAACCAGCCGATAGGGACTTCAGAAATTGGTACATAACTTGGTTTTAATGCCCTTCCAAACCCAATTTCTCATAATTCCATACAAATTTTAGGCTCATTGTGCCCTCTATTTTCGTGGGCCAATCCCCAAATTTGGCACTGGACTTTGTGTTAGGCCTAGGATACATTTTTAACTTGCAACTTATAAGATTTTCATTAGATGGCTGATTTAGGCACTCTAGTGTCGATTAACTATCTTTGGAAAGATCGACGGCTTTGAAATTATCATTTATTTTTCCTTTCCTTTGCAATAAAGGATTAAAAAGATTCAGAAACACATTTCAACGCTTTTACGAATAAATATTTCCTAGTTTTAGTTTTGTCCTAAATAATATTCACATGATCGCATAAAAAAACTTCGAATAAAATTGATGTGAGCAGTGTTGCAAACCTTATCTGCTTATATGGGCCTTTGAGATTAAATTCCTTTTAATTTTTGGGAATAAATGGATCAATTTCATCACCAAATTACATTATTTATTAAGTTTTTAAGCATTTTAAGTAAATCAAGCATTCATTTTAAGATTATACTTCGATTTATTTCATGTAGCTAACCATAAAATTTCGTGACGTCACAACGCTTTGCAAAACCCTGCTTAAAAAAAATGGTGCGTTGTGACGTCACGAAACTGAATCGCTCTAAAATAAATTGAAATCAAAATTTGAAAAAATAAAAAACAGCTATTTGTTGGTTGTAATGAATCGATACTTTCCTGAAATTTTCATAAAATTTGATCAAATAGAAGAGCAGAAAATTGCGGCGTTGTAAAAAAAACTGAATAGTGGGAAAAGAGGCGCGTTGTGACGTCACGATTCCTTTTGCTTATATTTTGTTAACTATTTATTCTAAACAAATACTTTTAGTTTCAAATTGTAGAGGATTAAATTTTGACCTTATAATGTACAATTTTTAACAATGTGCGATATAACCTGTAAAACTGACATACAATATACCAAAAAATTGTTTTGCAAACGTTGTGACGTCACGCTGGAATGAGTCTAATACAAACGGATAGCGATAGAATCGAAACACTACTGTATAAGGATTACCACTCTTTGTCTACACAGGCAAAAACAAGAATGATTTTTTGATTGTATATCTCAAACTCAAATCACTTGATTGAACAAGAAAATGTTGCAAATCAAAATTCCCGAAAATTTGATGTACTTTTTACGTATTTTATAGTGTCGCGTTTTATGAAACCTGTCAGAAATAAGATTTTGACATTTTTAATTAAAAAGTTCACTTAAGTTAACACGTTGACGGACAGTTGAGTCTATAGCCGTTAAGTTCAAGTTCACTATGTGACATGACGGCAATAGCCGTGCAATAGCGAGTCCGCTGACGCCATGACGGTTGTAGCCGCAACCTAATTAAAGGTGCTGAATTAATCAAAATTAAGTGTATTTAAGCAGAAAGAGTAAAACTATACTTCTAATATTCTAAAAATTACAAAAACATATAGTGTCAATTTTCGAATTTCACTTGTTTCTACTGTGTCTACTATAAACATTTTAATTACAATAACCATGATGAAAAAAACCAAAAAAAAATTCAAAAACAATCGGTTGGAAAGTTCAGTTCACATATATCTTCTATTCATAAAAATTCCGTTCAATTTGGACAGACTTTGAAACAATCCGGTATTTTCTAGAAATCATGAGAATAAGAAAAATACATCGTTTGTATAGTTAAAATCCAGACGGTCCTTTACAAAACCATTTTTTTTTGTAGGTTTGAAAAGTGAAAAATATGTGGCACATATGCTAAACTAGAAACACCCACCCTTATATTTTGAAACAAGTTTTTATTTCCAGAAAATTTTCTAAACTTTCACTTTTTATTAACAGGATTTTTGGCTTTACACTTTTTTTTTCTGCTGGAGCTTGTTATAAAACATAATTAACAAGATATAGACTACAAACCTTTTTTTTCATGTCCAATGACATGTTTAAATGGAGTTTTAAAATAAAGTATTTATCATTGTTAGTATCCCTTAACGCCTTAAAAACCTTAAAATTGTCAAATTACAATTCCATAAACATTTATAGAGGCAGGTCAAGAATCACTGAAAAATACCAAAGGTGTTCTTATTCGGTGCTTGAATTTATATTTGTTGCTAGTTTTAGTACATATAATTTTTTTGAAATTAATTTTTACGGCCTTATCGGTGAAAGTTATGTTCTCATAGTGAGAACATTTCAAGAATTGAAAATTATAGATGGATAGAAGAAGATTAGAAGAAAATTATAGGTGTTGAAATGAGCGGGTAGAATTTTTTTTAAGAAGCATTTTCACCACATACTTAACTTTTGTTCAATCACGGATCAACTATTTTGAAATGTTAGAATCGGACAGGGTTGAGTCTAACACAACACAATCTTAATTAATAAAATTAAAATTTGGCTAATAAAAAAATCAAAAACGTTGTTCTTTGCATCGATAGCCAGTCTGTACCACCCTATCGACCGAAGCGAAACAATCAAACCCGATTGGATCGCTCGCAAAGATAACAACCGGTACAAGTCTGACGTCGATAGAACCGTTGTACTGTTTACGGGAGCTTTTCAGAGCGACCACATGCTTTCCTTTTGTTCGTTCGCACTGCAAGTTTCGCGGTGCGAACCACGCAAGATCAACTATTGTGTTGTGTTAGACTCAACCCTGTCCGATTCTAACATTTCAAAATAGTTGATCCGTGATTGAACAAAAGTTAAGTATGTGGTGAAAATGCTTCTTAAAAAAAATTCTACCCGCTCATTTCAACACCTATAATTTTCTTCTAATCTTCTTCTATCCATCTATAGTTTTCAATTCTTGAAATGTTCTCACTATGAGAACATAACTTTCACCGATAAGGCCGTAAAAATTAATTTCAAAAAAACATAAATCACGGTGATTAATCTTAATTAGTACATATAATACTGCTTGAATTTTGAATTACGAACGTGTTTTGTCCGACGTCGCAATTTTCTCTTTTGTTTTGTTTTCGTGAAAATTCAATGATTTTTATCTGTTTTGGGGTCTCTTTTTCGAAATATGTGTAAGGATAGGAGTGACGATTGTGTTAAACAAAATATTTGCAGAAGAAAAGAAGCACTCAAATCCCGAAAAGTGGTTCATAAGCACTTGATGGATTATCAAGCAACAGTGACTGGAAGGTGCAGGGATGACCACCATTAGTACAAAAGGACCATCAAATCCAAATAAACCCGTGCTGCCTCCTTCCCTCATCGCCTATCAATGGACTTTGGTGAGATTGTTTCATTTTATTTTAATTATATTTATACATATTTCATCAATCCTATTTGCCATGTAGGATTTCCCACTTAAAAATCCCTTCCGAAACCTTTCTGAAACAACTTTATGGGTCGTATGAGTTCTCTGCACCTAAAGAGTTATTTTTGCTGTTTCAGATAATCCCATTTATGATTACATTGACTTGTCACGGTGTGCATCACGGTACCACACTGATCTTCAGGAGCAGCACATGGAATGAATATTGAATCCAGATACTCATTTTGGCATCTTGCGTTGATCTTGATTATCAGTTGTACCTCATGTATCAGCCAATGCAAGATGTGTGTAGTCACCCTATGCTATGCTATGCTATGCTATGCTATGCTATAATACTGCTTGAATTTTGAATTTTGCGGTTCCTTGTGCGGTTACTTCTGACGATAAGAAATAAAGAAGGTCTAACATAGAGTTGCCAGACTGACCGATTTTATCCGGGTTGTCACATTTTTTTTTCAAGTTGTTTTTCTTGATTTTTGTTGAGTAATTCTTGGGGTCTGACTAAATTTACGTGGATATTGCTTGGATTTTTGGTCGACAATTCCGAAATCAAATGTCCGTATTTTTCCAGGTTTTTAAATAAAATTATCCGGATTTGTCCGGCCCAGAAACGTGCAAAAAAATGCTGGAAACCTTAGCTTAGATAAATGCAAAAGTTGAAATCGATCTCTTTTACTGGTAATTCAGGGAAAGTTAGAAACCATCTTTATGATCTAAGCGATTATTTCCTCGATTAAAATAAAATAATTAACTGCACTGTTGTTTTTGGAGGAACTTCTGTATAACCTATTTTATAGCATACGAATGCCACAAAAGTAGTAAATAAACACAGTTTTTTTTATAGGATTCACGAAGCAACACGCGACCGCGAAAATAAAAACCCGATTTAATACACTTGACAGTGGATTGTAGCCTTTCTTACAGCCTGTAAATTATATTTGGGTATATATGGCACAAAATGAATTATGAATTATGATTAATGAATTTCATACGCAGTAAATCCAAAAACAATGTAGGAAATAAAGATTCAAAGTTTTTAATAGGATAAAAGTATTTTTAATATTATCATAATTTTCATATCAATGACATTATTTGCAACTAATTGGAGATTTTTGAATGACTAGATTCTGGAATATCTTGTATGATTCCATTTCTATGACATTATAATCTAACTCAATTTACTCCTTTTGGAGTTACAGCATATGGTAACTTCAAAATGGAAGAAGTATAAAAATTAAGAATACTATTTCAAAAAAGATGCCTGACCATGTATTTTAAATAATTCAACCTCTCAAGTAATGGAAACAAATGCATAGATAAAATTATTGGATAAAATTTCAATTGCTACAGAAAAATACGATACCGAAACGTAAAAAATCAGCAGAATTAATTTTGAAGATTAAAAATATTGAAAGTTTTGAGATCGCAATATTTTTAATTTTGTCAATTTTGCCATTTTTGTCTGTTTTGACACTTTTTTCACTTTCGTCAATTTTGTCAAATTTTTCAATTTTATCAATTTTATAATTTTTTTTTTCTATTTTGTCAATAATGTCCATTTTATCAATTTTCATGATTTTGTCAACATTGTTAGTTCAGTCAATTTTGTATTTTGTCAATTTTGTAAATTTTCATGATTTTGGCAATTTCAGTCAGTTTTATCAATTCTGTCCATTTTGTCAATCGAGTCAAATTTGTCAGTTTTATCAATTTTGTCAATCAATTGTATTTGTCGATTTTGTCATTGTCAATGTCAATTGTCGATTATGTCAATTTTTTCAAATTTGTCAATTTGGTCAATTTTGGCAATTTAGCCAGTTTTATCAATCTTGTCAATTTTATTAGTTTTAACAATTTTGTTAGTTTAGTGAATTTTGTCGATTTTGTCTTAGTCAATTTTGTCAGTACTATCAATTTTGTTAATTTTGTTAGTCATGTCAATTTTTAAAAAAAATTATATTGTCAATTTTGTCAATTCTGTCAACTTTCATGATTTTTTCAACCATGTTAGTTCAGTCAATTTTGTCAGTTTTCTCGATTTTGTCAATTTTGTCAACTTTGTCAATTTTCATGATTTTGTCAACCTTGTCAATTTTGTCAATTTAGTGAATTTTCTCAAATTTGTCAATGTCAAATTGGCCAATTTTTTGAATTTTGTCAATTTTCATCGATTTTGTGAAGTTGGCCAATCTTGTCGATTTGTCAATCTTGTCAATTTTTATGAATTTGGTCAATTGGGTCAATTTTTTAATTTTGCCAGTTCAATCAATCTTGTCAATTTTGTCAACTTTGTCAATCTTGTCAGTTTTATCAATCTTGTCAATTTTATCAATTTGGTCAGTTTTGTCAATTTTGTCAATTTAGTGAGTTTTGTCGATTTTGTCATCGTCATATTGGTAAATTTTTTGTCAACTTTGTCAGTTTTGTCATTTTAATCAAATCATTGAATTATGTCAAGTTTGTCAACTTCTTCAATTTTGTCAAATTGTTCTATTTTTTCCATGCTTCAAACTCTACTATGGAGGGATTGGTGGCGCTACTGTTTGGTTGTTATTTTCCATCGGTCACAGCAAGTGAAAGTTCGGATTGACTTTCAAGCCGTCATCGTTTTGCTAGACACCAACCCCAACAAAAACAACGCAACAATTGCACAGGTTTTTCGATGCGAACGAAAAGTTTTCATCGCGCAACGTTAGATCTGGAGAGAGGAAGAGAAAAAGGAACAAAAAAAAAAACTAGCCCGAGAGCTTAAAGCTCGAGAGGATTCAGTAGCATTTGTCCTATTGGATTCAATTTGCTTCTACGGGCGAAATTCTCTCCTGTCGTTCGTGCTTAGAAAAAGCTTCCTGAGCACGAACGGTACGTGAGAAGATGAGATGGTGTGCATATATCGTTCGCGTTCCCGTGTCGTTTTCCCCTTCTCAGAGCAAGCTGTGATTGAGAATCTAACGTTGGACTTACCATCACTATAGAAATATGCGATGTGAGGGTGTAGTCCTTAGGCTTGAGTCATTCTATTTCGGGGTTGTACCTCATGGTGCAATCCATTTTCAAGAACATTAATCTTAGGTTTAGAACTCAAAATTAATTTTTAAATCCGGTTATGGAATCAGGGTGTACTGATTCACTAATTCATAATCGGGCCTAACCCTCTAACAAATATAAATGGGTTGAACGTGGATTATATAAGTATGTTTATTTGTTGGTAAGTATGCATATAATACAAATCCACATCGTTCAACCGATCAACCAGAAATTTAGTACAGAGATGTATTTGGGCCAGGGTATGATTTTATTTTAGTTATAGTTCTGAGCCCCTCCCACCTAAGAAAAGGGACCCTCCTATACACCTTTCGGTTTTATTGACACGAATCAAAAGTCATGGCACCCATTTTGTCATCCAATTTTTTTCCTTTGGCGGGGTTATTTTCAACATCGCCATGAGTCGAGCATAAGAAACGACCATCCAGAGTTCACGTGTACTGAAAGCAAATCAAAGCTTGCTGAGCATTAAATATTAGAATGGGGAAATTTTGGCGGGTGTTTTTATTCCTTCTGCTGTTCAAATCACGTGGTACTGGTACGAGATATTCGGATGCAATAATGAGCCTACACTTTGGATTGAAAAATACAACTAGCTTGTTAGTAATATTTTGACTAGAATTGTAGAACTTTTCAAAGTGCTCCGTACCGCCCTGGGGGCGGCTTTGAGAGTCTCTAATCATATATAGTGAACAGTGAATTTACCTTTTCAGCTGAATAACTATTTGGACTGAATTGTGAAAACTACTCAACCGATTTTCATAATCCCCGATTTTTAGAACCTACCAGTTTTATCAATTTTGTCAATCTTGTCAATTGTGTCAAATAAGTGAATTTTGTCGATTTTGTCATTGGGGCTTATTCTGCGACGCGAGTGACGTGACTCACGAAATTTCATATCAATTTGCTAATTTTGCTAATTTGCTAATTTGCTAATTTGCTAATTTTCTTGATTTTGTTAATTTTGTATTTTTTTCGATTTTGTCAATTTAATTGATTTTGTCAATTTTGCCAGTTTTATCAATTTTCTCAGTTTTGTCAATTCTGTCAATTTTGTGAATTTTTTGAATTTTGTCAATTTTGTAAATTTTCATGATTTTGGCAATTTTGTCAATTATGTTAATTTGTCCATTTTTTCAATTTGATCAATTTTGTCAGTTTTATCAATTCTGTCCATTTTGTCAATCTAGTCAAATTTGTCAGTGTTATCAATTTTGTCAATCAATTGCATTTGTCGATTTTGTCATTGTCAATGTCAATTGTCGATTATGTCAATTTTTGCAAATTTGTCAATTTGGTCAATTTTGGCAATTTAGCCAGTTTTATCAATCTTGTCAATTTTGTTTCACCACATAACAGTTCATACGAAACCATGGGGTCCGGGTATGGTGGCGCGCTGCATTGGAGATTTGTCAAACCTAATAATCTAAGGAATGCATGCGAACCCATACTTTGGCAGAAACTGCGGTGAATCCGTGCACCCATGGTGGATTACCAACATACATACATACATTTTATCAATCTTGTCAATTTTGTTAGTTTTAACAATTTTGTTAGTTTAGTGAATTTTGTCGATTTTGTCTTAGTGAATTTTGTCAGTACTATCAATTTTGTCAATTTTGTAAATTTTGTTAATCATGTCAATTTTTAAAAAAAATTTATTTTGTCAATTTTGGCAATTCTGTCAATTTTGTCAATTTCGAGAATTTTTTCGTTTTTTTTTTTGTCAATTTTGCCAATTTGTGCAATTTTGTCAATTTTATCAATTTTGTCGATTTTTTCAATTTTGTAAATATTGTCAGTTTTATCAATTTCGTCAATTTAGTGAATCATGTCTATCTTGTCCATTTTGTCAATTTAGTGAACTTTGTCGATTTTGTCATTGTCAATTTTGCCCATTTTTTCGATTTTATCAATTTTGTAAATTTTTTTCGATTATGTCAATTTTGTCGATTTGGTCGCTTTGTCGATTTTGTAAATTTTGACAATTTTGTCAATATTTTAAGTTTTGTCAATTTCGTCAATCTTATCATTTTGGTCAATTAATTGATTTTTTTCGATTTTGTGATTGTCAAAATTTGTCAATTTTGCTAGTTTTCTCGATTTTGTCAATTTTGTAAATTTTTTTCCGATTTTGTCAATTTGGTCAATTTTGTGAATTTCATGAATTCTGTCGATTTTGTTTTAGTCAATTTTGTCAGTACTATTTTTTTTTTGTTTTTGATAGGAGTTTAACCCATTTAGGTCATTCTTCCTCGCTTGTCAGTACTATCAATCTTGTCAATTAAGTCAATTTTTTCAGGTTTGTCAATCTTGTCAATTTAGTCATTTTTTGAAATTTGTGAATTGTGTTTATTTGGGCAATTTTTTCAGTTTTGTCAATTTTGAAAATTTGTCAACTTTTTAAATTGTGTCATTTATGTCAATTTTGTAAAGTTTGTGAATTTTGTCGACTTTGTCATTTTGGAAAATTTTGTCAGTTTTATCAAATTTGTCAATTTATTGAATTTTGTCATTGTCAAATTTGTGAATTTTCTCGATTTTATTAATTTTTTCAAGTTTGTCAATTTTGTCAATTTTACCAGTTTTATCAATCTTGCCAATTCTGTCAATTTAGTGAATTTTGTCGATTTTGTCTGTTGTGTCAATTTTGTCGTTTTTTTCAATTTGGGGACTTTCGTCAATTTGCCAACTTTGTCGATTTTTGTCGGTTTTATCAAGCTTGTCAATGCAGTGAATTTTTTTCGATTATAGCATCGTCAATATTGTCAAATTTATCAATTTTGTCAATTTTTTACTTTTTTCAATTTTGAAATTTTTGACAAATCATTGAATTATGTCAAGTTTGTCAACTTCTTCTATTTTGTCAAATTGTTTTATTTGGTCCATTTTTATTCATTTTGTCAATTTTGTCATTTTTGTATTTGGCCAACCTGGCCAAAATGGTTAATTCGGAGTTTTTTTTTGCCGTTTCTTCAACTGTGTCAATTATTAGCTTAACTTGATTAGCTTTTTAGCTTTATATGCAAAAAAACCCAAATGCTTCAAACTCTGCTATGGAGGGATTGGTGGCGCTACTGTTTGGTTGTTATTTTCCATCGGTCACAGCAAGTGAAAGTTCGGATTGACTTTCAAGCCGTCATCGTTTTGCTAGACACCAACCCCAACAAAAACAACGCAACAATTGCACAGGTTTTTCGATGCGAACGAAAAGTTTTCATCGCGCAACGTTAGATCTGGAGAGAGGAAGAGAAAAAGGAACAAAAAAAACTAGCCCGAGAGCTTAAAGCTCGAGAGGATTCAGTAGCATTTGTCCTATTGGATTCAATTTGCTTCTACGGGTGAAATTCTCTCCTGTCGTTCGTGCTCAGAAAAAGCTTCCTGAGCACGAACGGTACGTGAGAAGATGAGATGATGTGCATATATCGTTCGCGTTCCCGTGTCGTTTTCCCCTTCTCAGAGCAAGCTGTGATTGAGAATCTAACGTTGGACTTACCATCACTATAGAAATATGCGATGTGAGGGTGTAGTCCTTAGGCTTGAGTCATTCAATTTCGGGGTTGTTCTTCATGGTGCAATCCCTTTTAAGGAACTTTGATTTTGGGTTTTAAGCCTAGAATTAATTTTTGAATCCGGTTTTCCTTACGGTGGACTGGTATTTTAAGAAAAACTCTTTCGCTCGTATAATTTAAATTAAGATATCCTTGTTTGACTGACATTTATGTTTGTCAATCGATTGGAGACGCCCTCTGTTTTCCTTATGCGGAATTACACGGAGTGAAAGCGTTCTCAGCGCTTATCGCGCCATGTTTTCGATAATCTTGATTTTAGTGATTGCTGGTTGTGGCTAGCAAGCCAAATGGCCACGTTTTTTGGAGTGATGATTTTTGATAATTACTATGAAAAAAAAAATTTCAAACTATTTTGTATTTTTTTCTTTCTTTTATAGGTTGAAGAAGAAAAAAAATCGAATTTTTCAAGATAAAAATCATTTTTATTGTACTGCTCAGTTTCACAAAAACGTCGAGAACAAAGTTTACAAAAATTCACACAAATACACACAAATACACAGACATCATTAGAACTCGTCGAGCTGATTCGATAGGTACCTATAAAGGTATATCTAAGACCCATAATTAATGATCTCTCAAATCGACCGATAACTATACCTTTCTGAAAGAAAGGCAAAAACGGCTGTACTCGAGCCAGTTTTACAAAAAAAAAAATATTTTTCTTTACACGGAAAATTTTATTTAGAGAATTTTTAAATGAGCACAAAAATCATCAGCAGGCTTCTTTCACAGTATAAACGAAATTGATGTTGATTTTTCAGTACAAAACAATCAGTTTTCCCATATTAACTTAAAAGTTAAATTTTATTCATAAAACACATTACTTAAAAATTTTGCAAAAAATCTAGGGTGAGTTTTGAACCAAAACGGAGCATTTTAGATCCCAGAATTCATTAAAGACCCAAAATCGACTCAGTCTAATAACACAATCCATAGCACTGTTTGACAGAGTAAAATTTTTTATTAAGAGAAAAATGAATTCCAAGGATTCACAAAACAAAACGCGACCGCGGAAAAATATGCGACCGCATTCGAGCAAGGCCAACTTGGTTCCCAGTAGGTATAATCTCAGTATGTAAAGCTTACTTCATTTTGAAGTGAAACAGTTACGAATGCGAAAATCTTAGAAACCATTTGTTTGATCGAAATACTTTCTAAGAAGGAAATAAAGGAAATCTTATAGCAATTTATTAACTTAATTAAAAAAATATATCGCTTTTTGTAAGAAATATTTTTATTTTCTTCTTTGTATCTCCCATCGGTTGGCGCACACTTTTTTCAGTCATGATATTGATCAGTTTTTCAAACTTAATTTTCATCAAATTCTTCAATTCTTCAATTTCTTCAGTTTTCGCTACGCCCAATACTTCTCTTTTGATTGAAAGTGAGGGCAATTTGGTGGATTCATCTGTTTCGAAATTATGAAACTTGATTATTTTTGTACCACCTGAAAATGTTTTACTGGAATGTCTGCTGGAAAAATCTGATAAAAACTAAGCAAAACTATCATGAGATAATCGGTTAGTTAAGAACACAGGTTGCGAAATATACATACAACAGTATTTTTTAAGCTTTTGAAAACAGCAAAAACCAAAGCTTTTGCTTTGAAAATTTTTATTATATTTTCACTGCTAGGCAAAACTTTTAGCTTATGGGAAAAAAATTTCGCGACATTTCAGCGGTCTACACTTTATTTTTCGCTTATTCAATATTTCAAATTCTGGTATAAGCCTTGACTTCTCTGATGACTTGAGTTGTCAATCATGTTCTTCACTCCAAGGCATGATTTGCACTTTGTGGACATTTTTGACAGTGTTTGAATTCTTTTCTACCACTCGAGCACAGATAGAATTTTTTTTGAATAATCAACGGATTTTAAGGGAAACAGCTCAGAATAGGTTTTTTTCTTTTTCTCTTGCTTCGTAAGTATCTCAAAATTGCTTATATTTGAAAATTTAAAAAAAAAAGGTCGGATAGTACTTTTTACAGCCAATAAAATGCTGTCAAAATGTTGTTTGTCCGATAACTAGAAAATTAGCTATCAGCAAAGGAAAGTGTCTTATTTCTTAGTGAACTTAGCCTTATCTCAATAAACAAAAGATATTCTGCATAATGAATGTGATGTACATTAGGCACTAATGAGTTGATAAGTGTTTTTGGCTTCGAAACTACTTCATTGGTCGATTTATGTACTATTTAAAGTTTGAAATTAATTACACTATTAAAATGTTGAAAACTCAATACATATCTAGCATTTTTAACCATTTTTTTCGATAAGTAAAGTCATTGAAAACATGCGCGAAGACGAGGTAAGACTTCAAAAGTAACTCAACAAGACCAAGTTTGTGAACTTCGGATCAGTGGTTAGAAAATTACACCTGTATACGAGTATAAATAAATAAAAGTAAGAAGAATACTGAAAAGTTAAAATTGAACAAATCGGAATAACAAGATATCACTTGGAAAACTGAACTCAAAATATGAAGGGTTTTTGTTAGAATTGAGTGAATTCCCGTTCAGCTTTAATGAACCTTTATTTTGTGGGTAAATCATTTGTTTTCAACGTGTTCTAAGACATCGATGTTCTATTTCCAAAGCGTACTGAAGTCAAAAACGATCAATACTAGCGTAAATTCACGTCAAAAAAAAGTAATAAACAAAAACAATTTTTTTTCAAATGTCCAATTCATAATCATTCTAAAATAAATTTGATTAACGACCATTCGGTACATATTTCTTAAGATTCTAAGGTAAATTGTTAACCTCTAGAATGGTAACAGTTTAGAAAAGTCCGGAAAAGTGAATTCACGTCATGGTGGAATGAGTCTTAGGGCATAGCTTTCAACATATGTACTTTGTGTTCACCTAACATTTTAGATTTTGGAAGGTGAAATCCGTCCAAAAAGAATGAAATAATTGCTACCTCGAAACCAACCTAATTAAAATAACCACTTTAATTCTTTTTTGTTTGATTGCGTTGATCGGTTTGCGTCAAAGTTGGAAGTTTGGGCGCTGCTTCGCGCGATTCTATTATTTTTGAACGCTACTGTAGGTTATTCGAGTTCACGTTTTTTATCGGAATAGGTAAGTTGCAGAGAGAAGTTCTAATGATGATGGTTAAAAAAATCGTAAACCACATAACGTTTTAGTTACACTAAAATTAAGTCTTTAATCAAGAGAACAATTCAGCACCAACACGTTAAAAAGGGTCTATGTTCGTTCTTGACGTTTCGAGAAAAACGCGTTTGAAAATTTCGCAACCTTTTTTAAATCGCTTATTAAAATTCACAAGGAATCTTTCAAGTCTATGTGGTCAAAACGTGCGTAGGATCATTCTAAATATGTTTTTATCAAGACGAGGGTATTTTCATGGAAAAAAGACTCGCAATTGTTTATAGAACATAGCTTTACAAACGCTTATGGTTCTCTCTGTAGGAGTGAGTGAATAGCTATTCGCATTTTTCCTTTTTTAATGTTTTACATCTAGACCGTTGGGTTTTTGGGAAGTAAAGGGTGTATAAAACCATTTTTTTGTGGCACTTTGCTATATGTTTTACAATAATTTCGCAAACATAATTTGTCAAAAATCAGAACAAAACATCACTTTATTTTAGCAACTCTCGAACTTCAATTTTACTATAAAAACAGCAAACACCCAACCGTTGCCAAAAAGTGCACCACATTAATAAAGCATCTTTATCTTCCCACCCTTAAGTAGGACATAGCGGCATAATGTTAAGGCGGTGAATTCTTTCCATTGGCTCCGTTGGACTGATGGCTATAAAGTGGATCCAGCCGCCGTCGCCCAAAGTGACCATTCAATTTATAACCAACAACCAACCTTTCCTACCTTCATCTCCCGAAATATCTTCTCCTCGAAACCTTTAAAATACAGCGACGACGCTTCTTTTCGCGTTTCGGTTATCGCATATTTTTATGCACAATTTTTCTTCTCGGGTCCAGGTATCTGCCATGCTCTTAGCATATCCACACGCACACATTTGTAAAGGATTTTCGTCTTATTATGCGGGATGATGTAATCTTTCTGGCAGCCTTCGGACGGAAGAAACAAAACTAAAATAAAACCAAACCAAACCAAGACTGGCTGCTGTAGTGTAGTCCTCCGTCGACCGATATGCGAGCCATTTTTTCTCCATTTAAATGCGGCTCGAGGTAGAATTCCAAACCCTCGGGCAAGGAAGTGCATCATTGATTGCAGGCGCGATATTGCAGTCCTCTTTACCTTCATTGGTATATGCAACTGTGGCCGGCCTTCTGATGATACGGGTTGGAAGAAGGAAACCATCAGGTCTCATGGATCGCGTAGATGAAGGGTTTAGCGATTGACAAAAAAAATCGCTTAAACAACATCACAAAGGACTACCGCTTGTCGTACGCAACACGCTACCAATAACAATGAGAAAGGTGCCCCTTCTGTAAGTGAGGCTTTTGTTTCAATGAACCTTGCGTAAAATGGACAAAGCTGTGCCTGTTGTCGTCAACGCAGATAAGAGGTTGATTGTTTTGTTGCATTTTTTCATCTTCGATTTTGTATGTTGGTTGTTCACCATGGGTGCACTGATTCACCGCAGTTTCTGCCAAAGTATTTGCTCACATGAATTCTTAGATTATTAGATTTGACAAATCTCCAAGGCAACGCGTACAACATACCCGGACCCCATGGCTTCGTATGAACTGTTATGGATGAGTGTATTGTGTTGATGTAGGTTTATTTTTGGAAGAACGAGTCAATCAGGTGAGCTAGTTTACTTAAAGGTATTCCGGCATCCGTGTATATACCTGACCAGCTTGCAACTGATTGAACATTCTTATATAGTCAGTTACAGGGGGAAACACATCTTACCTATTGGCAACTTATGGGATTCAAACTCAAAAGTTTTCTTGTCGATACCGGGAATCGAACTCAGTACGCCTAGCATACCAAAACCAGACACGCGCCAGCCTATCCGCTAGATCACATCGCCCCTTGAACTTTTTCATTCTCGATTATGAACATTTAAGTCAGTAAAATTTTGTCTCTAATAAAATCGAACACCCACAAATCAGCCTCTACTCCAGCCAATAATGAACTTCCTTGGAGGTGATTTTATCGGCATAAGAATCTATGCCGGACCGGCATTAACAAGTTTTCTAATAACTGGCATTATCCTTCCAGCGCAACTGCATTGAATATGTTTGAATGAAATTAAATAAAACATATCCCATATCACAAGACAAAGCAGGATGGAAACAACCAGCCAGCAAGGATATTGTCGAAGGATGTACTAAGCGCTGTGTGTGTATGAAAAAACCACCAGCCAAGATGAGCTACGCATGTGCAAGTAAACCGACAGGCAATAGATAACAGTTTCTAGTTACCTTTCCCACCCCATTCCCCTCCCATTTAAATCCAAACCGGAAGATGAACGAACGGCCAAACGACTCGAATCTTTATGCCAGAGTGCTTTTACAAACATTTCATCTTTGGCACAGTAGGAGAGGAGCGGGCTATATGTGCCTATTAAGCAGAATACTGATTTAATGAAATATTACATCGAATATGTGTACAAAAACTATATACACATGAGCAGACATCTGTTTTCTATACATTGGAGTAATTTTTATGATGAAATCTCCTTCAGTTTTTGAGAAATCGATTTTATTAGGAAAACTGTTGTCAAAATTGCTGAGCCTCAAATCGTGCGGGCTAAATGCGCCTATTTATGTTTTAGGCAAAATTTCGTTTGTTTTGGCTATACTTCCGTATAATTTCAATGGAAATACTAGAAACTGATAACTTTCATACGATTAAGCTGAAGTTTTATTAAAATATATTTTTTTATTATTTTATAGAATAAAACAAGAGATAGAGCTGCCATATTATGGAGGCAGTTCATCCATAAGAAAAACATTATCAAATCTGTTTTGAGATCTTCAATTCTCTTTAAAGGTGTTAACAAGAGCTTAAATCCGAAGTTTTTATGCACCCATAGAAGAGGTTGCAAAAATCCAATGCCTATTTAGCAAATCTCTGTGCCGATAATGCGCTGAAATGTGCACTGTGCCG
The DNA here is from genome assembly GCF_029784155.1 of Uranotaenia lowii. NCBI lineage: Eukaryota > Metazoa > Arthropoda > Insecta > Diptera > Culicidae > Uranotaenia > Uranotaenia lowii. Next base: position 161,903,197 of record NC_073693.1, read on the forward strand.
AAGACGGTATGTTTGAAAAACCGTAACTGGCATAAGGACTCGGCTCCCAACCAAAATGATGACCACTACATTCAAGCGAAACAAGAAAAACATTTTATGGGATTTCCTTCCTATTGGATAATTCATCCCAGAAACAAGAAAATAAAAATTAAAACAACAGCGCTGTAGTGAGAATCGAGCTCACATCACCAATTGTATCGTCTTGCCAGTCCGACATTCTAACCAGTGTACTATTCGAGCTTCATGCAGGAAGAGGTATATTTGTCATACGCTTTCTGTTACCGATCAATCACAAAACAAAACGTAGGTAGGGGAACATGTCCTATTATGCGCCACCTAAGCGAATCGCTGATTTTCTATGTATTCCACGTACAAATTGTGTTAAAAATGGGTGTAATCGTTGAAGAAAAGTGTTTTCTACAAATTCCTCTGATTTTTCATTACTCAAATTGCTAAAGTTTCTTCAAAAACATGATTTTTAAAAACCATATTCAAAGCCACAGAACAAAACTGTGTTGCGAATACGCGCCGCTGTGTATTCAATACGCGCCTAGCAGCCGAACACACCCGAGAGCAGCCGAAGACCGAAAACACACCAATACTTACAGACACTTTGACTGAAATGAAAATCAAAATGGACTAATTGAAATTTAACAAAACCTGAAAAATAGATTTTTTGAGCTGAATTAACGCTCAAAATATGGTTTTAGACTTTTTGTTCATTTTTAATGAAAATTGGCCTTTTTGAAAAATTAATGCTATTTTTAGACTACTACGATTGGCGCGTTATAAAGAGCGCATGGGCCGTGATAGAACATACCCATGAAAAGCATACCTAAGCGAGTTCAGTATGATTTTTTAGCATAAAATCATAATTTAGATTCTCCTCTATCGATGTGTCAGAAAATATTGTCTTATTCGTTTTTCTCTGCTTGGTGACACCTTATTAAAAGTGTTTTAAAATTTAGATCAAAATGAAGAAAAACCTAAATTGTGAATTATCACGACACAGAGGCATTTTAAGGGAAAATTCATACTTGCCATGACCAATCACAGCATTTAAAACAAATTGGTAATATTTTGCAGGCTTAAAATGATTCAGATTCTTCAAAACAAGAGTGGCGCGTATTAGCCACATGGGGCGTTATATGAACTTTTCCCCTACAACGGCGGCTTCCCGGCGTTTGGCCTCCTTTCAATGCATTCCATTGTCTTAAGATGGAAACGGGAAAGGGAACGGGAGTGAAGGAACGGGAAACCCATTGAATGAGAACTGTGCTTTGCTTACTGCTTGCTATTACATACACACGCTACATATACACAGCTGCTAAAGCCGGGCAGCTTGGCCGGTGTTGTTTGCCAGTGAATTGAAGGAATGTTTTTGTTGTTGCTTTTGCTACATACACACGCACAGCTTAGCCGTGTTTGCCGGTCGATTGAATTAGAAGGATGTTTTTGTTGTTGCTTTTGCTACATTCACACGCACAGTGCTCGGTTCGCTGGCTGCCTGGTGTTGGCCGGTTTTTATTTCCATCCTTCTTCGGCTTGTGATGCGATGGGGAGGGACGCGAAAACGTTTTTATTTTGTTTCATTCAGACATACGCAATTCGATTAGCTGGGAGGTTAATGCCGGTGGGCGCAAATCGAATCAGTGCCGGTCGCGTTATCTTCTTGTACCAATGATGCTATGAAATTGACTACACGCCATTGGCACAGAGGCTGAATTATGAGTGTGATAAAGATCATATATTTTTTTTCTATTTAACCTGTTATTTAAAGATAGCGGCATTTTACAAACATGATAGGGGCATACAGAAACACCATTTTATTCCACTTTCCAATCATTATAACATCATCATTGAAGCCTAAATTTGTTTTATTTCTAAGGTTCATTTAAATAAGAAACAAAAACCAGCCAACTTTTTGTTTTGAACTTCTTTACGTATAATTTTAAAAAAGGTAGAATATTACATCAAAATGTATCAAAACCTTGTATGAATTTTTAATTTTTTTTAAGTTGGTTTATTTCTAAAATTCTTTCTTGCTTTTATGAAGAGATTTAACCACCGTAATTTTTGTTTGTTACTTTGATTTATCGGCCTAGCGGTGAAAAGTGATGTCCTTTTTTAGTAGGGACATCTAAAGATTATGAAATTTTTATATAGATGGATAGAAGGTTAGAAGAAATGAAAGATGGTGAAAATGAGCGGGTAGAATTAGTCTAGAAGCATTACCATCACATACCAAATTTTTGTTCCTCACGAGCCTACTACTATGAAGTGGTAGATACAGATAGAGTTGCATCTACCACCACACATTAGTAGGCTTAGCGTGGTCCGCCCCACAAGCGAGAACTTGTAGTTCGTCCGCACTACAAGTTCTCGCTTGTGGGGCGGACCACGCTAAGCCTACTAATGTGTGGTGGTAGATGCAACTCTATCTGTATCTACCACTTCATAGTAGTAGGCTCGTGAGGAACAAAAATTTGGTATGTGATGGTAATGCTTCTAGACAAATTCTACCCGCTCATTTTCACCATCTTTCATTTCTTCTAACCTTCTATCCATCTATATAAAAATTTCATAATCTTTAGATGTCCCTACTAAAAAAGGACATCACTTTTCACCGCTAGGCCGATAAATCAAAGTAACATTCTTTCTTGCTTTATGTGCAAAGCATATTACCCTCAAAATGCATTGATTGGATAAGTTGTCTTGTCAGCCATTTCTTCAAACGGACGTAGGGTCATCTAATCCGATAGGCCCATTTAGGAAACCTTTCCCCTAAACTTTTTGAAAATGAAACCATGACACATTTAAACCAGAAGGGTAAATTTCGAGATCGATAACTGAAAAGTTAGCAAGATGTAATTTTTTTCTTCAAGATGTATCAAGTGCCATTTAAATTTTTAAAACCACAAAGAATCCGATGAAAATAGATTAAATAGGCCTGACGTGTTTGGATGCCAAGTACTGGGAACTTTTCGATTTTCTAAAGCATAAGTGAAAGGTTTCAATAGAATAAACCGGTTTTTACGACAAAAAGTGGGGGTATTCATATTACAAAAAAAAAAAATGGGTTACAAGAGCAAGTACAGACGTTTAACTTTTCACTGTTAAGTACAAGTATTGTAAAAATTATTTCCTTTTTCATGCAAAAGGGCTACATAAAACAGACTTTAGATCAGCCCATTTTGGTAAAAAGTGAGTTTTTTGTACTAATATTCAACTGGAAGCAGAAATTTTTGACACATTCTTAATACATCCTCGAAGTGTTGAAAATAATATTCCCTCCTGTCAATTTAAACGGTAAGGCAACTGAAAACTCGCCTTTAAGCCATGTAAACATCGACCTTTCAGAATTTTATCTCTTAGGGTGATTTCCAATCGTTGCAAAGCTAAGCACATTATTTTGGTTTTTATACAGTATTTTAGTCATTCCAACCAAATTCGCTCGCTTTTTTTGTCGATTGTACTATTACAGGATTATTCAACAATATATAAAAGTACAATAGTTAGAAAAATGTGACATTAAAATTTGAAAAATCATTTAAAATAGGATGTTCAGGCCTAATCGTTGCCGAGGCCAATTTGATGTCGTGCTCAGATGTTGTATAATTTTTTTCCCAATGGTTGCACATCTTAAAAGCCTTCTAAAGTTTCAGCAACTATGTTGTCTTAAGAGCTGATATTTGGTACAGAAGCTTACTATCTGGACTTCTAGTACAAATTCCATTCAATTTGGAGACGCCCCCTATGGAAGGGGAGACTTGCCGATTTAAATAATGACATCGAGTGCTGTATTGAAAGATTCCTGCCGCTTTGAAAAAGGGTGATTTTTTTTATATCAAAATGTTGATGACATAGTTTCCATCATCGTGAGATAGTTTTTTAAAGTTTTGGATTCTCATAGAAAATTGAAAAAATGGAGCAATTGATGTACACATTTTTACATTTTTCGACCCCTTAAAAACTTTAGCCAGTATGACTGATTTGCTTAATGATATCACCAACAAAATTATATATTACTTAGATTATTCCATACCAACACTGTTGGTGTATAAAAATTTTTCGGACAGCTACCAATTTTTTTTTTTTTTTGGATAAATGTTTTCAGAATTCAGTAACCAGTCTGGGCTAAAATACATCAAAATGCAAATCAAAGATTCAACTTTTAATTCTTGTTTGCATATGCTTGAATATGATTGTTTTGCATCACATGTTTGTTTGTTTCAAAATTTCTTCCATCCATACATAAATTCTTATGATTTCAGCTAGTAGATTTTTTGTAGTATTTTTTACCCCTTAATGTATGCAGCACCCTTATTCCTTTTCTTTAAAAACATTTTTGACAAGAATAATTTAAAATTTAATTCGAACAAAACCGAAAATTACTGCAGTTAGTGCTTTTTGCGTTATGACATCACTAATATATCAAAATCTAAAATTTTCAAACGTTTTCATTTAATTTCGTTAAAACGAATTTGTTGCAACTTATCAGGGTGAAAATAGCATGTTGATGTAAATTTAAAAATAGCTGGTGAAACTAATATTTTTTCTGACTACGTCAATTTGATGTCCCATCAACCTTAAAACTTTTGTTGGGCAAGCGATTATCTGTGGACATTGAGTTTTTGGAAGCCATTGAAGTTGAAAAGTGTGAATGATGACCCAATTGACGGTATTGAAGATCCTCCTATTATTTGTAGGGCAGAAGGGGCTGGCTCTTCCAACCTTTAAAACTAGAAGCATAGAATATTAAAAATAGTTAGTTTATGATAAGTGTTGATATTGAATTTAAAGAAAAGTTTTTTCAAAATAATTAAACCAAATATATTTTTTATGGGAGGGGTAGAAGGTACAGCAGATCAGCTAGTATTTATACTGCCGACCAAAAGTTTGGGTCACCCGCTAAAATACATGCAAATTTTGGTCGTTTATATCTCAGCCGTCTTAGGACATATTTCAAATCTTCCGATCTTATTTGAAAGATAATGAGTAATAGCATTTCGGAGGTATTTTGCTCAGAAATAATGTTTTAGTTTTGCACCTAAAACTTAACCTAAAGTTAGAACATTTTCAAAAAATCGCACTCAATATTCAAAGCCGATCATCTTGGGATAGGGAGGACCAAATTTCAAAATTTGAGTTGCATTAGAATCCTTATTCTATACTTTTCAAATTACAATCAAAAATTTTTGTGCAAAAATTTAAGAATATACTTTTAATTAATAAAATAGACAATTAAGTTATCGTCCAAAAGTTTGAGATCACCCCTAGTATGGTGTATCGGCCAAAAGTTCGGGATCATTCTTTTAAAAACATGCAAATTTATTTCATTCATATCTTTCTCATCTAACATCGTATTGCAGATCTAAAAGGTGCATTTGAAAGCTTAGGAATTGTTGTTTTTTCATAAATTCATTAAAAAATTATGTTTCAAATACATAACCATAAAAAATTTAGAATCATTATTGTGAATTTAAAAAAAAAACAATTAATTCCAGTTAAATTTTTGATGGTTATCACTTTAAAATATAATTTTTGTATGAATTTATAAAAAAAACGACAATTCTTAAGCTTTCAAATGTACCCTTCAGATCTGCAATACGATGTTAGATGAGAAAGATATGAACGCCCCAAACGGCCTAAAATTTTGGCCGATACACCATACTAGGGGTTATCCCAAACTTTTGGACGGTAACTTAATTGTCTATTTTATTAATTAAAAGTACATTCTTAAATTTTTGCACAAAAATTTTTGATTGTAATTTGAAAAGTATAGAATAAGGATTCTAATGCAACTCAAATTTTGAAATTTGGTCCACCCTATCCCAAGATGATCGGCTATGAATATTGAGTGCGACTTTTTGAAAATGTTCTAACTTTAGATTAAGCTTTAGGTGCAAAACTAAAACATTATTTCTGGGCAAAATACCTCCGAAATGCTATTGCTCATTATCTTTCAAATAAGATCGAAAGATTTGCAATATGTCCTAAGACGGCTGAGATATGAACGACCAAAATATGCATGTTTTTTAGCGGGTGATCCCAAACTTTCGGCCGGCAGTGTATATAACAACTTGCTGACCTGATGTTCTTTGCTACACCTTCCCAAATTTAATGAAATTGGTCTTAAAACTTTGATTTCTGTGAGTATTATTTTAAATCAAGTATCAGTACAATTCAGAAACAACCGCTTTAAAAGAGAACTGCAACTGGAGCATCTCTATAGAAATAATCAAAATTTGTACATTTGTTCTTCAAGAATTCTGAAACAGATTGATGTGAAATTTGGCATGGAGTAGTTTTTTGAATAAAAAAGTATATCTGTGGAGTTTTGAGTCCGTCGCACTCAAGGAAGGGAGGGCTCCCATACAAAATAATCGTGAAATACGATAATAAGTGGTAAAATTGAATTTATTGACAATTGAATCTCATCAAAATATGTGTAAATGCTTACATTTACATGTTCAGATATTTTTTATTACACAAAGGTCCCTTCCGTCAAAGAAAAGAGGGGTCCCAATCCAATATAAAGAAAACACTAGAAAAACCTTATCAGGAAACATTATCTTAAATGATGCTGTATGAATAATTTTGATAAAATATCAACCTGAAAAGATATAAAGAAAAAAAGGATTTTGATAGAACCGCCCTAACATCATGAAAACAAGTTTTCATAAAACTATCAGTTCAAGAGGTAGATGTGTGACAAAGTTTAATGAATAATTCTATAATATTGTAGAACAATGTAGGCATCTATCATATCAAAGTCAGGAAACAATTTTCGGATTTCAGAAATCTTATGATCCTCCCTAAATTTTTTCCAGTCAAAATGACCGCCTTCAGTTGTTGTAATAGTTTGTCTAAGACATTAAATGCATCAAATTTAAGGGGGGGGGGGGGGGGGAGGGGTAATTGTTTTCCCGCATAATTTCATTTCTGGACCACTGTGCAATGGAAGGAGGGAAGAGAACCATAGAAACATCTCTCGTACTCAAACAACCTCTCATGCCAAGTTTTGTGCCATTTGATCGATAAGTTATCGAGTTGAGCAACCCCCTTCCTGTCTTCTCTTTGTATGATGGTAGTGGTCTCAAATAATCAAGGGACATTTTTGGTAAACAAATACTCTCCCATGCCAAATTAGGTTCCATTTGCTTGGTTAGTTTTAGAGAGATCTTTCTTCCCTTTCTCTCTCCCCACTGGAAGGAGGAAGGAATTTCTGAAATTCATTAAAATATTCTTAGTACCCGAATTCTTTCCCATGCCAAATTTGGTACCATTTGCTTGATTGGTTCTCGAGCTCTGCAAACATTTGTCTTTTGTTTGAGAGACCCCTCCTCCCTCCCAGTGAGAAGGAGCGGTCTCATACCATAATAACAATCTTTCCTAGTCTCAAAGGCATCCACCAGCCAAATTTCAAGCAAATCGGATCAGTAGTTTCCGAGCCTATAGCGAACAGGCAGACAGACAGAAATTCATATTTATAGGTATAAATAGAAGATTAGGTAATTGACAAAAAAATTACAAATTTGATACTCAAAAAAATAAATATTTCCGCCTCTGAGTATACAATTAATAGAGTGTTCATCCCGAGAATTCATATCCGGGGAAATGCTCAGGAATGTAAAAAAATCGGAAATTTCCGTTATCAAATTATTTTCACTGCAACCGTTTTTCAATTGTTTTAGAGCACAACGCGCATTACACAAGTTTCAAATCGACAGTTTATTTATGATGTCCTGCTGCCCCAAATTTGTATGAGAAATTTCAAGCTTGTGAAATGTTATGCGCTGCAGGATTAAATTGATCCTAGGCCTAGTACAAGGTCTCATGCCAAATTTGGGCCAGATTAGATCACGGGAAAGGGTCGCTCAACGAGCCTAAAGTTTGTATGGGATTTTGGGACATTTTGTTAGGGAGGAACATGAGTATTAAATTTTTCTTGAATAACTTTGGTTCCCTTCGGCCGATTTCTTTTGAAAACGATTATTCTTAAAGCCTGAAATATGAAAATATTTCATCCGAAGACTGCATTTCGATTCGACTTATGATAAAAAAGTCGTTAATCTTCAAAAATAGGGAAACTTTTTTCAGGGTGATATTCATCACTGTTAATGCTGCGTCAAAATGTTCGAAGCAGTGTCTCTCATTAATAGTGATGAATATCACCCAGAAAAAAGATAACTATTTTTTTAAGCTTGGGAATAACTTTTGTGTCTTAACTTGAATCAAAATACAGTCTTCGGATGAAAGATTCATCATTGTTCAGGCTTTAAGAAAAACGAAGAAAGTTATTCATGAAAAACTGCATTTTCGTGTTCCTCCCGAACAAAATGTCTCAAAATTCCTTAGAAACTTTAGGCTCGTTGAGCGATCTCTTCCCGTGGTACGATCTGGCCCAAATTTGACATGTACTAGGGCAAGGATCGATTTAAGACTGCAGCGCATAACTTTTTCAAATGTCGGGTCATCTGAGACACTCTAATGTCTTTGGTAGTATGTCTATTAGACCGCTGCAAAAAATGACTTTTTGCTCCCATATGTTTTTTCGATGCCTTTTGGGTCACAAAGCATCAGTGTAAAATTTGAGATGATTTAGTTGATTCCTGAGTTAGCGCAACGCGTTTCAATTTTGTATGGAAATTTTTATGGACAGACTTTGCTTGCTAGAGCTGGTAGTAATTGCATGAAATGTTTTTTGAAAGGCTATATAAATTAATAAATTTTCTGGCAATGTAAAGCAGTTTTTTGAGAATTTTTAATTCCATTCTACTGTTACACAGCTTTCAAATAAGCAGTCAAAAACGATAAAATTAAAAATATTAAATTTTATAAACAAAAATTTTATATATCACTGAATATCTTTTCTGGGGTAGATATAAGGTTTGTGCTTTGTTCACATGAAATTGACTGCAAGAATCAAGGAACATTTTTCATCCAAAGTTATATTTTTTGGAACTTTCAGTACAACTCTGGCGATTTTTGAATGAAAAATTTTGTTTTCCTATACAAATTACCATACAAAATTAAAACTCGTAGCGCTAATTCAGGACTGGATGGATCGCTTCCAAAATTTTTATTGCTATTTCTGGCACCAAAAATAACCAAAAAAAGTTATGGGAGGTGTAAAAATTCAAGAATTTGAAATTTCCATACAAAGCTTGCAGCGGTCAAATGTCTATCTCTGTGACAGTGGACTTTTCTTAGCTTATTATAGATTTTTGGAAGATAATGATAATTCGAATATTTGGAACGGGTTTCACCTTTAAACTAAGCTTAATATCTTTATGAAGATTTATGAAGATGCATTACACGAAAACTAGATATAACTTATCGAAAAATATATGGAAAATCTGTACAGAAGCTCTGAGATAAGTTTTCTCGAAAGTAACATTTTTCCTTTTTAACTCTATTGAAATGAGAGCATGTACGTACATATCTAAGATTTACTTCAAAATTGAAGAAAGACCAAGGCAAGGTTATTGATTTTCGATAGACCAATAACTATGCAAAGTGTTTAGAAATATTTATCTTTTGATGAATTAGACAATCTAACAATACAGTTTTTCAGAATTTCCAATTATTTTAATAAGTTTTATCGAGATGATCATTTTTTTTTTCTATCAACCCTTAACTGAATTAATGAATTCTCACTGTTAAATTTGTTTCCACTGTTCTAGGATGAAAAAGTGTAATTTCACTTGATTAAAAATGTTAAAAAAAAAAAACAAACGGAAGCGTACATTTTAAATCATACAGGAACTTCCAAGCAAAGGTTCAATAAACATATTTTATCAAAAAAAAAACATATATTTGACATCTTTTTGAATTTTTCCCGGTAATTCCTAGGAAATGAACTGCCATATTTCCCGATTCCCGGGAACTAAGAATGGCCGGGAAATGGACACTCTAGCTATAAGTATAGACTTATGTAGATAACTTAAAAACTGTGAAATGAGAAGAAATATGACCAAAAATAGTATATGCATCTTAAGTTTGGTTGAATTTTTCCAAAGATTAGGTTCCTCTAAATAAATGATCGTGTCTCCTTCAATACGATGAAAACAAGAAAATGCGATCAAGTCTCCCAATTCTCCGACATTATACAGAAGTGGCAAAATTTACAAACGTGAATGAAAAAGATAACAATAATCAAGCTTTAAAAAATGTGCTTATTGAATAAAGTTCAATTTTCTTAAAATGTAAGATTTCATAAAAAAGATCTGAAAATAAATCTTGGAAAATCCGTTGCAAAGTTTCTCAGAGAGAATTTGACAAAGAAATCAAGAGTTTATATCCAAAGGTTTTGTAGGTTTTGAAAAAGGATTAAAACTTTTTGGAGGTTCTCTTAAAGTCCTCGCCACAACAAACTAATTAAAAAAAGTATTACTGAATAAGAAAAATTGTATGCAAAAAAGCTTTCAATATTAAATTTCATCTTGAGAAGCTGAGAATTTATAAAAAGGGAGTGAAAAAAAAAGATTTAAATAATGATTCTTCATCGAAATACCTCCCAGTTCGAAATTTTCTGAATCTTATTTCTTGGGTTCAAATCTGCAAATATTAAAATCAAATCTTAAAATCATCTTCCGCTCTCATTGAAAAAAAACTGCATCATCAACGATCTGTTTTCGAATGTTCCGCGTAGTGTCCCGGGTCAAGTTCAGGGGCTGCACATCGTTGTTAATCTGTCCGTCATCAGTTCATCAGATCAAGCCGAATCGAGGCACTAGCAGCTGCATTGAATTTAATTTCTGACGACTTGAACGCGACTCGAATGAGCGACTGACTTTTTTTTCCAACGGTTGACGTTTTCATGAGCTTTTTGTGTTTTGCTCGACGTTTTCGTCCTTCACTTTGCTGCTTGACTTAAATTTTGTGCGTTTGCTACCTGTTTTGGGAGGGTAATTATTTTAAGTTACGTTTGAAAACAACTTGACCGCGTCAATCTTCCGGCTGCTGAATTAGGTGCCATACCAAGTGAATAGACCGGCACGCGGTTTATCCGGTTCGGTGAGCTCGATTCAAAACATCCCCGAAAATTTCAACGATTTGAAGCGCCAAAAAATTCGTTCGGCTTGAATCATCCCAAAGAAGTTGGTATGTATTTCAAAATCAAAAGTGGTTTTTGCGTGTCGCGTCTGCGTCTGAAAGAGACTCCACTTTGGATAGATTTGCGTGGGATGTTCCTTGGTTTAGTATTGGAATCCGGTTCTGGAGAACAGCTTCCTTCAAGTCTAGAGCAAAATCGAGACGATCTTCTTCCGAGTTTCCAAGGAGGGAAGCAACCAGTCGAACCAGTTTTCGATACTACAAAGTTGCACGTGTAAAATCCATAACATCATCGAAGATTGGCGCGGCCCAATCGGTGATCCGACATTTTTCGGGTATTCCAATATAAGCGGACCCGATCGGCCGATAAAAACGTCATTTATGGCGGAGGCAGCGAGCGCTAGGAACCAGTTTCCAATTTGGAGTTCGCTGGATGGCCCGCTTATTTCGATCGGAATCGGTGCGGTGCGCTGCTGGAACGCCAAATTTTGTCACTTTTGACATTTTTTCTCCATCCGCTTCGATGTGACACATGAGGAAATCTGAACCCCGCGAGCTTCAGCCGTAATTTTGTGTTCGAGTCAGCGCGCGAGATGTTTTTCAGAGACCTTTCCAGAAGAGGGTCGAAGCCAATTTACATTGCTAATAAGATATTATGACTCGGTTTCTTTCCATTTCGGTTTAGATGTGAAAACATAATGAAATAAAAATTTGTGGTCGTAAATATTTTCCACCGGTGGGGTGTGGGTTTGGTCGGCTGGCGGAGGAAGAGCCTCGCATAAACAAATGGCGCGGAAGATTTTGGGACCGATTGTTGTCGTCTGCTTCGCGTTTTGATCCGGCGTTGATGATTATATGAGTTTAAAAGTTAAAAGCAACTTTGGATTTAGACGACTCGTCATTAGAATCAAAAAAGAAGTTCTGAATAATTATTTTAGTCGATAAGCTTTGATTTAGGGATGAATACTGGAAGGCGAATTGAGTTTCAACAAATGGCTTCAGAAAAACAACCCTACTTAATACACATGACATTGGATTGAAGCCTTTATTACAGTCTGTTGACTATATGTGGGCACATATTATACAAAATCATAAAATTAATGATAGTTTTCTTTATTCTGAATCTTGAAATTATGTTTAGAGAATTTCTAACGCAGTTAATCAAAAATTATTTAAAAAATATAAAAATTCAAAATTTATATATAAAAATGGATTTCTGTCTGTCTGTTTCCTATAGACTCGAAAACTACGGAACAGATTTGCGTGAAACTTGGCATATTGGGGGGTATTGAAGGCCGGGGAAGATTCCTATAATAGTTTGGGACCCCTCCCTCTTCATGTAAGGGGGAAGGGGTCTCTCATATAAAAGATATAAATCTTCATAACTCGAGAACTGATTAAGCAAATTATACCAAACTTGGCATGGGTAGGTACTTAGGTTCGAGGAATGTTTCTAAGAATATTAGTTACTCCTCCCTACTTCCAGTGGGGCGACAGTGGAATACGATAAATGGTTCTATGAATATTTCAGACCCTCCTTCCTTCCATTGGAGATACAGGAAGGAGGGGGGCCTTTAACTCCTTATTTATTGCACAACTTTAAAACTTTTCGAGCAAATGAAACCGAATTTGGCTTGGAAGTGAATTTGGGTACGATAAATAGTTCTTTGAGTTTTTGCTACCCTTTCCTCCTTCCAGTGAGGAGATAGAAAGTGGAGGGGGGCTCCCTTACAATTTTCAGCCTTACTGGAAAACTCATCAAGCAAATGGAACCCAATTTGGCGTGGGAAGGTATTTTATTACGAGAAATGTTTCTATAATATTTTGAGCACCCTCCGTTCTTCCAGTCGGAAAATCTTAAGTGACGAGGGTGCTCCCATATAATTTTTACATTACTCGAGAACTTACCCAGCAAAGAGAAAGAAATTTGGCTTGGGAGGGTATTTAAGTACAAGGAATGTTTCTGTGAATATTTGGTACTACTGCCTCCTTCCAGAGGGGTGGTAGGAAGGAGGTGCTCCTTTATAGTTTTACGCATAACTCTAGAACTAATCGAACAAATGGAAACAACTTTGGCGTGGGAAGGCATTTGGATACATAAAATGGTTATTTGCTTATTTGAGACTTTTTTCTACTTCAATTGGGCATTCAGTTAGTTAAGACGAGAGCTCACATACGATTGTTTTGCATAAACCAAGAACTTATCTAACAAATGGAACCAAATATGGCATGGGAACAATCATACAATCGAGCAAATGGAAAAGAATTTGGCATGGGAGTGTCTTTGAATACACGAAGTGTTTGATCTTGATCTCCTCCTTCCAGGTAAGATATAGGTAGGAAGAGGAAATGTTTCCTCCGATACAAATTTTATAGCATTACTCGCGACTGATAAAGCATTTGAAACCAAATTTGGCATGAGAGGGTATTCAAACACAAGAAATGTTTTTCCGGTGGTTTAGCACCCCTGCCTCAATTCAGTGCAACGATAAATAGCGGGGAGAGGGTCATTCATACATTTTTTTTTTTTATATTTCCATAACTAGTTGAGAAAATGGAATTTAATTATTATGGGAGTATATTTGTGCACGGGCAATGTTTCTTCGATGGTTTGAGTTGAGACCCCCTTCTCTTGCCAGAGAAGGAATGTAAAGTGAAGAGAGGTTCAGCCATTTTTTTTTAAAACTCGAGAACTTATCGAGAATGGAGCCATATATGACATGGAATCGTATTCGTATACAAGAAGTGGTTTTCTGATTTAAAGGAAACTTTCTTTCTACCATTAGGAATATAAGTATGGGAGAGGGGGTCACTCTCTCAATTTGTATAATAATTCGAAAACGGATAGGTAAAATAAGTTTCATGTGATGTTATTTTGTTACCATAACTGTTTCTATGAAAGTTTGAGACCCTCTCCACATTCAAAAGGGACATCGAAGATTCCATATTTATTTAAAAAAAATATTTTCGTATAAGTTAGAAACTTATGAAACAAAGAAGATTTCAAAATAAAAAAAAAGTTTCAATTTTATTTTGAAAAAGCATTTTAATGATTTTGAAACTAAATATAAAATTTTGTGCAAATAAATAAAAAGTTCGAAAACTAGGTAACTCTATTTTTAATAATTTTTGGAAGGTTTAGCAAAGCACACTGGCTCAGCTATGTAGTTATAAGATAAAAGTGTTTGAAAATTATCATAATTTTCATATAAATAACCTTATTTGCTACTTATTGTAAACTACTGGATCTTGGAATATCCTGTTTGATCTCGTTTCCATGAATTTTTTTGAAATTAGTATAGTTTCAATGAACTCTTTTTGGAGCTTATATGGTATATGGTATATGGAGCTGGTTATATGGTTAGAAAGAATATTTCAAAGATGGTTTGAGACTTTTCCTCCTTTCCAGTGTGGATATAGAAAAAAGGGAAGGGCCTCACATACAATATTATGCATAATTCGAAAACAAACAAATGGAAACAAATTAAACTCGAGAATTAATCGAACAAAAAATCAAATTTATCATGAAAGTATATTCGACTATGAGAAATGTTTATTTCGATTTCTAAATTGCGACCCAGAGATGGGTCTTGACTGAAACATTCAGTCAGCGAAACTTTTTTGTAGAGAAAAAAAAATCCAACTGGGTAAGTTGAAATTTCAGGGACTAGACTAGACTGGCCCAAATTTGTATGGGATGATTTTTACAACTTTAATAAATAGCCAACCAGTCTAATTTATCCAAACATGAAGTGTTTTTTTTAACCGACGTTTCGATGCTGATTGGCACCATATCTTCAGGGTAACTGGGATTTCAAAAAGAATTGTTGTAATTTTATGATAGTGTAAAGTGTGAGTTATGTTTTGGTCCTACTTACAATAATGTATTTGTTCTTTGTATTAATGCTTATGATAAGCCCATTGTCGTTTCGTGCCTATTTGACAAAATTGAAGACATTAACAGAATTGACCAATAATTAAAAATTGTTTAAATAAAGAAAATTGACAAGAATGAATGGAAAAAAATGTTAAAAAATACCAAATTGATAAATTTGAACAAAAAAAAAAATAAACGAAATGGACAAAATTGACCACATTGATAAAAATAAAAAAAAATACAAAACTAACAAAATTAACAAAATTGGCAAAATTGAAAAATCTGACGAAATAAACAGAGACGACATGAATTTTCGGTATTGTCATTTTTTTTTCATTTCGGTTATTTTGATCATTTGATCAATTAAATCATTTTTTTCAGTTTTGTCATTTTTGTCATTTTTTTCATTTTCGTCATCTTTGTCATTTTTGTCATTTTTGTAAGTTTTGTATTCATTTTGTATTTTTTTAATTTTTGTCATTTTTGTCATTTTTGTCATTTTTGTCATTTTTATCATTTTTGTAATTTTTATCATTTTTGTCATGTTTGTAATTTTTGTTATTTTTGTCATTTTTGTCATTTTTGTCATTTTTGTCATTTTTGTCATTTTTGTCATTTTTGTCATTTTTGTCATTTTTGTCATTTTTGTCATTTTTGTCATTTTTGTCATTTTTGTCATTTTTGTCATTTTTGTCATTTTTGTCATTTTTGTCATTTTTGTCATTTTTGTCATTTTTGTCATTTTTGTCATTTTTGTCATTTTTGTCATTTTTGTCATTTTTGTCATTTTTGTCATTTTTGTCATTTTTGTCATTTTTGTCATTTTTGTCATTTTTGTCATTTTTGTCATTTTTGTCATTTTTGTCATTTTTGTCATTTTTGTCATTTTTGTCATTTTTGTCATTTTTGTCATTTTTGTCATTTTTGTCATTTTTGTCATTTTTGTCATTTTTGTCATTTTTGTCATTTTTGTCATTTTTGTCATTTTTGTCATTTTTGTCATTTTTGTCATTTTTGTCATTTTTGTCATTTTTGTCATTTTTGTCATTTTTGTCATTTTTGTCATTTTTGTAATTTTTGTAATTTTTGTCATTTTTGTCATTTTTGTCATTTTTGTCATTTTTGTCATTTTTGTCATTTTTGTCATTTTTGTCATTTTTGTCATTTTTGTCATTTTTGTAATTTTTTTAATTTTTGTTATTTTTGTCATTTTTGTCATTTTTGTCATTTTTGTCATTTTTGTCATTTTTGTCATTTTTGTCATTTTTGTCATTTTTGTCATTTTTGTCATTTTTGTCATTTTTGTCATTTTTGTCATTTTTGTCATTTTTGTCATTTTTGTCATTTTTGTCATTTTTGTCATTTTTGTCATTTTTGTCATTTTTGTCATTTTTGTCATTTTCGTCATTTTTGTCCTTTTTGTCATTTTTGTCATTTTTGTCATTTTTGTCATTTTTGTCATTTTTGTCATTTTTGTCATTTTTGTCATTTTTGTCATTTTTGTCATTTTTGTCATTTTTGTCATTTTTGTCATTTTTGTCATTTTTGTCATTTTTGTCATTTTTGTCATTTTTGTCATTTTTGTCATTTTTGTCATTTTTGTCATTTTTGTCATTTTTGTCATTTTTGTCATTTTTGTCATTTTTGTCATTTTTGTCATTTTTGTCATTTTTGTCATTTTTGTCATTTTTGTCATTTTTGTCATTTTTGTCATTTTTGTCATTTTTGTCATTTTTGTCATTTTTGTCATTTTTGTCATTTTTGTCATTTTTGTCATTTTTGTCATTTTTGTCATTTTTGTCATTTTTGTCATTTTTGTCATTTTTGTCATTTTTGTCATTTTTGTCATTTTTGTCATTTTTGTCATTTTTGTCATTTTTGTCATTTTTGTCATTTTTGTCATTTTTGTCATTTTTGTCATTTTTGTCATTTTTGTCATTTTTGTCAAAAAGATTTATGAAATCACTTTTAATATTCAAATCATATTTCAAAATTTTTTTAAAATTTTGTAGCAAACGTCATCAAGAATTTTTTTTAACTATTTACAAAGCATTCAGTTGAGTAATTATCTAGAAAGTATGTTTTAGTCTTACAGTTCAACATAACAGCCAAGTTACATAAGTGGAGAAGATTCTGAAGTACTAAATATTCCAGGATGGCGACCGTCAAAAATTTTTTGGAATATTTTGAACTGCGCAATTTTGGTAAGTCTTTTGTAAGTCTAAACTTGATCCATCTAAAGCTTGGAATACAGAGGTAACAATCAACGCTGTGAATCGTTTGACTTCCAACCCATCCACGCAGAGTCGGCGATAGTTTTTATCGTTTTTGATAATCATGTTCTTCATGAAGTGACTCCAAAACCTAAATTTAATAAAAACCGATTATCCAAAGAAAGTATTTTGCCACCAACTAATGGGGTAGTCTATTTTTGACACCTTTATTGAAATGTGTTGGACCTATCGAGTTTAAAGTGCAACACAATTTTTCACAAACACTTAGGTTTAAGCTCTCGACTGTCATTCAGATAACCGAAATGATAACCCAAAATGGGTTAGCGAAAAAACAATTCAAGCCTCCACATACGGTGTAATCCATTGTCGGCATTTTCGGCTTAAATATATGAACGAACATGCATACGCATTTGAATAGAAAGAGAAACCTTGCGCGTCCAGCTCCGAAGCAACGCACGACGACCGATGACCGATCGATGGATGAGCTTACCGAAAACCGAAGAAGGAGACAGACACAGAGGAAAGGTTCCATTTGTCATCCCCCCGCGAAATATCTCCACGCTTGGTGAACTTTTAACACGCCGAACCAAGTTCCTTCGACGAACGACGATCGAGTAGGTATGATGATCGTCGAAAGTTTTTGTTATTTCTGATATTTTTTTCACTCTGTCTCTCGTTGTCATCGCTGTGGTGTTGGTGGTTAACTTTCGGGTCAAGTTGGATGGTCGGTGAACTTTTGAGTTTACAGTTTTTTTTTGTCTTTGGGACCCAGCGATGATGTGAAAAGATTTGAATGATGGTAATTTTGGACAGATTGACCTAATGATCCGTTTGTGGTTTTGTGGGATAAAATATATGACAATAGCAGGTATGGTGCTGTATGCTATTATTATCGCATCGGCATCTGACGATTGATTGTAATCATCAAACTCTCGAAAAGTTAAGAATTGCAAGCATCGAGTGGAATAAACCATCTCAAAACATTGCCACCACTAACGTGATGTATCTTATCGATGGCCTGTAAATCATAGACATTCGTTACAGCAATGTCGTTGTTCCCTTCCAGCCAGCTGCAAGCTCAATTCAACCATATAGTCATGAACTCGCAGCATCATCATCACGCGGAATCACATTGAAGCAAAAGAGCATCCTATATGCAAATAAATCGTAACAGGAGATCTTCGAGATGGGGCTCAACAAGAACGCACCGGTTAATTTTTCATTCATTCTTCGCCCAAGATTGTCCGGCTGGGTATCTTCTTGTTCGCAGTTTGGTTTTCGCGGGAACGAGTTGATTGGACTAAGTTCAAAAAAAAAAAATTATTTTTTCTTCATCCGACCATATCATGTTTTCGATGATGGTTTAAAGAAAAAAAAAACGGTGTAAACATTTAAAGATGTCGGTTGGTAATCTTGTTGTTTGCGTTAGGCGGTTTTGTAGCAGCTTAACGCACTGCCTTAGCTTGTACATATCTAGGCATAATTCTACCAGATATTCAAATCAAGATGCAATAAGCTATCCTTAAAATGTTGTCTGAATAATTTGTGATCAGTCTTAGCGACCTCTATTTAAAAATAGAGGAAATTGTTTTACAGAAACGTAGATTTCGACGACGATGACGATACTGGTGGTTATTCGAGGGCGAATAGTATTCAACAAAAATTCAACAAAAATTGATGTATCACTGTTCAAAACGTTAATTTTAATGTCATGAACTATAAAGAATGATCATGATTCTTCATTCCAAGTACAGCACACATATTTTTGAGATTTATGTTCATCTAAAAATGAATATCACCAGAAAAAATCATACCATTTGATAGATCATTCAAAATAACACAAATTTTACCAAAGCACAACTCAAATCTATTGTCTGAGCAAAAGCAAAACAAATAAAACGTTTATGACTGGAAATTTCTTTAAGGGCAATTCTTGTTTTGTTTTGAAAACATCCAAATTACTGATTGAATAGCCAAAAACTGTTTATGAGAATGATTGGGTAGTAGAGTGCCCCAAATGACTCGACATCTGAAAAAGTTATGCGCTCCAGGCTTCAATTGATCCAATAAAAACTTCAGGCTCGTTGAGCGACCCCTTCCTGTGATCCGATCTGGCCTAAATTTGGCATGAGACCTTGTACTAGGCCTAGGATGAACTGAAACCTGCAGCGCATAACATTTCACAAGCTTGAAATTTCTCATACAAATTTGAAGCTGTCTATTGGGTAGTCTACCTGCTATAAAAAAAAAATGTCTGATATTTAGATTGTAATCCATTCAATTTGTTTATTCAAAGATTTAGAGGTTTTTTTTCCAGCCACCTTTTTCGAGCTTATGGATTGATCCAAACTTTTAGTTATAACCTTAGATACATCTGACAGGGACATTCAGGACATTCCTAAAATTTTTAATAGTGTTCAGATCTGAATAACAAACTGACAACCGCAGAAAATAATTCATTCTTTCGGAAAATTCTTCCAAAGTTGTTTTGCTGAAAGATTAAGATATTTTAACATCCTTCGAGTACTTTAATAAATCTTATTTAGATAGGAAAAAATTGAAAGTCATCTCATTTTGATAAAATTTTGTTATTCTCTAGAACTGAATTTCATCAGGATTTGTGGGTGTTACAAAAAGTGTTTTCAAATGTTCATATCTGAGTCACATGAGAAAACCTAGGAATGAGAAATATCAATATTACTAAACAAGTGAGAATGACACATAACTTGTTTCTTTATGACTTTGAAACCATGTTACACCGTAAAGTGGAGGAGTTCTGTTCACCAGAGAAACATTAATCAACATGAATTTTTGCACATAATCATCATTTACTAGGTCTAAAGTTAAAATATCTGAAAACTGATTTCTATGATTGAAAGCCTAAACGAAACATGAAGAGCATAGAGATGAAGGAGATAGAGAGAAATAAAAATAATTGCTTTTGTATTTTAATTAAAAACTTGTCAGAATATTCGGGGAGCCGGGAATTCGGCCGAAGTCCGAAAGATGTAATGCCGAGGGTCGCTAGGCCGAATGGATTAAAAGGTAGACGGATGTTTGGCCGAATAGGACAATAAGCCGAATGAGACATTAGGCCGAAGGTTAAATGGCCGAATATTATCTGGCCGAATAGATGTTAGGCCGAATGGTCATCAGGCCGAATGGTCAGTGGACCGAATGGTCATTTCCGAATGGATGGTCGTAAGGCCGAATGGATGCTAGGCTGAAAGATCGTTAGGCCGAATGGTCATTTGGCCGGATGGTCGTCGGGGCAAATAGCCATATGGCAGAATGGACGATAGGCCGAATGGTCGTAAGGCCGAATGGATTCTTGAAGGTCGTTAGGCCGAATGGTTGTTAAGTTTAATGGTCGTTGGGCCGAATTTATG
Organism: Uranotaenia lowii; assembly: GCF_029784155.1. Classification (NCBI taxonomy): domain Eukaryota; kingdom Metazoa; phylum Arthropoda; class Insecta; order Diptera; family Culicidae; genus Uranotaenia; species Uranotaenia lowii. The sequence goes on from NC_073693.1 coordinate 161,923,758, forward strand.
CTAGGCCTATAATAAATATTATCGCTTTTTTGCATGTTAAGCCGATCAATAGCTAGGCCGAATGGTCGTTAGGCCGAATAGTCATCAGGCCGAACGGTCATAAAGCCGAATGGATGCAAGGCTGGATTCGACCATTCATTCGGCCTTGGTACCATTCGGCTTTGTGACCATTCGGCTTAATGATCATTCGGCCATATGAACATTCGGCCTATCGTCATTCGCCCTAACGACCATACGACCTCATGACCATTTGGCTTAGCATGCAGACAAGTGTAAAAGATTTCTTATTGAACTAGCCACCATTCATGAAGATCATTCAGTCTTATGACCATTCGGCCTTACGACCTTTCGACCTAGCATCCAATCGCCCTTACGACCATTTGGCCCCGATGTCCATTTGGCCTAATGACCATTCGTCCTTACGACGATTCGGCCTAGTAACCATTCGGCCTTATGACCATTCGGCCAAAGAAACTTGCGTCCTTTCGGCCTTACAGCCTTCGGCTGGATAACCGTCGGCCAAATAACTCATTTGTTCTAGTGGCCTTTTCGGCCAGATAGCCCATTCGGCCTAACGTCCGAACATTCGTTTGGCGGAATAGTTGAAAAGGTCAATATTCGGTATTCACCCGTTGACCGACTACTACTTTTTGATACATCTCTATCTAAAACCTTATCAAATGGTAAAGTTTGTAGAAAGAAGAGAACATGGGAACGGTAGAAGAACCTAGGATATTGCATGAAGGTAAAATTTCATTTGTTTTTGAGGCTAACAAACGTTAAAACGTTTAAATACATCACAGTCCAAACAAAAAAATAATGCCTTCTGTACTAAATAGAACCAAAACAAAATTTGAAGATGTTGAGATAGGACGTGAAAACCATAGTGATTAAAATTACCCCGAAACATCAAATCTGGTTTTGTAACAAAAATATAGTTAAAGCCATTATAGACGTTTGAATATTCTACGATCAATGATACTCTTTACCTCAGTAAGTTTTTAAAAACTTTTTAGTACAACAGAAGCTGCTGAAAAATTGCAGTTGTTTTCCAATAACATTAGCAATAGACATTCCTGCTACCGGGATTTTTTGTGTACTCTGAACTGATTTGATGGGCCATCTAAACAACTAAGTTTTTACCACCTTAGCTTAGAAAAAAATTATTTTATACATTCAAAAATCTATTTTTGTGCCGAAGTATAAGGAAAAACTAATTAAAAAAAAGTCTGCATAAATATGTGTGAACCTGCGTTGTTCACTGTGCAATACTGTGCATCTTATTGTACCCATGGGACAGAGATCTAAACCTTGGCACACAGTCTCATACAAGAAAAAAAAACATTGCAAAGGTCGTCCAGATGCAATTCACAGATGACGATCATAAAAAAATATTGTCAGCTATAGAAACTTGAAACGAAATTTGAGCACACAAAAAAATTCCCCGCTACTCAGAAGCGTGAATTTTTCGTTTCTTCTAACAAAAACATACACAAATTGGTCACCACTTAGTCATCGCGAGTGCTAAGGTTGCGTCAATTCCAAGAGGTGTCAAATCCTTCAAACCAATGATCAAATTGCCGAAAGTGGTCTCTTGGAATCATCGTGGAACCAAGATTTGCAAACTACTAACATAATTATTAACGCTTTTGTTTAGCTAGCATTTTTATTCGATCTTGTAAATTAAGATTTAAATTAAGAACTTTGTTTCAATTAAACTTTAGGCATTTGGCGTACACTTGTTGTTTACAATTAATATTAAAATCGAAAGCTTTAATGAGAAGAAAATCTATAGTAATCCAAACAACTAATTAGACTCCTTAATAAGCTGAGCTGAACACGGCAGCAAAAATTTTCTCGAACGAAAATCAATCATAATAATCCCCTCATAAACGGCAAAGCTTTTGGACCCTTCCACAACCACAGGAGGCCGAATGTTGGATCAAAGCAAACTTACTTTTCGTATATTATGTTGTCGTGTTTTCTTCGATGCAGTTGCCATCCACAAGAATCGTCGCCTACTGTCGAAACAAGAAAAAAAATCCTAACCAAAATGCTCATGTTGCTGTTATGTCGGCTTCAAATTCCAGTCAAACCGCCTGCTGTTTTTGTTTCTTTTATTTTGCTTCGACTTTTAAATCTTTCGGGAGTCGATCGCACCAATACCTGTGCACCAACAGGTGTGCTCAAGAAGGTGCGCTTCTCACAGAGGTGACAGTACAACGACACACGATCGTTCAGGTGTTAGGGAAGGGACACGCACACACTGGCAGCGATTAATTGGAACCAAATTGCTCGAAATATGTGACCTCTTGCTCTTTTCGGGCTGGGAAATTCGTTCTGGTTTCCGGCCTTCAGGTGATTATTAAAACCTTTTTGAGCACCCCACAGTTGACAATGGGTGATGGACTGCAAAAAAATTTAAACACCTTTACGGTGCCGATGTTTTGTATTTCAGTTCTGATGGGAATTAAAAGTCGAATTGGACAGTTGAAATTTTCAATTCAAAAGGACAGGTAGAATGTTGTTTCTTGAAATCTTTATCTTAGAAAACGATGTACAAGGTAATGATCAATGATCTTTGCAACTAGAGTAAATTCAATTTATTTAGAAAAAATATCCAATAGAATAATTTATGGAATTCATGGATAATTCAAACCAGGATTGATACGAAGTATATTTTTAATCATTAACCATTCGTGTCACCACCCATTGAATCTTGAAAGTTGGCAAGCGATCTTCCTCAAACGTTCATTCTATTTTGATCGCTTCCATTAACTTCAATTTTCCATTTGCTATTCTTTTTCCGGCAAGAATAATCAGTTCACCTGAAATAAGACAGAAAAATGCCCTCCATGTTCCAAATGCAACGACGGGGTGTAGGCTTCTTCAGGTAAATCAGGTACCGTTTGAATATCGTAACTTTGTACCTCCCGCGAGCGAATCATCCCTTCAGATATTGCAGAGCGTACGTGTCCATGTCACCGCGCACGTCCCACAACATTTACATCCGTCCTAACCCTAACCCGCCGTGTCCTAATTCGACCTATCTCGGCAGGTATCTCCTCTTGCGCTAGCGATACATAACGTGCCAGTTTCCCTGAGCTGCAATAGAGATATTCGAAACCAACTTTCAAACAATTTCTCATTAGCAAGAATTTATTGCCTCTGAAAATTGGTGAACACCTTCTTTCTCTTATGCCTTCGCAAGTTTCCTTACTGAAGGCTAACTGTAACAGAACCTCTCTTCCCTTGTGTAGCTACTGCTAAGAGCCCGTCTATATTTTTGCGCATAAAAAGTGCATAGGTTTGCCATTCTCTCTAGCGGTATGCAGGAGATGCGATCGATGCTTGGCTATGTAGCTCCTATACGGAACATCGTTTCAGCTCTCGCCCTAGGAAATGTGGTCCAGTTACGCGCGCGGTATCTTCTGCCCTTTACATATAGACTAGACAGTACCTACGTACTAGAAGTGTTTTATTGAAGAAAGTCAGGAATAGGAGTAGCAATTTCGAATAGAACGAAGTTATATTGTGTTTTGAGAGTTAAATAAAACATAAAACATCCCTATATGCTATCTACCAAACATAGTTTTGACTGACAAAATTATGTGAAGTGTGAATGATGTTTGAATGAAAAGGTTATAAACTGAGTAAACTGAGAGTTCTTGATATACTACCAAAACGTCCGTGGAATCCGAACAAAAACTAACAATCTTATGATCGCGCTACAACGATGTGATTACGATATAGTTGTTTTGACAGAAACATGGCTCCATCCCAAAATCAATTTGCCGTCAAATAGGTCAACCTACACAGTTTTTCGATGTGACCGTAATCCTGAATCCAACAACCTGAGCCGTGGTGGTGGAGTCCTCATTGCTGTTAAACATGACATTGTCTGTAAATCCGTCAACCTAGTCCATTGTAACCGACTGGAACAAGTAACTGCCCGTTTTGTACTGGATCATCAGGAATTATCTACGTCCCAATAGTGATCCTGTGTTCTATGACCTACACGCTGAAGCTATTCAACAAATTTCCGACAAAGCATCTGTTGATGACCAGACCCGAATGACCCGGGTGGTTAAAAGGTCTCTAATAAATTATAATAATAATCTGTTGATGATTTAATTTTTATATTGGGGGACTACAATCTACCGAATCTCGTATGGACCTTGGATGAAGATTGACCTCGCTTTCGTCATTGACACATGTTCGTTCGATGTTTGTAATCCACCGTCAGCACTTTTAAGAATTAACTCGCACCATGCACCGTTTATTTTAAAACTTGACCAACGCTCTTGAACTAATAGACTAAACCACATTGCTAACATATGCTGACGTTAACGATTCCGTTTCTTGCTTCTATGAACACATATGTATATGACACCTTAGCTATGTATGTTTGTCCCTAAGAAAATGGTAAAACCTGAATCGACAACCCAAAAGCCGAGGTGGAATAAGCATATCAGGATGTTGCGAAACCGCCTAGGAAATGGAAAAAGAAGTACGAACGTACGAAGTGAGAGTACGAAGAGTATTTCCGTCAGTAGGTATATTGATCGCACTCAAAACTAGCTCAAAACTAATCTAGCTGCATTGATTTTGGTCGTATATACGAAGCCGCAAAAATACGAATAGGATCTCTATTGACGTTACCTACTCGTTACGCTAATTTGTTCGCTGAATTTTTTCGATCGGTCTTCCGAAAGGATAACGGACTCTTCCCTCCGTAAGGCCCGGGACCTGATAATCTGCCACCGTTGTTTTTTTTTGAATTGTGAATCTGCTATGCGATGCCTCTTACTAAGATTTTCAATTTATCTCTGTCTTCCGGAACATTCCAGCTAGCTTGAAGAAATGGCGTCGATTATACCAGTACATAAAAGCGGCAGCCCACATTGAATAGAAAACTATCGGCTAATCTCGATCCTCAACTGTTCAGCAAAAGTTCTGGAGTTTAGTGTACCCATCCGCTAAACAAATGACGTTGCTCCATACGGATTTATGAGACAACTGTTAACCACGTCCAATTAGATGTCATTCACTAATCTCGTTTTGCCAAAGCTCGAAAAACGTCAGCAAGTAGATGTAGCAGCTTACAAAGATTTCTCTTAAGCCTTTGACCAGGTGCCTCACAAACTTTAAGAGCATACATTTTTCAAGCATCATAGTTGACTTGATTTCTGATTTTCCTTCACCATCACGTTTCAGGTCTCATTTGACTACTAGCCAAGCTTCAAAAGACTGAAAAACCTTGACTGTTGTCATGGATTTCTGTTCGCGCGATGGATGTTATTTTCAAACGACGGTCGTCAAGCAAGTTGAAGGCGTCGGTTGAAAGCGATTGTGTATGAATCGAAAAATTTCGAGTATTTGGATTGCTTGTTCTGCGTCATAGTACCTGGAAAATAACAGGTAGGCCATTGCGCTTAACCTCACTTGAAAGCTCCGTGTATGTACACAGCATGCTTGCATACCAACAAAAATAGTTATGAAAATTTGGCAGTTTTATATAGAATGGCAATCAAAACTATTAATTTCTACGTCAATAGCCATTCGATTCCTTTGAAAAGGGCCTCAGATTAAAGGTTGATTCTTCAGGCTTATCGAAAACTATTTTTGCTTAGGATTTTCGGATCAGAACCATAAATAATGAGCATTCAAAAGAAATTTTCATCACCGTCCCTCTTTTTTTAGAGCAAACAATTAAATATTTTCCGCTGTCAATGTTGAAAATTTGATAAAGATGTAAAATACTTCATATTTCTGTGATAAAAAATCAATTTGTGTGAATTTTTGTTCAAACTGCACAAGAAAAAGACCACACAAGGCAAAATAATCACCAAATTTTAGTTTTAAATCGACCAAAAGCCCGTTGCATATTACTTTTAGCGATTTTGAAAAGTCAAATATTGTTCGTTGCATTAAAATGCATCAATGCATATTTTTCTCATAATTTTAATGATTGTCAATTTTAAGAAAAAATTAATTTTCAGAAAAATTCCATACATTTGCCAGTTTTTTCCATATGCAACTATTTTTTGGGGCCTCTTACCAATACGTTGAAAGAGAGCGGAATAGCCTACCTTGTATATTTCAAAGTACTATGGTTCTGCGTGTCCTTTTCGGCGTCGTCTTAGAATGTTTTTCTTTTGTAAACAATATTCCGTCACAGTCAAAATCAAGCTGTGTATATATAGAAGGTGGAACGATATGTAAAACTCCCGGTTCAGCCATTTTGATTTGGCTACTGCGGAGTTCGTGGAGTTTGTTTACCAACAAAGCCCTAGGCTCAAACAAATTTACCGATGTTTAAAAACAAACTCACTGAACCTCACCGCGTTCTCCTCGCCTACTTACTGACAAAGTCGGAGAACCTTGTGATCTAATAACCTTGGTCAAAATGGCGAGGACGAACTGAAATTTGACTGAATGTTGAGGAAAAATTGTTTGCTTGGTTACTCATAAGAAGGCGTCAGTATTGAATGCAACTGCTTTAACTTTTTCATAGTCACAGTTTTTTGTTTGATGACGGTGACTTTTTTACGCTCTGATGATCAGGCCTTGGCCATTTCACTTTCAATCGTCAATCGTCACTCAAAAATGAGCACAAAACGCTTCATTCGGAAGAGCTTCACTTTCAATTTCTCTTCACATCAGCCTCTCTTCACATGCGGCAAACGTTAACTTCATTCCGCTTTCACCTCGGTTTCCTTCGTTCGAAGCTGGCAATCGTCAATTTCGTTTCAAAACGAAATTCGAGCATATTCCTTTCAATGAAAGTTTCATTGCCTATACTCAAATAACCCCGAAAACAAAGCCGGCTGATGCCGGCTGGAAAACAACAATAAACACCAACAATTTTCTGGCGCCCAAGGATGACACCAACAATTGCTTGAAGATGCACAAGGTGCCGGGCCGACACGGCCGGTAGACGCACCACCAAAAATACCAACAATTGCACGGGGTGCACATCAAGAAATATGTTGCCCACACCAGCGCTGTGTGTGTATGCTATTTGCTGCCTGTTTTGCTGCTTTGAAAGTCTCGTTTGACGTCGAAATTGATGACACTGATTGCGGTCTGTTTCAAGCGTCATTGAAATTCTTTTCTGCTTACTTTTGAACTTCTTTCTTTCACTCGAGCAGTGAATATGAGAGGATTCACTTTCATTCGAGTAATGAAAGTGAACTGCTTGAAATTGAAATTGGTTGGAGTGAGACGAATAAGTGAAATTTCAATTTCATCCTTTCCTTTCGACGATTCCAAGCCCTGCTGATGATACCTTCTGGTGTTCCCCAAGGTAGTCATATTGGGCCACTAATATTTATCATGTTTGTGAACGATTTGTGCCTATCAGCTGACCTCACAAAAGCTATTTTACGCAGACGTTTCAAAGCTTTTTCGTCAAATCACGACACCACTTTGCTGTATCTTACTGCAGAATGATCATGACGCTGTTATAAGATAGTACTCGTTGAACGGAATGTTGGTGAATGTAGAAAAGTGTAAACAAGTGAGTTTCTCAAGATCACACAACTTGCTCCGCCATAATTATGTACTTGGCTTTCTTCGTCGCAACACTGTTCATTTCATCGATATTTATGCTTCCAAGGCTTTTTATTGCTCGATTGTCAGAAGTATTCTTGTGTACGCAGCTCCTGTTTGGGCCCCGTATCAATCGACTCTTAGCCAAATCATCGAAGGTGGCCAGCGAGCCTCTATTCGCTTCGCTCTACATCAATAAGGATGGAATCCAGAAATCGTAACAACATAGAAATACCTATGTAACCTTATACACTTAGAAACGCTGTTCCGAAGAAGGACATTCTTATAGTGTCTGTTCACATATGACATTCTGAGCGGCAACATCTAAAATAGTGAGTTGTTACAAAATGTATATCTGTTCGCTCCTACACGCCCACTTCGAACTCAACAGCTCCTTTGGATTCTCACTCACCGAACAACGTATGGATACTTCTACCCAATGGACACGGGCAGCTATTACTTTAGTGAGTGTGCCAGAATTTTTGATTTAGGCATTTCAAAACAAGTTTATAAAAATAGGTTAAGACAATTTTTAGCTCAATAAGTCTGTGCAAAATTATCCTTCGAAGACATTAAATAAATTAGAGATGTACCGAATATTCGGTCGGCCGAATATTCGGCGCCGAATATCGCCAAAAAACCGTTAAGCCGAATATTCGGCTCGCCGAATAGTTGAGCTAAGTATTCGGCCGAATAGGCCGAATATTTAATATTTTAATCTATACAATAATAGATTTATCAAACTTTTCAAATGATTTTGGATAATTTATGAAATATCCTAAAGTAATGTTGAAAAAGCTACACAATAATCAAAACTTATGGTTCAGCAAAACATCTAAGGGGTATCTGAATTCTTTTCACTGCAGATCGTACAGGAAAATGCTGACGAATATCGTTTTAAACTTTGGTTATCGTTTATTTCAGATTTTCTTGAAATATCCAGGCTTGCCCGTAAATCCGAGATAAGTTAAATCTGGCCGGGATGCTCTGATATTGGTTAAGATTTTCCGGATTTCGCCTGGGTTTATTCAGATTATAAAATAAATTTTAAAAAACTCAAATTTCTGTTTGGTAAATTTTAGGATTTTGTATGCAAAATCGATTTTTAATAAATTCTAAAATGAACATAAATTTTTGTTTAATCCTTCGATACGATTTTTACACTGATGCTGTGATTCAAGGAATACTTTAAATTTTAAGTGTATTCTTCTTTTTCCTCTTTTATGTTTAAGAATAAAACCTAGATTTCGTTCAGATTTGCCATTTTTTCTATTTTTTTTTAAATCGTCCAAAATTTCCCGACCATATGGATACGTTGTTTTTAACAATTATTTTGAGAATATCTTACTCAAAATCGATCTTCATCTAATTCGTTATCAAATAAGCAATTTCAAATTTCTTGGCTCCTTCAACATGATGTGTCCCAGATTTCACAGGAACCCAATCTCCTTGTTGATAAACGTGCTAGAAGCGACAAGTCATCTGACGTCCTTTCAGCTTATGGTGACATTTTGAAAATCAAAAAGACCTCTACTTAAAAAAGATCTGATTGGATTTAATCGACTTAAAAACACGAGGGACTTGTGAATGGCAGAAATAGATGATTTCTATTAGAAATAGCAGTAGAAATAGAAGAATTACTATTGGAAACTCAACAGAATATTCGACCGAATATTCGGCCGAATATTCGTTTGGCCGAATAGTTGAAAAGGTCAATATTCGGTATTCGGCCGTTCGCCGAATACCACTATTCGGTACATCTCTAAAATAAATAAATGAATAAATAAACTTGAAATTTTTCAAACCCTGGGATCTAAAAAGCTTCGTCTTGTTACATTACATATCCATGTTTTTACAGATTTTTTAAATAACGTTTACATGAGTGAAATTGAGCTTTTATGCTTGTACGCGAAAATTAGGTGTTTTGTTATGAAAAATCCACATCATTTTTGTCTTTTCTGTGGAACCGGGCATGGCAATGGATTTTGTGACAATTTAAAAACTTTCTAAGAGAAATTTTCCTGTGAACAACTTTGTCGAAGAGCGTAATTTCGTATCTTTATTTTATCTTCGTTTTCGTCAATGAAAAACAATCAATTCTACTGACATGACGATGTTGAATTTTCAGAACAAAATATTCAATTTTCCCAGGCAAACAAAAGAGTTCAAATTTACTGATGCAAACGTTACTTAAAGATTCAGCTAAAAAATATCGAAGGGTTTAAATTCAAAACAAAGCTTTTAATTAATACCCCAGGGTTGAGAAATTTGAAACTTATCCCGAATCGTCTCAGCCAATTGAAATTGGCTCAAATTTTGAAAAATTTAATAAAGAATAAAACAATTTATGTAAATAAAATATGTTCGTTTTTTAACAAGTCAATTTCAGGCCCGTGCAATGGACTTGTCCATGGGGAAAGGAGGGGAGGGAGGTTAAAAATTCAAATTTAGCTTCAAATTTGCTAACAAGTTACAAAATTTATTTCAATAACCGTTTTTTTACTAATGGCCATTACAAAAACTCGAAAAAATAATAATTTTTTCTATGTCGATTCTAAATAAATCAGAATTAAAGTTTCAAATCAATGCCATTTCAGAAAAGCTATTAATAAATTTTACAAATTGATGTTCCTTATTATGAATTTATATTAGCTTGGAAATAAATTTCAACCAGTCTAGTTTGCAAATTTTAAATCAATATTTCCGAAACACCAGCATACGAATACGATTTAAAATTTCGAAATAAAAACCAGAATGTGAAGCTTAGGCCATAAGAATCAGTGCCTCTAAATAGAAAACATTTAAAATGAAACAAGATTTTAAAAGAAATCAAATTCAAATCCTTAAATAAATATCAGGTTAAAAATTAATCATGATGAAAAATTATTTGGCATATTGCTTATAAAACACATTGAAAGTGCACAAAATTGAAGAAATTAATTGACTTATTTTGGAGCGCTGATTCCAAATAGATATCTACATACATATCAGTTATCTAGAATTCAGTTTTTGTTTCGAGATAACTTTTGAAAATAAGTAAAAATTCATTTATTAAATTTGTACACTTTTATGGCAAGACTCTAGAACATATCAAATATAATGAAAATAAATATTTAACTCTATGATTTTAAAGAAATTCCATGGAAGATTTAAACTAAATTGAATCCTCAATATTTCCAAAAGCATAAGTCAAATCGTTTCACAATCTTCAGCAAAGTTGTTCAAGACTTTCGTGAACAATGGGATTCGTTGATTGAATGAAAGATTATAAATTGATTCAAAATCAGAAGGTGATAGGTAAAATTTTAAGATTGTTTTGAATTCAAAACGACAAAATCTCCCAAAATCAGTTTTCAAAACAAAGGCACCAAAAATGCTGTTCCCTTGTGAAGTTGTTTTATAATCATCTTATTTTATTAGACAGGAACGGAACATATGTACATTAGGGTGTCCCAAAATTGCATAACTTCTAGGAATCTGGGGGCTCACCCTCCAAATGGTAGATTAGGATGTGCAGAACAAACTTTTGTATGGGGCCGACTAAAAAAAAATCATGTTTAGAGGTTCCGCAAGCGCGATCTTTGAAAAAAGTCCACTTTCAAAAGATTTAATTTTAAATAGTATAAATTTTCATAAAATTTATATGTTTTATTTTTTTTAATTTTCTTTGCGTTAAATACTACACGTAAAAAATTAGAAATGAACCAAATTTGTATCAAAATGTAAAACATGCAAGCTATTTCCAAGAAACAACATTTTTTTTGTCCAAAAATTTTGTATTCAACTGACCAACTGACCAACTGACTGAGAACAGAAAGCGTCCATTACCAGGGGGCTCATATGAGCTTTTTGGTGTGGGGGAGTGTGGTGGGCCGCTTTATATGTGTATTAAAAAAAAAAAAAAATTAAATGTGTACCAAGTATAATATATTTTTGATACCAATGCCATCAAAAGATGCGGATTTTTGTGCACTTAAACTTTGCTGAACAAAACATGTTGTTTGTATCATCGTGTGAAGAGCTATTCACGGTTTAATCCTCAATAAAAATCACAATTTAGGATATCTTTTTATTCAATTTATCAAATTTGTCTTAATAAATACCTACAATAAAATCAAAATACTTGCAAAAAAAAGACTTTGATGGTTTAAGGGAGTCATCAGAAGGCCATATGCCGAATTTGAGCGGAATCGGACAACAGGAAGGGGTTGCACTGAATTTCAAGTGTGAAAGGGATTCTGAGACATAGTGTTCTAAAGAAGCATAAAAAACTGGTTTTTCATCATACATATTTTTCTTTACCAATCGATTGCTTGATTGTGTAAATTTTATTGAAATTTTAATTAAGACTAACATTTCACCTGAAGACTGCAACTTGATTGGACTTAAAACAAAAAAGTTATGGCTGTTCAAAATTGTATTTTTGTGGCAAATTGTCGTTTAACACACAATGAGTACATTTTACTCATTACCCCTTCCTGTTGTCCGATTCCGCTCAAATTTGGCATATGGCCTTCTGATGACTCCCTTAAACCATCAAAGTCTTTTTTTTTTTGCAAGTATTTTGATTTTAATGTAGGTATTTATTAAGACAAATTTGATAAATTGAATAAAAAATATCCTAAATTGTGATTTTTATTGAGGATTAAACCGTGAATAGCTCTTCACACGATGATACAAACAACATGTTTTGTTCAGCAAAGTTTAAGTGCACAAAAATCCGCATCTTTTGATGGCATTGGTATCAAAAATATATTATACTTGTTACACATTTTGGTCAGTTGAATACAAAATTTTTGGACAAAAAAATGTTGTTTCTTGGAAATAGCTTGCATGTTTTACATTTTGATACAAAGTTGGTTCATTTCTAATTTTTTACGTGTAGTCTTTAACTCAAACAAAATAAAAAAAAATATAAAACATATAAATTTTATGAAAATTTATATTATTTAAAATTAAATCTTTTGAAAGTGGACTTTTTTCAAAGATCGCGCTTGCGGAACCTCTAAACATGATTTTTTTTAGTCGGCCCCATACAAAAGTTTGTTCTGCACATCCTAATCTACCATTTGGAGGGTGAGCCCCCAGATTCCCAGAAGGTATGCAATTTTGGGACACCCTAATGTACATAGTGAAAGGTCCATAAATAAATTGAAAAAGAATCCTTATTAACATTTCATTGCTTCATTTTCAAATGAAGAGTTAATTGAAAAGTTATGCTGTAATATTTTGAATTTGAAAAAAAAAAATTCAATCATGATTTGAAATGTGAACTCTACCAACATGTTGATGTGTTAAATTAGCATTTACTGAATTAATTTGGAAGTTAAAATGGTTGGTTTAAAATTTTGAACATGATTATTAAGTAACACTTTTTAATAAATATGCATTCAAAAGACGAGTTTGGGATTTGTGTGTCCAGATTTGAGTTTATTGAGGTTTATTAAATAACAAATCGAATCTTACAATGAAAAATTAGTTTTAATTCGTGAACATCATATAGTGTAGTAAAATAAATGTTAAGGACTGTATTCCGCCGGCGGTGAGCCAATTTTCTGACACTTTTGTAACACTTATATTTAAATACTTTTTGAAATTAAGTAATTTCCCTTTTAAACGTAAAATTTAGAGTGTCCATTTTTCGGTCATTTTCTTGTTTCCGGGAATCAGGAAATCCGGTGGCCTGTGTCCCGGGATCCCGGGAAAATGTACTCATAATGTTTTTAAAACATATTTTTATCAAATAAATCAAACTGTTTTAATAACGATAAAATGAAATCAGTCAAACGAACTTTACTATAGCCTGAACAGGTCAAACGAAGAATTCTTTCATGTAATTAGAGGTTAATAAAAACATTATCTTTTTTTTTGTTTTACTTTTCCAACTTTTTTTCGGTTTTCTGAAAACTTTATATAATTGTTCTTAATATGAAAGAAGAAAAAACGATGTCTTGGTCATTTTGAAGCTTTAAAACTCATCTGGCTTAAAGAAAAGCGCGATTTTTCATATATTTTTTAAAGGGTTCTGGGTTTTCTTTAGTTCAATGAAAACAGTATTGAAATACATATAATCTTTTAATATTTTTTAACTTATCCATTTGAATAACTTATTGCTCCAAATGACTGCCGAAATTTCTACTGCCTCGGGAATTGGCATACTCTCAATGACTTTTGTATGACTACAGTTTCAATAAGAACAATCAAAATGGTTCCGGAGGCTATCATGATTTCCATAGAAAAAATTTCATACATGTCGTGAATTCCCGGGAATGAAACTACGATTCACGGGAATCTGGCATTCGGAAATTTTTCAAATTCCCGGGAAATCCCGCGATGGACACTCTAGTTAAATTCATTTCTTGAAATGAAAATTCTACTTAGAAAAAAACTTCATGGGGGTGGAGAATTGGTTTTAAAACGATCCTACTTCATGGTGTTCTTAAAAGTTTCGTTATACGGGAAGACTTTTGCAAGAAATCAAGCCTCAGCAAACGTGTTTCCATCCCATAAATTGCCCTCCCTCGCACACCTGCCAAGTGGACTTTTGGTTCTGAGGGAAGCGTATGCCCCAAGGCTTTGCCATCGCAAACGTCCTGCTGTTTTCCCGTCAATTCTAGAAATGGCACAAAATCCATCTCAAGGGATTGTTTTTTGTCTCGTCTGCGGCCAGCATCAGAATACGAGACGAGCACCCTCACAAATTGGCCCTTGAAATATATGGTGCCATAATGTAGAATGTGTGCTATTCGTTCGTCTTGTTCCGAGCCAAGAGACCTGCTGCCATTCCATGAAACGACGACGACGACATCCCAAACCGTCTTCAAGATTGTGGTCTCGAATAGGAGAAAAAGCAATGTGAGACCTCGGTGCACCTCCGAGCTGCCAACAAGATAAACGCGAATGGAAATCAACTATTTATAACGGTTATCGAATGTTTTCCAATGATGCTGCCAGCCAGCTAGCAATGCCATCTCATCTGTTTTTATTTCTTCGACGGCCCGTCAAACGTTCCGGGTCTTCCGCATGCGATTGCCTTTGTCACTGGATTTCTCCTCCGAAGATCCATTCCTTGGTACGGAAAGAAATCCAAACGGAATGGTCTGATATCATCTCGTTATGGGGATGCGCTAGGTGAGGTTAATCACCAAAGGCTGAAGAAATTCACGCATCCCAGAGCTTGTCGAAAGAAAGTGGGATTTGATTAATCCCCTTAAGAGATGTTGCAATTATTTACAATTTTTTAACTTTTTGTGAGACTGTTTTGAAACTATTTTATTTTTATGTTACCTAACAAATTGTTTTAATTGCACTTAACTTCATTTTGCCTTATATAAAACATAAGAGAGCACAAGTTGTTCTATCTTTGCAAATCTGGCAGTTGATGTGTTAAGTATATTTCAAGGAGACCGACGTTGTCGTGTTGCCGGTCTTTCAGTTTGCTGTCTTTTTATCTTATAGCCTCAGGAGTTGGAAACTGGCCATCAGACGTAGGAACGTAAAGCAATGCGACTAAAACTTGCCCCATAGGGTTTGATTCTCGATCGAGACTATCTCATGAACACATGCAAGCGAGATTAGGAATCTGTAAAACCTTTCAGGCACTACTGTTGCTGTCCAGGGCAAATCTTCAGAAACGTACTACTGACATGATAGAACATATCTGAGCGGAATTAGAAAGGCTACCAACAACAATTTTCATTGTTAACATCTGGTAGACGAAATATCTTATCGAAATCCGATCTTCAATCGATGTACTAAAATTGCGTTTCCAATAAAACTTTAACTGATTTTGGATAAATTTTATTATAAAATCTAGTCATAATTTCTAGCACAGAAGCTTCAACGAACATCTGAACATCATTCTAACATAATTTCAAGAAATGAGGAAAAAACTTCCTATCTTTTTTATTTTTAGCTTGTGTACCTTTATGCTTATCTGAAAAGAATTTCAATTCAATATAACAACTGGATATACAAAAAGTGAACAAAAAATATCTGCTTTACGGAATTGTTAGATTTTTCATTTTTTTTTTTGTTTCGATTATAGTCGTTTTACCATCTTTATGGCATTCGCGACTTTAGGTTTTTCATCATTCAGGAATTCAGTTCTAAATTATAAATAATCAAGGCAGAACTGAGAAGTTGGGGAGGCAATTCCCCCGGAATCTCGACCTAGGCAACCGGTTAAAAAATTAACATTAAAACCTGAGTATATGAGTTGGAATATTTCAAAAACATTATCCGGAAAAACTAGGAAAACTTCAGTGATTACCTATTCGAAAAAAAAATTAAGAATTAAATAAGGAATAATTCTACAAATTTCAATATTTTTATCGAAACACTTCAGCAACCTTAAAATCGTTTTCCAAACACAAATTAAGATAACTCCAAAAATTGAGCCTAACTTGAATTTTCTGTTTTTCCTGTGCATAAATCTAGCAAAATAAAGACTTATCTTTACAATATTATGGCATCAAGCCAGACCGACCCGCCCGAAAAAATCTGGAAAATATGGAATGTCGACTTACAATACCTACGTTCTCTTATATAATGCATATAGAAAATATTTTAAGAGGATATTTATTTTTTGAATATGAAATATTATCTGAACGGTTAATAAAAATGATAAGACTTTTACGGCGACTGGAATAACTTATACTAGCTTTGTCCAGATTTTTACAAATTGCCTGATTATCAGTTTTTCGATAAAGACTTGCAGCACATATTTGTGAGAAATTTATACATAATTCATGTTAACCTAAATTGATCTTAAGACTTTACAACAAATACTGATGAATTTAATCCAACCAATGTCGGAGCAAATACCGGGAATTATTGAAATAAAAAAAAAAATTTATGAAGATCTTGGAAAGAAGCATTGATAATGCTCTCTTTATAAGCATAAGTATGATTATGGATAATGCAAAATTATTATTAGCTTCTTGATCATTATTGAAATTTGTAAAAATAAAATTTAATAAAATTATGTTTTAGTTACCTTAAGTTGAATTTTTCCAGTTTTTATCATAGATAATAAATTTAAATTGAGACTTTTACAACTGAAGTTTCTCCCTTAAGCGGTGGTTTTCCTAAATCCATAAGTTTCTCATAAATGAACGAAAGTTTTAAATTTTTCAGAAAGGCCAATCATGGTTGATAATTAAATATTTTTAAAACTTTTTCGGTCTTTGCTGTACATCAAAAATCTTTCTTTTGAAATACCCGACGTTTCAACCAGTTTTCGTGGTCTTTTTCAAGGGAACTGGGAGTTACAATTTTTTCGGAGCGTTGTTGATTAATAAATTATGTAGTGTGTAATTCACTTATCAGTCTGTTGTTCTTGTCAAAGTCGTTTTCATCCAACAGTTAGGAGTCCAGAATTTGCTGCTCGTCCGAAAATATGAAACGTGGTTCATGATCTTCTCTGCAAGTTTAAATGAGAATTTCCAACACAGGTGTTGTCGTTATTGAAAGATTTACAAAGATATGAAGGATCAACATTTGCAAATTTGAACCTACTGTTCCTGTTTTGGTACTGAACTGGTTCCTTTTATTTGACCTACATAAAAAATACCTATAAGCATCTTGATTTTTCGAGAAAAAAAAAACAAAAAAAAAATGATTCAAATATTGAATTTTAAATCAAACATTCATCAGGAAAATGTTTTTCATCTTTTTAACGTTTTGAAAAAAATACTAAAATCAGTCAGCACTGTACGCAGCACAGTCGTTAGAACACATTTGTGTTCACTTGTAGTATATTTACATATACATGATAAAAAAAAATATAGAAATGCTTAATGTAAGTTCTAAATTATGCCCAATTCAAGATTTGCACCTTAATTGATGAATGATTGGTATTGAAACAAAGCTTTGGTGATGTTAGGTCTAAAAATGGAAGATCATGGTCAAAAGTGTCCTAGTTCCGGACCCTTTATTTATTTATTTCTTACCTAAGTAAATATCTTGAATCCATCATATCATTTTCCAATTCAAAATTCTCAAATTGTTTTCAGATAGATATTTTATTTACAGACATTATCAATTCTAATGTTGGTTTTTTTAAGTTTTAAGGTTTTCTAAATTGTTGGAATTTTAAAACTTATCTATTATTAATACTGATTATGTGTATTGATCATCTAATTTACATCATACATTTTGCGTTTTCAAATATAGTTTTTGACTAGAGATGTACCGAATATTCGGTCGGCCGAATACCGCCGAAAAATCGTTAAGCCGAATATTCGGCTCACCGAATAGTTGAGCTAAGTATTCGGCCGAATAGGCCGAATAGGCCGAATATCTACTACAGACTTGGAAAATTTTCCAAATGATTCTGGATAATTTATAAAATATCCAAAAGTTATGTTGTAAAAGCTACACAATCATTAAGAACTTATGATTTCAGCAGACATCTATGGTGTATCCGCGTATCTTTCACTGTAGATCGTACAGGAGAATGCTGAAATATATCGCTTTATACTTTGATCATAGTTTATTCCAGATTTTCTGGATGTACTCAGGCTTGCCCATATATCCAGTAAAGATTCCAGATAAGTCAAATCTGGCCAAGATGTCCAGATATTGCTTAAAACTTTCCAAATTTTGCTTGGGTTTTTTTCAGATTATTTGCTAAATCAAATAAAAAGTCTTATGCTTCTTTAAAACTTTTAGATTTTGTATTCAATAACGATTTTTCAAAAACTTCAAAACAAACATAAATTTTGCCCTTTTTTATTTTTTTTTCAAAATTTGTTTTGAATGCCTGACCTTGCTCAAATTCGACCTTGAAGAAAATTCAAATAGCTTGGCACCTGTTTCGACATGTTTTGTCCCAGATTTCACAAGAACGCAATCTCTTTGGGGATAAACGCCCTAGAAGCGACTAGTCATATGATGTTGGTTTATTTACATTTTTATGGTGGATATTGGTGACATTTTAAAAATCAGGAAGACTTCTACTTAAAAAATATCTTGCAATACATCATCCGATAATATCATCTGGTTTGAAATAATCGACTAAAACATGAGGAGCATTAATATGGAAGAAATAGAAAGCATTGAGATAATCGTTTAAGTTTTTTTTTCATTAAAAACTCAAAAGAATATTCGACCGAATATTCGACCGAATATTCGTTTGGCCGAATAGTTGAAAAGGTCAATATTCGGTATTCGGCCGTTCGCCGAATACCACTATTCGGTATATCTCTATTTTTGACACATTTAGAATAACTTTTAGACAATTTTTCCTGTGCTTAATATGTGGTGTGAAATTCAAAATCCGCATCACAATTTTAAAATTTCAACAAATTACATGAAAACGATTTTAAAGTCTTTATGAATGTGAAACTGAATAAAATTCATATTTTGAATTTAAAATTTAGTAATTCTTTGTTTTTTCTTCTGATTGTAACTTTGTTTCTGAAGTTTGTTTACAAATTGCATTTCTAATTCGTTTGTCAAATTTGGAGATATTATTTCAATTTGAGAAACTAAATTATGTTTCTGAATAAAACCTGCTTTCAGATTTCGAATTATACTTACTCTTGAGCTCTTATATCAGTATCTCTATAGAATTTGAACTTACCTCTTTTGGTTTTATTTTTTAAATTTCGGGTTGTTAGTATATTTGAAATCTTAATGTTATTTCCCAATTGTTATGGGGGAAATATTCTTCCTGCTTTCGATGAAACACATGCCTCGTTATCAACATGAAATGGAAATATTTCAACATCTTTAATTGATTTTCAAAAATTTGAAGAATTTCTTTTTTTTAAGATGTAACTCTGAAACTATAATATCTTGGCGTATTCTGTTTCCATGATTGGGGCTTTGTATTTTGCTTGTTATTATATGAACGCTTAAAAACTGTCAAAATTTTCTTCTAAAATATGTTTTAAACTGTTGAATGGATAAATCAAGTAAACTTTTTTTTTTTTTGATGAAGCAATTGGCGTTGAGGACCAAAAAAAAATGAAAAAAAATAGCGGAATAAGAAAAATACCATTTATGTTTTCTAGATTGTTTCTTAAAATTTTCTGTGTAAAGTGAATAATAATGCTTTTAAGAACTAATTGCATTTTTAGGTGATTTCTATCATTCCGAAGGATTTAAAGGGATTTTTAAGAGATTTTCCTCTAGCACTAAGGAATTTTACATTTCAGCTATAACATTTTATCAACCTGCTACATTCTTTATAAAAATTTCGTGAAATTTTAAAACAAACGTTATGGGTTTATTTTGAATCATAAAAACAGGTTGGAATTAAAAAACTTTGAATTATTTCAGTAATCCACACTTTTCCAACTTGAAGTCGTAGACGCAGAACTATCTTGGAGCTAAAACCAAATTAAGTCTCAATCTTAATTTTCCGAGTTTTTTTTAGGCTCATCTTCATCATTTCGCGATAGTTTTACAACTCATGTTCCATTGGAGTACACGCTGAAAAAAACTTGTCTAGATTTGCAAAAATTCACCACCACAAGTATACACCATCGTCGAAGTTCTACTCATCTCAACTTCCTAGTCAATTGCAAATCATACCAATAATACCGCTAGATTAGATGGCTATAAAGTTCCATCGGAAAGTAGAACATTATTCTGACTACCATACCTAGAAATTGACAGCAAGATAGTACTTCCATCTACGACTTCAAACTGGAAAAAATAGTGATTGACTGATAAACAAAATAAATATTTTGAAATAGAAACTTGTTTTTTGGATTCAAATTCAGCCTAGAAGCTATGTTTCATCATTTCACGGCATGTTGATGAAAATATTAAGCAGGTTGATAATGTTTTATAGATGAAATGTCAGATTCCTTAGTGCTAGAGGAAAATTTCTTAAAACCCTCATTAAAACCTATTCTGCCGCTCATAGCAAGTCCGTCCCATTTGCGTTTTTGTCGAAATGAGAAAAACTGCATTGAAAAATCGTAAAAAGTCCATCGGTAATGCGGCACTTGTATGTGTTTTTAATCAAAGTAATCAACAGAATCTGTCACTGCTACGGCTAATGAAAGATTTTCGCTTTATAAGGATTATTTTTCTGTTTTGATTCTGTTGAAAATCATTTGCTGGACGCTTATGGCTGTGGGACCGACTTGCGATGATTTATGCCATATGGGACCGACTTGCGATCATTCGTTCAATGGGACAAAATTACTTGAGGTTTTTTTCAATGTTTATCAGAACAAAGTACTGAACACAAAGTTTTCTCTTGATACTACAGATAAAACTAAAGTGTTTCCAGCGATAATGGGACGGACTTGCTATGAGCGGCAGTATTAGAATACTAGAAAACGTCTTAAAATGCATTTGTCTATTCAAATAGTTCGCATAATCACTATTATTCACTAATCCACAATAAATTTTAAGAAATAATCTTGATTTTTGTAAAAAACATAAGTGGTGCTTTTCACATTTCGCATCGTTTTTTCCTATATTTGGTCCTCAACACCTATTGATGCATCCAAATAAATTAAAATTATGCTAGATTTATGCGTTGAAAAAAAATTGTGAATGAAAATTTTGACGATTTTCAATCATTAATATCTTAACAAGCGAAACATATAATGGTACTGCTCTGAAAAAATCACAAAAGATACATAAGTCTTTAGCAGGTCAAAATTTTCAAGTCCGAAAGTGATTTTTACTCAATTAATTGAAAAATGTAGGGGAATTGGGGTAAAAACAGCCATAACTTCATTTTCCGAAGCGTGCGGTGACTCAAACAGCCTTCATTGAGTTTTTCGGTAAAAATTACACAAGAAACATCTTATTTGGTTCAAAATTTTCAAGTCCGAACATGTGTTTTTTTTTTACTTTTTGAAAAACATAGGGGAATTGTGGATAAAACGGCCATAACTCCATTTTCCGAAGCTTGCGGTGGCTCAAACAGCCTCCATTGGATTTCTCGTAAAAAATCACTTAAGATTCGTCCCAATTGGTTCAAAGGCCGAACATGCTTTTTTCTTAAATAATTATAGGGGAATTGAAGGTAGAAACAGCCATAACTCCATTTTTCAAAGCGTGCGGTTGCTCAAACAGCCTTCATTCGATTTCTCATTGCACAAGATAGGTTTATTTTTATTCAAAGTTGTCAAGTCTAAACAAGTTTTTTCTGGATTGTTTATAAAATATAGGAGAATTAGGGGTTAAAAAGGCTCTATAACTCCGTTCGTAAGCTCGTGCGGAAACTACGTCCAATTGATTCTATGGTAATTTTCTGTAAAGGAAAGTACTTTCATAGATTAATTTTATGTAGGAGGAAAGATATTGAATTTCTTCGCGGTTTATACACTTTTTTTCCCATGAAAACTTCTAATAAAGTAGGTCGTGGATTTTCGCAAGGAAAAAATAGGATCGAAAAAAGCAGTTTTCGATACTGTTTTAAATGTCAAAAGTTAACTTTTCTGCGCTGAGTTGCAAAATAGGTATTATTCCAAAGAGTGATGAAAAATCGAGTTTTTCAACGAGCTGCCTACAAAATTGTTTGCAATACCGGAAAATATGCTCGAGAATCAATTTCTTCACATTTGCAAGTAACAGATTCAAGTCATCCTGCAAACTTTGTCGAAAAGTTGTACTGTGTTGAAAATTACATCGAAAAGTACTCCTTTTCAACATTGTTTTTTCGGTTTAAAAAGCAAGCTTTTTCTAAACAAAATTTCTTGGCGAGAAACAAAAAGTGTGTATTTTTTAATTTTTAGAAGGGATTCAATCGTCAACTCTGTTTAAATCTAGCTTTCACATTGTTCTATTTACTCATGACTATTTACCTTGAATCTTAATTAAAGCTCACGATCAATATAATCAAAAATTTGGCGCGATGGTCAATGACACATCCGATTAGCTGGAAATTCCGACCACTTGTAATCGAAGGAATGGCTTGGCTGGGCTAGCTCAACTTTATCCGGTTGATGACGCGCACGCAAACGCATCATCGGCCAATCGATTGGCAATCGAAGTCGTCAGGAGCAGCATCAGAGCTCAACCAGTAACGACGAACGACGGAAACAGGTTCCAAACACAATTCGACCGAACAATCCATATAATGCAACCCGCTTAGCCAAACGTCAAAACCAGTCCGACCCGTCATTCGTGCAACTGTCAAGTGCTGTTTGCTGTTCAATCGGTTTGGCTGCGCGACTTGGCTTGGCTTTGGCGGGATCTAGTTTCTCCCGATCCGGTCAAACGGGCACGTGATTTGTCGAGAGGATTTTTTTCCATCTTTCTAGCATTTCGCGCGGCTTTCACGATTGCGTTAATTATCAAGATCAAATCCAGTCTGCCGGGTTTTGTGGCGTAGGCCTTAAGTCGCGCACCGGGCATTACGTCATTCGCAGAGCTTGTTGTTTTTGGACATTCGCTAACCGTCACCACTAGGAACATAAACTCGGCAATTTAACACCCAAAGGTGCAATTTGCTTGGACGAAAACATGCAGTTAAGCTTTTATTTCTCCCGAACCGATGATAGGCTGTCCGGCCAAAGTCCGGGGTAGGTATTTGAGCGAAAGGTACCTTATATTGGTCCTCCTACCTGTCTTCGGTGCGGCTAACTTAAACCGCGTCAACGCAAGAAGCAATTTTAAGGTGCGGAAGTCAACGTTCCAGTGATTATAGCCCGTAAGGTACAGTGCGAATTTTAGTGCCTTCCAAAGTCCCGTTCGTCGCTTGAGGGTGCGTT
This sequence comes from Uranotaenia lowii, assembly GCF_029784155.1. Taxonomy (NCBI): domain Eukaryota; kingdom Metazoa; phylum Arthropoda; class Insecta; order Diptera; family Culicidae; genus Uranotaenia; species Uranotaenia lowii. The sequence goes on from NC_073693.1 coordinate 161,947,001, forward strand.
CATGTCACATCCCTATCGGTTAGCGACTTTTAAACTTGGGAAGACGCTGGAGAATCTTCGAGACATTTTTAACTGTCTTATTCTTAAGTGGACCAAACACTACACTACTTGTGTAGGGACATGAAATACATAGAAAATAGCGTCGAATTTAATTTCAGTTTTCTTTTGATTCTTAAACGAAAGATGAAAAGAAATCTCACAAACATCATATATACCTACTTCAATGTTATTTTCAACATTTGCAAAATAGATGCTTGAAAAATATTTACAATCTTCCTTTGCTGCATCCAACTAGGCTTATTTATTCATCCAGAGTCCATAATATCTTACCCTTATCAGATCTTTGTGACCTCCAAACTATATTGTATGTCTTTGATAACCTGCATTCGTCAACTTCTACTCAAAACCTACGTTTCACAACGGGAATACGAACACATAATACTCGTCACTTAAATCATCTTCAACGCTGTCGATCCTCAACCTCCCTAGGACAAAAAAGGATATCGTTTATTGGACCAACAAAATATAATTCCCTACCTAATGAATTAAAAGAAATCAGTTCACGATCCATTTTCAAAGTCAAATTACTTCAAATATTTAAAGACAAATTAAGTCCGTAAAACAAGCCGAACAAAGCTAGCCTTTATTATTTTTGTAATTTTGTAGCGTTAATTATTGTAAAATTATAGTTATAACTTAATCTTTTAATTTTAATCTCTTAATTTTAGTATTACTTTTTATATAAATATTTAAAATTTTCTTAAAAATGAATCTCTTTAAAGGAAATCTCTTTCCATTGAGATTCAAAGTATAAATTAGTTTAACTTATATCGCCACATATCCTCGCATTAAACTATAAACTTTGAGTTCTCAGCACGAGTAATGTTTTGCTCGCGACGCGTATTAGATTGTTTGTTGTTGTTTCTGCTGCCAGACGTGCTGAGAACAGTAGCGTCCATTACCAGGGGGCTCAATGGAGCCTTTTGGTATGGGGGAGTGTGGTGGGCCGCTACAAAAAAAAAAAAAAAAAGAAAACATTGGCCTTCCATTCAATTTAAAGAAAGCTCAAAAGAAGTTTCGATTGTACCAAGCTTTCAAAAAAAAAGTCTCCGGCACAGTTTGCACAAGTTAACTGTAATTCAGTTCACTCATGCAATTTTTCGATCTCTCATGTAACAGCATCAACAGCGGCATGATATCGGTTGGCATTTTCCTCCCTTTTCCAATGATGGTCCGCTATGTGTACTTGCACACCGGCATTGTCAGGAATTTGCCAAGCAGCAGCAGGGATGATGATGGTTGAAAGATGGCAGGGAGAATTTAAGAAAAACAACAAGCAACATCTCAACATACTACACACGGTAAAAGTAACCAGCAGCAGCAAGGAGAAGGCAGAATGAAAAAAAAGCGAACCTTAACGAACCAACCCATTTTTGGAGCATAGCCCGATATCACGAGAGCAGCTTAGTAAAAAGGCAACATTTTTTAACATAATTTTTGGACCGCAGTTTGCTGAGAAAAGTGGTACGCCGTTGCCACGAAAAATTGGTTTCTTTTCTTTCGAAGGAATTGCCCTGGAGGCTCGCGTGTTCGTGGATGGGTAAAACGATTTTCGGTAGTTGTTTTGGCCATTTCTTCTCTCGTACTACAGAGACACTTATTTTGAATGAAAGGGTTTAACCGATGCTTGTGTTTGAGGGGATGCCACTGCTAGTGATAAGCTACAATTATTTTTCTGTCATAAATTTTTAGTTAAAAAAATTTGTTTTCTTCATCCGGTGAAAAAGCACCTAAATTTTCCAACATAGTTGAAGTTTTTCAGATTGTGACTTTAAGAGTCCAAAGTTATTGTAGCATTGACCAGAAGATGAAGATTTTAACACTCAACCTGCTACGAAATCATGTATCAGATACATATACTTCAACTGACATACACCACTAAACGAGAAAACTGGGGTGAAATTATGAATCCTATTCGATTCGAGTTACCCGTTTCGAGTTGAACTCAAATCGAATTATAATCAGTATTACGAATCTCGTTCGAGTTCTAAATTTTAAGGTACTAGATTTCGAGTAAATCGGGTAGTAGATCATCTCGAAACATTCCATTCGAATCGAGATCGGTAATGCCAAAGTTGGTCGAATCGAACGAAACTCGATTGTTTCGAGTTCCATAATCCCGCCCCTGGAGATTCCAGGTGTCCTGATTTTTCAGGATTTGTACTGATTTTCGAGGACCGAATTGTCCTGATTTAAGACAAATGTTCTCCAAAATGTCCTAAATTGCCAAGATTTTCAAAAATAAACTTAATATGGATCGAATTTGTAGTTAAGTTATGTGAATATCGAACAAATTTGCAATAAATTAGTTGAAATTTTCGGAGCGAAAAAGTAGAGAGTAAAACGCATGGTGAAGCTGAGCGGCTAACTTGAGTAAAAGAGCGTCATCCGTTTTTGATGTGACGGGGCCTCCCAGGAAATACACCCGTCACCCAAATATGGGTCCCATGGTGACGTTAGTGTTAACCGATGGTAATCTTCGGTATAGATGATAAGATGCTACCTTTTGTTGCATACATCAAGGCGTCAAAATCGCCTGTTTATGCTTTGTTTATGCAAACATGTAGGTAATGAACTGAAAAATAAATAAAATCCTGTTACTTTGACAATAACATCTGGCACTTCTGTTGGACAATCGCAAAAATCGCTGATCAGGGGTCCGAATCAGTTTTCATCACTTTTTTCTTAAGTTTACGTATTTACAATGTAAAAAATATTAATTGAGAATTCAAATATAATTTCCATTTGCGATTAGTCAGCACAAAAATCATAAATGGCATCGTTTTATTCAGTAAAGTTCATTTGATTTAAGACACATGTACATATGAAATAATTTTGAAGTTAATTTGGCAAAAGACAGTTGGAGTTGTATCAGCTTTTTGTAATTTAGAGTAGGGAAGAGTGATCCCTGGGGATACTTGATTCCTTCGCAATATCTCGAAACAGGAATGTCTTACAAATATCAAATGTTCTCGAAAAATTATCCAAATAGCACAAAATAACAATGTTGTTATCTAAACTAATTTTAAAAAAAATATTTTTCGAGTTATTGAACTTTGTTTGAAAAATTTAACGCAATGTGATTTGAAGATCTTTTTTATCACTTTAAAATGTTTCTCTCATGAAAAAATTACAATAAAAATATTTATTTCAATGCGTCAATCGTTAGAGTGTAATATGAACTTAATTATGCCATATTTTCAAAGCAATAGTAAACTCTCAATTATATTAAGAAGTAGTTTTCCAAAATGTATGATATAAGTATAATTGATCCCTAGAATCCAAAAAGATATATTTTTCTTCTGAATGAATCGTGATCATTTGATATCATGAAATTACTGAAATTTCTCCAACAACTAATGTTTATCCAGTAATAATCTGTTAAAAAGGACTGAAAATATTGTATTTATCTAAAAACCAGAAATTGCGCCTTAAAGTTTGCAATAGCTATAGGGTAGTAGACATACTTTTGGAATTAACTTTGTCTGATACTTACAAACTGTGAAATGTGAACTTATATAGCCAAAAATAGTTACCGGACCTTTAGCTTCGGATTTTATTAGATTTTTGCCTGGGGTCAGGGCATCTTGCTTTAAGGATCAATCTGTGGATCAAGTCGCCTCTAGTTAAGGATCAAGACTCCTGTAACTTGAAAAATATCATGATTTTTTTAGTTTCACGAAAATGCTTCTTGTTTATCTACCGGTTCATGTATCGTTCTAACTTGTGGCGCATATACACTTGAAGTTACACGTTGTCAGAAAACGCAGAAGACGGTGAGTTTCAAAATTTACCCGAAAAGATATGATGAAAATAAGAAAAGGGGATCAAGTATCCCCATTCTCCCCTACCAAGTTGCGAAAAGAAAAAAATATCCAAAATTTACACTACTCTTTCAAGTTATTCAAGAAAACCATGCCTGAAGTTTCTCAAATCCACATTCAATTTATATTTTTATTATAAATACATGAAACTTTACATGAAGTTTGTTGCGCTTGACTTCACCTGAAAACTTCCTGACGTCATAAAAAAATTCAAATGTGCCTATCAAAGTAGAATTGTTAGACTTTTGCTTTTTTACTTCGGGAACCATTTAAAAGTAACGCATTTTGAACACTCATCATTTGAACATTTAAAATAAAAATCAATGTTGGATAAAAGCTGTTTATAATCTTCTTTTATGATGATTGAGATTTGATAAATGGTCTAACAAACCCTTTATTTTTTATGATTAGCCGATTTGGTTTGACATTTCCAAAGTCTTAAAAGAAAAACATAGCACAAGTTAGAAACAACACCATATTTCTTTTTTTAAAATCATCAAAACCCCCATTTATGGGTTTAATGGAAAGCCAAATATTATTTGTTTCTTTAAAATGTATCAGAGTTTTTTTTAACGATTTTGTTTGTTGCTAATTAGAAAATTGCTTTTCATATATTTTTTTAAACGTTTTACCAACACATTTTTTAAATTCTAATATTCTTTCCACCACTTTAGGATTTTTTGATTAAGTATAACTAACTTGAGTTCAACTAAAATAACTCATCTGTGGTCTAAATAGTATAGAAAAGTAGTAGTAATACGTATTAGATATAATATGGTAACAAAATTAATAAATATTATTGTTCTTAACTATTGGTTTGCCAAAAAAAGTTAAGCAAAGCGGAGCTGTTTTTGTTTACCCGAGGCGATCAAATTCAAAATCATTTGATTCGAATATGAAATATTGTTAAAATTGCAATATCTTGAAATCATCTGGACATATAGTGATCAACACTAAAACCTCACTCACTAGAAACTAATCGAAAACAGTTTCCCTGATACACATTTTGGGGGTTAATGTTTTTAAAACATAGACACATTTTCTTAAAACATTTTTTATCATTTATTAAGTTTCTTAAGCTTTCATGTTGCAAGAATAGGAATAAAAAAAATCATTATAATTGGCATCCCTGACTAAGTCGTGCTCGGTATACCAGTATATATATTACGTGTATTCCGGGCACGACATAGTCAGGGATGCCAGTTATAATGATTTTTTTTATCCATATTCTTGCACTATGAAGTTTTGAAAACTAAATAAATGGTAAAAATTATTATAAGGTTAACTCGAATTTCTCGAATTAGTGCTTCTATTTTGTCCGCTAGATGATGCTGAGGCTGTCCCCTTTTCATTGTATAGAGAAAACGATTGTGGTAAATATTAGTTTAGCATATTTGCATGCACGGTAATTTAATTTTTTTTAGCCTTATTCAGTGAAGCCGTTTCTTTTGATTCTTTTATAAATTTTACTAATCAAAGTTATAAAATATGTATGTAATTCATAATTTACTTCGGGCACGATTGCCTTGGCAAAAAAATATTAGGAAATAAAATTTTAAAATATGAAGAAATAACAGTAACATTTGGTAAAGAGAATATTTATATTCTTTTATATAGAAAAAAATCAGCACGAAAATCATTGGTCAATTTATTTTATTTTTTGTATTTTTTGTCAATATATGACTTAAGATCAACCATACGTTTATTGGATATTTATTTAAAGCTACATTAAATATAAAAGGGATTAGTTTAGTGTACTTTGAAAGAGTGATTTCAAAACTCAATGTACTGAAGTCTACCGAAAAAATTACCGCAATTGATACAAAAATTCAATCAAATTGAGAAATACTTCTCATTATTGATAGCAGTTCGTTTGCAAGACTTCAAGTTATTCATAAAATTTTCAGATAACAACCCATTTGTTTGCCGATGATTTCGCTACTGTTCACAGTTTGTGAAATGGAAGTTCCAAATGATGAGTGTTGCAAAATAGAGCATTCCTTATTTTTCTTGAAGTATTTCTACAGTAGAATTGTTTGGTTTAGAACGATTCGTTGGCATTTATTGCTTTTAATACTAGGTTTTCAGACAACTTTTTTTTTTATTTAATGTTTTTATCATTTTATCGAGATAAAAAAATTAGAGTCTAAACGATGAATCAAGGTAGAACTATTGTTTTTCAAGCTGAACTTGACCAATTTTTTTATATAAGTGGCGTTAAGTTTTTAAATTTAGAACTCCCGATTTTTTTATCCTCGATGGGCACTCTAGACCAAGGATGGCCATGATTTTCAGGCGTGCCAAATTTTAGTACTGAGACATGCTTGTGTGCCAATCACGTTTTTTTTAGTATTAAATAAAAACGAACGTGAGTTGGCTACCTAAAGTATAAATTTATTCAAATATTTTTGTTTACATATTTTAAAAACAGATTGTGGCAGAAAGATTTCCGTGATACAGCACTGATTTTTACAAATATTTCTTTTGTTTGATCAACACAAAAAATTAAAAAGTGTTTCAAATAAATATTACGAGCTCACAGATAAAGTTAAACATTTTAATTCAGACTCAATACATTGATAATGTATTTAATTTAATTTCCTCAACAGTACTTAACACAAATGGCGTTTTTTTTAGTGATTTTAAACTATCTTGGCTTATTCATGACATAAACGTAAAAAAGTTTGGTTCATTGAACATTACGTCAATTCCATGGTTTTTACATTTTTAAAAATTGAATCACAGTAAATACTTGCATATTACATAGACCGAATAATACGACTCTGCAGAACGGGATTGTTCAAATCAAAATACCTTGCATAAGCTCTTTGAACCTTTTAACTCCTCCGTGTTACGTTGTTTTGGTTCTCTTTGAAAAAATCTCCAAATTTGCTCGTACCTAAGCAAAAAGTTAAAAAATGTCAATGACCATTCTTTAAAAATTTCTCAAAGCCTTAAATTTAGATTTCATAAGCAGGAAAGCCGTCCGTTAACAGGATAATTTTTTTTCAAATTATCATTGTCATTTTACCATTTCCTTTACAAATAAAAATACAAGAAAAAGCAATTTACTTAAAAAAATATATATTTAATTTAAATTTCTGCTTAAGTTGTTTTTGCCAAATTATTTTCTCTCTTAGTTTTTGGTTAACTTACAAATAATCAAGCTCAACTGGCGGAAGCTTTATAAAAGTCATCTCGCTTTAAAAATTGCCTTTAATGGAGATTCCATATCTGTTAGTTCACCACAAAAGTGAAAAAATGAGTGTCCTGATAAAAACAAAACACATTCATTAGCGATCAGCGTTTAAATGCCCAACACTGTTCGTAAACTGAAAATACGTTACCAATATAAAGATGAATAATTTTGATTAAAATTTCCAAATTTAACCTTTGGTAGTTTAATATAAATTAAATGCAGAGTATCGATTTATTTTAAATAATTTTTAGCAAGTTGAATAATGTTTATTTGTAAACAAAGTTTTGAATTTTTTTTCAATGATGTAGAAGAAAATCACTGGATTCTGTTGAAAATTTTGCGGACCACAAAAAGATAGACGCAGAATAAGGATTATTAAAAAATCCTTAATCCTAAATCACTGCATTAATCGTCTATGATGAATGTTAAGTAGGGATTACTTCTAATTTCAAATCTGATCATTAAGCAGCATGCATGAACGAGTATCGAGAATGTTTCTACGATCAATCTCCTACGAGTACATTAGGGTGGCAACTGAATGGGTCATGTCGAATTTTGCAAATTGACCATATACATTTTGTAAATTGGTCCAAAACTGAACTGTGCCAAATTTCAGCTCCATCAGACATGATTTAGGAGTGCCTCAAAGCACTCAAACTTTCGATTTTTTAACCCTTAAATATGACCAAAGTAGGAACCAATGAAAATTGGGAAAATTGAGCTTGCAATTTTGATGCCGAATGACCAAGAAATGGATGAAACGTCTAGATTTATTTTTATATAATTTTTTTTTCCAAAAATCGACTTTCTGGGAATTATTGGTTTTCCGAAAAACGTCGTAGAAAGTCTATTTTTGGTATTATTCTTATTTCGCGATAACACCAGATCTTGACGATTCATACATTTTTTAACTTATTTGGCATCAACATTAAAACTATGATTTTCCCGATTTCCTTTGATCCCCTTTTAGGGAATTTTTAAAATCCGAAAGTCGATTTATTAAAAATAAATTCTAGAACACACCAGATTTCAAGATTTTATGCATTTTAAGTCATTTGGCTTCAATATCAAAATTTCGATTTTTCCGATTTTCTTTGGTCCTCCTTTTGATGATTTTTAGTTTAAAAAACCGAAACTTTGAGCGCTTTGAGGCACCCTTAAATCAAGTCCGTATGAGCTGAAATTTTGCACAGGTCAGTGTTTTAGGCCAATTTACAAAATGTTTACGATCGCTATGCAAAATTCGACCATGAAATTTTTCCATACATCCAATGCCACCCTAATGTACATACATACGTATGGCCATGTAGCAGAATTCAGACATGAGTTAGCAAAACTAAAAATCAACCCATAAATTAACCAAAGCTGAATGAGATGAACAAACCCATGAAACGACTTCAAAAGCTTCGAAATGTGCTTGATCATTACGAACGAGGCATTACCAAACCAAAAATAGTACAACATTTCACAATCTCCCGCAGCCCGAAACGAAAATGAAAGGAGTCCTTCTGGATCCTTTCCATCGACCTCTTTCGAAGGAGTTTCATGATGTATGCAGAAAACGAACCTTGCGCTCTACTCTACTGACTCCGCATATCCAACATCCGGATCTCGGGAGATTGGTTTTCCATTAACGTCGGCCGTTCGGGTTCGAGTACAGGACTGGAACTGGGAGTAGACGAGGTGAAAAAAAAAATCCTACAAGAAACCTTGGCGCTGTCTGACAGACTGTTGGCTTTTCGCTCGAGACTGTGGTGTTGTGCAGCATCGGTCCAACAACAACAACAACAACAACAGCAGCTCCGGTGTCTTTCTCTTTTATGTTGATGCAATTAAACTATAATAAAGTGCCGTGAAGGGAAGCTCAGGTGAAACAAAAAAGAAAAGTAAAACATAACAACAAATCAAGTAAGGCTGGAAGAAGGCTCGTTTTCTGGTCCTGGTCCTGCTGGTCCTATACTTGTGGATGTTCTTGCGATGCTGCCTCAGCCACTCATCGCCTCACAGCCTTCCCTGCATAACAACATCACTCGAACATCGAGCCGATAATAGCAGACAATCGGTGACCAATTTGAGCCAGCCGTTACTTGTTTTAAAAAGTTCCCTCAAATGGCGGCTTCTGGGGCTGCTAAGGATAGTGGCGAAATACTTCCATGGGCCGAGTGTACACGTAACTTTCAGCTTGAGCCGAAAGTGTAGCGGCGCAGGACAAAAATTTAAACGAGGATTTACTTTCTCCATTTAAAACAGGGTTCTTTACGATTTGGGCTAAGAGAAGGATTGCATTCGAGAATTTGAGGCCCTAAGTTGGCTCAACCAAACTTGCATGTTTGCCTTTACTCAATGATTTAATGGTGAATATGAAACTTTCATGATTTTTTGCGGAATTTTTAAGCAACGTTTCCATGAGTAAATTTAAACTTTTAGGTTTCCCATACATTCCACAGTTTCATTATTTTGTTCTGAAAAATCAACATCATTTTTGTTTCCTCTGTGGAACCGAGCCTGCTAATGGTTTTTGTGCCAATTTATGAAATTTTCCACTGAACAACTTTGCCGAAGACCGTAACTTCGTATCTTATTAGTAGTTATAAAAAGATATTAGGTGTTTTGTAAGGGCATGTCTTTTTTAATTGAAAAAACAATAAATTCAATTAAAATCACTGCTTTGTGCCAGGCGAGGTATAGCACGATTACGTTTCATGTTATACTCCGCCAGGCACCAGCAGTGATGTCAATTTTATTTATTGTTTTTCAGTGCCAAAAGACATACCCCTATTAAGCAGCCAATAAGATTTTCTCATTATTAGATACGAAAGTACGGTCTTGGACAAAGTTGTTCAGCGGAATTGTCACAAAACCATAAGCAGGCTTAGTTCCACAGAAGAAACAAAAATAATGTTGAATTTAAGTACAAAATATTCAATTATCCCATACCATCCTCAAAGTTTAAATTTACTCATGTAAACGTAACTTAACGTATGGTTAACTGTAAACAAACAGAAACAATAGAAAAAGTTTCATGAAAATCCAGGAAAAACGGGAAGAATCTGATAGGCAATGACGATTATTTCCAAAGGTTCTAGGAAAGTAGAGTGTCCATTTCTCGGCCATTTTTGCATTCCCGGGAATCGGGAAATCCTTTTCCCGGGAATTCTCGTGATCCCGGGCGAAATTGAATATGAAGATTTTAACACTCTACTGCCACGGTGTTTCTGGGAGAAAACTTTATTTTTCGAAAATTAGCATTGCTTATTTTTGCACCATTCGAAAGCATGGTCTTCCTCCTTTCATTTGAGCCCAAATTTGAAATAATCCATCGGGGGATCTAGAAAAATTTATTTTTTTTAAAGAGTTTTTAACCTTTTAAATAATTTTTTTCAAAGACAAAGTCATACTAATCACTGTGAAAACGCTCGTCTTACCTTAAGCGATAATCCAATTTCATATGTCTGTAACATGATTTGATAGGAAATTTTCCTAGCTACAACTTTGTAGAAGATATCAAAGTGATACAAATTGAGAGAAAATGTAATGTGATAAGCAGAGTGGTTATCATGTTCTTTGAAAAAACTTATAAAACTTCTCATCAATGACTGTACCAAGACAAGAAATAGTATTCTACGAGCTTAGTTATTGATTGAAGAGTGTATAAATCTTCAGGATGATTTATTTACATTGAAAAATTAATCTTTCAAAAATTTGTCCAGGATAATCTGAAGTAAAGAGCATTTGTAGGGTTTTATTATGGAAAAAATGCCTCCTGCATTTCTTGAAAATTTTATTATTTATATTTTGAGCTCAGTTAGTGCGTGAACTTCATGAACAAATATTGACAAAGGTCGTTCATGAATAGGTTAAACAGGAGAGGACCTAGATGGCTACCTTGGGGGACCCCAGAAAGAACAGTGAAATGTTTGGATTTGATGTGGCCCTGTCTAACGAAGGCAATTCTGCCTCGAAGATATGACTCGAGCCAAGTTGGGAAACCCATTCTATCAAGTTTGTCGATTAAATATTTGGGACTTAGAAACTAATTGGCCTTACTTCTTACATTTAAGCCCATCTGGATTTCAAAACCAAATATCTTTGTTGAAAATGTTTTATCCTTTTTTATGATTCTGAAGATTTTCATACTTTTCACTTTCAATTGATTGTAAAACTTTAAACTAGGAAAAAAATAATTTCAACCTTCAGTATTCTCTCAATTCACTTTATGTTGTAAAACCTTAAGTCATCAGATTTTTGGGAATTTTTATTTCGTTTTCTAAAAATGTTGTATTTGTACAAATTAATGAATTTAATTTTTTCAAATTTCCTAAATAAAATTATGGGTTTTTATCTGGTAGTTTGGAACACTGCAAACACTTGTCTGTGGATTTCTGCATTTTTGGTTTTCTTCGGAAGCGATGCTTATTTTTGAATAATAAAATTGTTCCATCAGAGACACCGTAACTGTATACGAAACCTTATCTTTATGGTATTTTTTAAATTTTAAGGCTAAAAGTATTGCAAAACCATTTCAAACTTTTTTAATCCTCAAAAATTCAATGAGCAATTATAAAACTCAAGACCCAAAATTAAGTATTTTAATTTGAAAATTTGGAAAGATTTTCTACTAACAACGAACTCAAAAATGATGAAAATGCAAATGGGACGGACTTGCCATGAGCGGCAGGATAGTCGTTGATTAGCTAAACTACAGGTTTTTCAACAAATTTCGTGAGTTTTCAGATTACTATACTCTTGTTTCCAATTTGGTCATTTCTTTGACGATAATTTCGCTACTGTCAACAGTAACAGAAACAGAAGTTCTAATCGATGAACGTCGCAAAATAGAACATTAGGATTATTTTCGTAGCATTTCTTTATTAGAATTGTTTGGTTTTATATTTTTTTCTTCCGTTTTAACTTAGTTTTCGAATATTAAAACATTTTTATCGAATTTTATCAATTTCAATTAGCTAACCAGTTTTCTGAAGAAAAAATTAAGTGTAACCCATATACCATGGTAGAACTGTCATTTTCCTTGCTCAATCTGATCCTTTTTTTCAAATTTAGATCGAAATTTTTTTCAGTAATTTATCAGTTTTTATTGGCTTGGGGAATTTCCGGAAACGGTTCTGAAAAAAGATATCTCAGATCATGGCCGTAGGAACGGGGGGGGTTTTGGGGGTTAAACCCCCCCCATGAAGGTCTAAAAATTTCAAGACAAATTTGATATTTCTAATCAGATTTTGATGAACAACTTAAATGATTCATGAGTAACTATAGTATAATAATATCGACTCAAAATCTCATTCCAGGTCCACAATTTACATCTATTTTTCAAAAAATTTCCCAATTGTTGATAGTAACTCAGTCCCAAATATTGAATCTCAATGAAGTTAGACTAAGCTTATCAGATTATCCGGATTTTGATCAAAATTGCTCACTCTATTTGCAAAATCAAACGAAAATTTCAATTGAGTCATAAGAGTTATTTATCTTGCATCCAAATATTTTTTTTAAACGAATTTTGTCAAAATATGATTCTGAATCGGCTGATGTGGTTCAATTAAATGAAAACAGTTTTCCACAAGTTTTTTTTGTATTTAAATGAAATAATTCTGAAATTCGCCTGCATATTGGCCGGCTTTTTGAGAAAATTATGAAACAATATGCCCTAATTTCGCAAAATTTTGAAATAAAATTGCCTGGATTTGCTCAGCCCGGATACTTACTGAAAAAAATCTAGTAAGTATCCAGTTTATTGTTCTTTATTTTCAGTTTGGTATAGAATCCTGCTTTGAACCTTGGTGATGCATTTCAATCTAAAATATGATGAATTTTTAAATTTCGAAATATGGGGTTTGGGTTTGGGTCTGAAATATTTATCCTTAATTTTTATGCAAAGTTGAAACATAAGAAAGTTCAGAATTGAAAAATGTGAAGCAATTTCATCATTCAATATGTTATTTAAATTTACACGTTCAATTTCGAATAAATTATTGAATAAAATCATATTAAAAACCATAAATTCAGAATCAAATAAAAGATTTCTGGTTAAGGATTCTGATACAAATTTCGCTTTTTGGTTTCAAATTCATAGGATTCGTTATCTGGAATTTAGATTAAGGTTTTGATTTTTGGTTCAAAATGCTGAATTCAGACTAGGAAATAGTATTCAAGGTTTGTATCCAGATTTAGCTCAAATTTAAGTTTTATAATCAATATTAAAATATCAATGTTTAAATTTCATTAAGTATTCAAATTGGAAGAGATCGCAGTTTCATAACTTTAATTCTTGGTTAAAAAAAAATCAATCAAAGTCAGTTTGGAAACACAAACCTGATGAAAATCACACATAAAAAAATAGATCTGGATTCATTTCAAAAAATCTGTTTTTTTTTTAATATCTAGATTTAAATTTTTACGGGATCACAGGATTAGAATTATGAAATATTAAAAAAATTAATAATAATTGTTTAACTTGTTTTTTATCCTCAGATAAAAATTCAGCTGGAAATTTATTTAACATTATTTACATTTATTGCAGATTCTTCATTCTTTAAAATCACAGGTTCTAACTAAAATCTTAAATTAAAATCGAGTTTATAAAAGTAGAAAATAACCTTATTTGAACAGTAAACCTTACTTTTTACTTTTATTGCTGAATATTTGATACATTGTCAGCCCTGCTTAAAATGGTTATGCTTTTGATTCAAAAGAATTAGCTCCCTGATGTAAGTAAATAAAAAAGTTTTTTTTTTCTAAATGAAGCGTTCAAATTCCTTTTTTTTTTTTTGTTTCGATTATGATAATCGATTCTATATCATTGTGCTACTCGTGACTTTTATCACTTATCTGGGAGTTCTGGGACAACTGTGTTCAATGTTTACTCTTGGGCTCAAACTCACGGACATCAGCTCAGAAGGCAACTGATTTACCAACGGAACTATATCACAGCTACCTATATTTTTAAAAGATTCATTTAAAAAAAAATATCTCCTAGGACTAATTTTCAAAACTTTTAATGCAAAATAACTTTAACTTGAACCATTTGTACTTAGTACTTGTACATTTTTTCACTTGTGTATGCATTGTTCAAGCACAAATATTAAAGGAAAAAAATTGTCATCAAAACCCCCCCCATGAGTCGGTTCTTCCTACGGCCCTGTCTCAGATCACGTTAAACTAAATAATTTGTTCTCAAATTATCTCCAATCATTTGTCCCTGGAGAAAATACAAGAGATTATTTCAACATACAATTGTATGTTTAAGCAGTGCACAAAAACAATATCTAAAGAAATAAATCTCATATACCTACAGTTATCGTCATTGGATGTCTTTTGAACTCTGGGCATTGCTAAAGCTAAAAAGTTATCATCTGAAACTTTGCGAAGTCATCTCAACGATATACATCTCAAAGAAATACTTACACATATCATAAAAAAACTATATTACAAAAAGTAAACGTGCAAGTACCTTGAAAAACTTCTGAATAATACCCCCCATACTAAACTTTGGGAAAACATTAATCAACACTTAGGAAAATAAAAAAAAATCGTCGCAACTTCAGCTCACAGACAATGGTTAACTTATAACTGACAAAAAACATGTTTCTTATCAATTCAACAGTTATATTTCTTCAACTGGATCAGATCTTAGGAAAATTCCCACTGAATCGAAATTTGATGTTTCATCTAATATACGCTGACGGCCAAAAGTTTGGGATCACCCCCTCATAAACATTGAAATTTCGATGCGAGATATCTTAGCCATCTTATAACATATTGCAATTTTTTTGATCTCATTTAAGAGATCGTGAGCAAAGCTTTCTTTGTAGGTATTTGACAAAATGTTATTTTTGAATTTATATGACTTAAATATAGCTTAAAGTTGAGCCATTTTCCAAAAACCGCAATTAAAACTACACCCCAATCATTTCTGGATGGGGTGGACTAAATTTCAAAATACGAATTGCCTTCGAATTCTATTTTCATACTTATCTAAACACATTTGTTTAATTTTGAGCAAAAAATTTGCAATGTACTCAAAAAATATAAAATAGCTACTTAAGTAATCGTCCAAAAGTTTGGAATCACCCCGCAGTATGGCGTAAAGGCCAAAAGTTTGGGATCAGTCTTCTAAAACATGAATTTCAAGAGTAAAGGGTAATACGGTCATAATTTGATCAATATCAACTTGACGTATTTCTTTCAATTTTGCATTTAAAAAACCTGAACACCCCTCATTTTGAAGGTGGGTGTGTAGAATGTTTCTCCTATTTTGATTTTGGAATTCACTCTTCAGTTGTCTAAATGCCGTCCAAGGAAGAAGAGCAGCGTATCAAAATTTTGCTCGCGCATCGCGAAAATCCGAGCTACTCGCACGCAAAGCTGGCAAAATCGCTAAAAGTTGCCAAATCAACCGTAACAAATGTAATTAAAGTGTTTGGGGAACGTTTGTCGACAGCCAGGAAGTCTGGATGGGGGAGAAATCGAAAACCGGAAGCCGCTGAGGCGACAAAGAGAGTTGCCGGTAGTTTCAAGCGAAACCCTAACCTCTCTCTCCGAGATGCCGCAAATAAGCTGGGTGTATCGTCTACAACCGTGCATCGAGCCAAAAAACGTGCTTAACTATCGACTTACAAGAAGGTAGTAACTCCAAATCGCGATGATAAACAAAATACGACGGCCAAAGCGCGATCCCGGAGGCTGTACTCGACGATGCTGACGAAGTTTGACTGCTTGGTAATGGACGACGAAACCTACGTCAAAACCGACTACAAGCAGCTTCCGGGACAGGAGTTTTGTACGGCAAAAGGAAGGGGAAAGGTGGCAGATATTTTCAAGCACATGAAACTGTCAAAGTTCGCGAAGAAATATCTGGTTTGGCAAGTCATCTGTACCTGTGGCTTGAAAAGCAGCATTTTCATAGCTTCCGGGACTGTCAACCAAGAAATTTACGTGAAAGAGTGTTTGAATAAACGTCTCCTGCCTTTCCTGAAGAAACACGGTTGTTCCGTACTGTTTTGGCCGGATTTGGCATCTTGCCATTACGGTAAAAAGGCCATGGAGTGGTACGCCGCCAACAACGTGCAGGTGGTTCCCAAGAACAAGAACCCTCCCAACACGCCAGAGCTCCGCCCAATTGAGAAATACTGGGCTATTGTCAAGCGGAACCTAAAGAAGACCAAAGAAAAAACTGCTAAGGACGAGCAGCAGTTCAAGGCAAGCTGGCTTTCTGCGGCGAAGGAGGTGGACAAGGTGGCTGTACAAAATCTGATGGCAGGGGTTAAGCGTAAGACCCGGCAATTCGGATTTGGAAAACCGGAAGCCTAACTGAATATTTTTCCTGAATTTAATACTAATTACACTTGAAAAAGAAATTTAATTTGATGTTTTAAATAAACAATTTCACCGATTTACACGCGTTTTCCCTTGAACAAGTTTTGACCGTATCACCCTTTATTTCTGTTATCAAACAACGTATTGTTTAATCTGATTAAGAAGCTTATGAGTTGAACTTGCTTGGTAGATATTTAGTTAGAATTTTTGGAGACTAACTTTATTAGAACTTTAGCTAAAATTTGTCCATTTTTGATTAATTTTTCACCAAATCTAGCCCGATCGTTAAAAAACATTTAAATTTGTTTTGACCATAACTTTGTTGTCTTCTAAGTTATTGCAGATCGGATTGGCTTTATAATCAATGAAATCGATTAGAAAAATATCGTTGGTGCATTATTTCTCGATTTTAAAAAAGCCTTCGATACGCAAAATCATAAAAATTTGTTGGCTAAAATGTACAAATATGGGATAAAGAGATAACCGAAACAATTTGTCGTTATCGATGGAACAGAAAGTGAATCTAAAAACATTTGCGTTGGCGTGCCTTAAGGCAGCACTATAAGGCCGATTCGTTTCCTTCTATACATCAAAGATATATGTAATCTTTCACTAATAGGGACAGCAAGGTCCTTCGCTGATGATACAGCTCTTTTCTATACAGGGAAATCCCCAATCACAATCATCGATAAGCTAGAACATGATCTTAAATTGTTATAAAAGTATGTCAACAGTAATCTTCTTTCAATAAACTACTAAAAAAAATTCTTTTCTCTTCTAGTAACTGTTTTATTCATTCATCTGGTTTATTGTCTCACGACATAACCTGATGAACAATATTCCTTCTATTTACTTGGTCCGTGGCAACCGTTTTCCAATTTCTCGGGCTATAACTGTACTTGAAATGACTAGACTTTTTAACAAAAAACCAAATATTTACCTGCTACTGATTTGTACTAAATTAAAGCTTTTGAAAAATTGAGGGAAATTATAAATTTCCGGATGTTTCTGTACCTTATTAAAAGTCTTGGAAAAAAAATAATCCTTTCGAATTTTTCAAAAAATAAAACTTGAAAGGTTTTGAGTCTACCAAAATTTTCCTTTATGTTTTTATATTTCAAAGAGCAAGTAAAGACGCTTTATCCTTGGTCGATTACCAGAAATGATGGAATACAAAACTCAAAACTGAAAAGAAATGATAAAAGCTGTAAATTTTAATCTTCTAATGCTGTATTTTCAAATATTTCGTCACATTAAGATTAAGTTTTGAAAATTCTGTATACAAAATAACTCATTTCCGGAGACACTTCCATTATCAACCAGGAGCACGTTTTGCTTATGTGCTCCCAGCACAATGCTCCTTTGTTCCTATCGTTTCTGCGTTCTCTTATCCACAGTGGGCCCGGCCGGTTTATGTATTCTATTATTTTAATGTTTGTCAACGTTATGGAAAACATGAACAATGACAAGAATAATTATAGCAATCTTTTATTATTTTCCGGGATCAGACATAAATTCTGGCTGTGGAAGTATGAAAGTGAATAGTGAATTACTCAAAACTATTTAAAAACAAATGAAAAATGGAAATTGATGATAACTGAGAAGCAGCTCAACGTAAATGTCATGACATTTCATGTAGAGTAATCAATTCATACTCCACCCTTCTTCGAGCAAATAACTTTCCGCGAAATATGTGTATGCAAGTTTCGCCCTCATAGGACCCTTAATATCTAAATGCATACAAAGTACTTGCAACGAGCGATGTGATGGCGAACAAGTTGGAAGTCTCCCAGCACGGAAGGCAGATAACTTCCCAAACAGCCTCCAAAAAACATCCGAAAACACACTCGCATACCTCGAAGCAAAAACGTTCGTTGCCCACCAAAAGGCCGCGATACTTCACAATGAACCGCGCTCAGTTTGGAGGTCTAAAGGCCGCCAAGTTGTTGTCGAAGAGGATGGAGAGCATGGAAGAATCCCATCGGCGACAACGAGAGGATCAGCTTCGGTGGGTGAGTGGGAGGTAAACATCACTTCGAAGCTTCAACGGATCGTTGCTGGTATTTGTATTGGGCCCAATCATGCATGTTTTCATCCATATCTCGATGTGACGACGATCAGCATGTGAGGTTTGTGGCACACACACACATACAGCTAAAGTGGAGATGACGATCCTTGTTTTACGATCGGTTCACCTCACGACGACGATCCGACGACCGATGGAAGGGGCGCGTTAAAATGAGCCTCGCGACAGCCAGCG
This sequence comes from Uranotaenia lowii, assembly GCF_029784155.1. Lineage (NCBI taxonomy): Eukaryota > Metazoa > Arthropoda > Insecta > Diptera > Culicidae > Uranotaenia > Uranotaenia lowii. The sequence continues at coordinate 161,965,677 of NC_073693.1, forward strand.
ATCATCGGGCGAAAGCAATAAGGTAGGTAGGTATTAAACATCAACAACAACAACACGTTAACAACGTACGGCAGGTATTCTCGGAGAAGTCATAAATACGCGATTTAAAGTCAGCTCGCGATCGTCCAGTGGCACCGAAAAGTATCTTTGAGGGGAACGATTTGAAGCGCGAAAACGCGGTAAATGAGTAGCGTAACGTCTATGTATCGAATAAGTTGCTCAATTTTACCATTCCTGGCATGAATAAACCATATTGGTGTAAAAACTGATGAAAAAAAAATTTACATTCTTTTTTGCATATTTTGCATTCTTTTACGCTTTGTAGAGTTTACATTTCTATTTGTTTTTTCTTCGTGTATTACATTTTTCGTTGTGTGTGTTCATTTAAACGCCCGTGGACTTACGAAATTTCTTAACCTAGTTGATCATATGATTACAAACCAGACACTCTAGCGATTAGGCTAAACGGCCGCCTCTAGGCAGCCTATCAACCATGTTACCATAAGCGTAAAATTATTTTATCCTACATGTTTATTCTACCCCTACTGTTGTTGACAAATGGCTCTAACATATAAGTACTTTTCTAATAAGTTTTGAGTCACCGAATTTCATAAATCTCTATCAATTACACCAAGTAGGGGAAAACTGTACAAGACGCACCAGTTAAGCATAATTGCTATTTACAGCGATACCAATCATTTAAGAACCAAATTGAAAGTTGACGACGATTCAGGGATCAGATTTACGTATTATCGAAAACAAAAAATATGATGAAAACACGATTTTGACTATATTTTTGAAAAAAAAAAAACTAAAACAGCCAGAAAACAAACCGCGGGGTAGAACGCCAAAGCTAGTGGACGGAACGCACCAAACATGAAGGGTGGTAAGAACTGTAACAACGATTACACGGAATGTAATTATTGAAACATCAAATTTTTGATTACATGTTCATCGTATTTTTGTAAACTAGCCATTTTTTGGCTAAAAATCATTTAGTATTGCTAAACTCTACGAAAATTTCGCTTTTCAAAATATATTTTTTAATATCCTTATATATAAAACGCCTTCAAGTAGGCAACGAATTTCAATTTTTTTGACTGATATAGTGATATCGCGGCAAACATGGCGACCGATAATTTTTTCGAGTCGAATATTGGTTGCACCGTTTTAACTTGAACAAGGACGAAATTTGTTATAATAACGCATTGTTATCGTAATTTGGGGGTCAGCAAATAAAAAGAATGGCATTTTGTTTTGATATTCGCGTTTTCTCAAAAGTTAACAGCATTCAAAATTTGAGCGTAAAACACGTGGTCTTGTGGGCATTCTGCCCCAATTTTCATATGAACGATTATTGATAAAATTTTGAAGGAAGTTATCAAAATACAACAAAAATTTTATAGTCTTCCGAAAGTGCACATGAGCTGATAAACGATAAGCTGTAGTTTTATCAGATTGCGCAGGCTGTTTTACCATAAAACCTTATATGTTACTTATGAAAAATAACAAGTTTCACGCTGATTCCATTAATTCTTCTGTTTCGTAGAACTGAAGTAGTTTTTGTGAACTTTTCATCTATTGAATGATGAAAAAGCTTGTTTGCTACAATATAAATGAAGAAAAACATCATTCGAAGCCGTTGGTTAGTGTATATTTGAGAAATAATGGCATCGGCCATCTTACCTCGCTGGTGCGTTTTGTACAGTTTTACCCTGCAAGTTATTCGAATATGTTTATGTATTGAATCAGCCGAAAAATTCAAATATGTTTCTCGTAGGTAAACTCATAGATTTTGTAGGGATTTTTTCGAATGTGCATGAAATTTTATGTGCAACTTGTAGCAAAACTCGATTATCTTGGTAACTTTTTTTAAACTCCGTTCTTAAATATTTGTTATTTTTCTAAACGAAGTTCGATTTTGTCGAAAAGTGTCGAAAAATAGCTCTTTTGTATACAGTTTTTGAAACTGTGTCAAAAAGTGCTACCTTTCAGAACTTTTTTTTTCGACGGAAAAACAAACGCAACCGATGTCTGCAAATGCCATAACTTGATTTTCACCAGGGTATTTTCCGGCATTGCCAAAAATTGTGTACGCAACTCATTGTACTGAAATAATCAACTTTTTACAATTGTTGCGTAATAACCTATTCAATTATGATGTTTGTCTATTATCTTTTCAAAATCAAAAACTTGAACTCAAATAAAGAAAGCATAGAATTAAGATTTTAAATAATTTGATGAAAAGTGTGGGTCAAGACGATTGATACTTTTTAGACATTTTGTTCTAAAGGTACATGGAAAACCAGTTTTTCATTAATAACTTTGACTTCCTTTGGCCAATTCCTTTTGAATCCGATTTTCTTAAATTCTAAAATATGACAAATATTTTATCCGAAAACTGCATTTCGATTAGATTTAAGATAAAAAAAGATATAAGGCTTCAAAAATGGGCTAACTTTTTGAAGATGATATTCATCACTGTTATTGAAGCGTCAAAATGTTCGACTTCCCCAACCGGAGCACTCAATTCGAAATCCATACATTTCGTCAAATAATCACCGATTTGATTTAGAATGCAAAATCTTTGAATTATTCAAAAATTTGTTTGTGGGTTATATCCACATGTTGGTTCGGAAAGATGTCTAGACGAAACTGTAGGGGAGAATTGATTTTTTTTCTTTTTGAACAACTTTTGTTCAACAAAACTTTACATTGAGAAATTTTTGTTTACATTTTTTTTTCATTCTTGCATAACCACTTGCATCTGTACACGTTTTTCAGTACTTTTCAGTTGTTGGTTTATATACTATTAAATTTTGAAACATTTTTATGACTTAAATCTTTAAAATTAATAAATTTTAAAATAATCAAAAATTGACCAAATTGAAAAGGGCGTGTATTACCAAATAAGGTAAACAAGATGTGAAAAATTGTAACTTGGAAGTTCCTCTCCGATCGCACAAATATACGTTTCGTTATTAGCAAAATCTGCGTCTTTCTGTAATTTTCGGTAATCGCAGAATATGGTATCTTAAAAAACCATCTCTCCATAAAGAATACAATAAAAAAAACAGATGCCATCCATGTGTTTCAAATAATTCAATGTTTGCTCTGAGTTTGAACCTCTGAAGTGAAAAAAACAAGGATATTAAAAAAATAATTGGGTAAAATTACAATTCTAAAATAATATGCGGTAACGTAGGGTCAAATAATCGGTCGAATTAAGTATTGTTTTTGTAAATTTTGACAATTTTTGTCATTTTTTATCTATATTTTTAATTTTTATATTTTGCCATTTTCATTTTCGTCAAATTTATCAAATTAAAAAAAAAATGCATGTTTTTATGTTATAACTGTTAAATTTGACAAAATTTAAAACAATAAGAACATGGCCAAAAATAATAAAATCGACAAAATTAAAATGAAAACTACAAAATTTTTAAATTGATCAAAATAGACAAAAAAAAACAAAATTGATTCAAAGGAATCGAAGGTTCCTTTGAATTCGACCACGATATAAGAAAAGTTCAGACCGTGGTGAGTTAAAGAGAGTGTTTCGATTGCTTTGATTCAGCAGAATTATTTAACCAAGTAGGCTCACAACTAGGCTTAGGCCGATGACATAGTGATAGTGATGAAAATGTATGTGAATCGCTTAAACCTGACATACTCAACGCGGCGAAGCATATGTCAATTTGTTCCGCCGCACGAGTTCGCGTAGGCTGCGTCCTTTAATTTTCCGCCAATTCGCATCGCATCGCACTCACTATGTCATCGGCCTTACCAGACGTCCTACTTTGGTAAGACATGTCCTACTTTTTTACCCTTGTCCTACCGTCCTACTTTGGACCCAAAATGTCCTCTTTTTTACGGCTAGAAATATTCTGGGGGAGGAAGACTGATTAAAAAAATAAAAAAATCTTTCAAACGTCAAATTTCTCTAATCAATCTACCGACCAGTGCGGAGGTTCAAAATTTTACTTTCTTATTTAGTGATTTTTAATAGAACTTGCTTGATGCTGAAAAGCACTTGTTTTGTATAAAACAATGATTTAATTAGGTTTTGTTTTGCTCTGGAAAATTCTTGCATGATATGGCGTATTAAGTCGCTCAAATTTCGTCAAAGTTTTGAAGCTGCTAAATAAAAATGGTTTGATTAATTGTTGTTCTAAAAATTTAGCTAAATCTAAATTTAGCACCAAAACAACTGAGTTACATGACTCGCAACACGAAACTGATCATCTAAAGTTAAAATTTGAACGATTACAAATCTTTTCAACAATTGCTGGCTTTTTGTCGAACAGTACAAAAACGATGCAGAAAATTTCAGTCTTCCTCCCCCAGGAACTATGATCTTGTATATCGAATTTTTTACTTTGCGTTTTTTATTATTTCGATCCATTGTAACGAAATCCTTATTGGCGTCTTTTGGAAAATCGTTGACGATCGGTTTCTGCCACATAAAGTTAAGGCCCTTCTGGAAGAAATTAATAACCCATCGGAAACGGAAAAAGTGATAGAGGAGTTCTGCCAAGTCTACAAGTATTCTTTGGATTATATTCGCAAGTGGTTTTGCCCATTGAGTCGTTTTAAGCCCTTCGATTGGATGTCTTTGCTGGAACCACATAGTTTCAAATTCGAGCAGCTTGAGAAGTGTGTGAAAATTTTAGCGAACAAAGGTATTGAAATCAACGATGTCAAACTGTATGACCAATTTTGTCGCCTAAATTTGTTCATTGCGCAGCAAGAAGATGATTTCAGGAACAAACTAACTCATGAAAAAAGGAAATTATTTTTCCATTCAAATCAACTACCCGATCATCACTCCGAGCTGCTGACGATTGTTGAATATTTCTTCGCAATTTCGTTTCCCAACGCCAATGTAGAGAGATTTTTTTTCCTTCATTAATACCCAGTGGACCGAGGAACGCAGAAAACTTCTTATTAACGCAGTGAGAGCGATTATCTTACTGCAATACAACAATAGGCAAATTATTTCACATTCAGAGTTCCATTCCTATTTTATGAAAAATGTCGAGTTGCTAGAAAAAATTGTCTCTTCTGAGAAGTATGCTCCAGAACAAGAATAACTTCTTTTTTTTTATAAAAATAAATAATAACGGAAAAATATTGAATTTAAAAACCAGAAATACTTAAAAATGTGAAAAAACGTTTTTGGTATTGATTTGTTGTAATATCGTCTTATCTTATTAAAAATATGTGTAAAAACTTTTTTTTTATTATTAAAATCAAAAATAAAGCGTCCTACTTTTCGCCCTACTTCAGATTGAAAAACGTCCTACTCTTTTATAGTTTTTTTTTAGCAAAATGTCCTACTTCCCGAAATTTAATTCTGGTAAGTCTACTCACAGCACATATTAGAGACGAAATTAAAAATTTACAAAACTGGCATAAAGACCAAATAGACCAAATTGAATAAAAATATAAGTCAAACAACCAACAAAAATTACATAATTAATAAAATTGACACAGTTGAGTTTTTTTTTTGAAAATTATAAAAATAACAAAATTTGCAAATTTGAAAGAAATGGAAAAATTAACGAAGTTGACAAAATTTAAAAATTGGTCGAAGTGACAAAAATGAAAAAAAGATTAAAAAAACAAATATAAAGTCTTGACGAAACTTACAAAATTTACGAAATTGACATAAGTGAAACTGACAAATTTGCCACATTAAACAGAAAAAAATGACAATTGGTTCATTTGATAAAATTAACAAAATTTATAAAAACGAAAATAATGACCTCAATGAAAAAAATCACCGATTTCACTAAATTGATGGAATTGACGTTATGGACAAAATTGACCAAACTTGTGATGAAATTTGTTATGTTTGTCAATTGAGTCAATTTTGTCAACTGTGTAAAATTTGTCATTTTTTTTAGTTTTGTTAACTATTTCATTTCGTCATTTTGCTTTTTTCCAATTTGGTAATTTTGAAAGTTTTGTCGCTTAAAGTTATTCATTTTTGTCATTTTTAAAAATTTTGATTATTTTTGTCATCCAATGTCCAATTTGTCTAATTTGTCTAATTTGTCAATTTTGTTCATTTCGTTATTTTTTTCAATATTGCCAAATTTGACTCACTTTGGTAAATTTTGACATTTTTTTTTATTTTTTAATTTTTATTATTTTTGTCCTTTTTTCAAATTTTGCCAAGTTTCATTTTTAATTTCGTCAATTTTTTTCGACTTTGTAATTTTTTTTTTACATTTTCCTATTTTGTCAATGTAAGCAAACCCACAGCTTTGAAACTAGTTGCATTATTTTTCATTTTGTTATATGATTTTAATCGCCGTAATTTGTATGATAATAATTTTAATGGCATGTGCGGCGGAATGAAAACTAGAGAGAATTTATTTTATAGAAATTTGAAAGAAAGGTGGATAGACAGGCATTAGTGCGCCAATAGGAGAAAGCTTGATAGGTGTTGAAATTTTAGGCTAGAGGGCATGTTGATGAAAAGCTCCCATGAATTGCTCCCGCCTTTGTTTAGTTAGCTAAAGTAAAGCAAAGGCGGGAGCAATTCATGGGAGCTTTTCATCCACATGCCCTCTAGCCTAAAATTTCAACACCTATCAAGCTTTCTCCTATTGGCGCACTAATGCCTGTCTATCCACCTTTCTTTCAAATTTCTATAAAATAAATTCTCTCTAGTTTTCATTCCGCCGCACATGCCATTGAAATTATAATCATATTTTTCATTTTTTAGGAAATTTGTCCGTATGCATCAGCGGTTCAAAACATATTCTATGATTCCATTCCACACAGCCGGGTACATCAAAACAGTGTAATATTACTTGAAAACCATTTGCGACTCAAGTTATATGCAGGTGTTTGATGTATTGCGTATTGCGATAATACTTTTTTGCTGTGCTGTCAATTTTCTTTTTTTCGAAAATTTATGCAGTTTGTCAATTTTGTCAAAGTCGTCAAGTTTGACAATTTTATAAATTTTGCCATTTTATCATTCTTGTCATTTTTGTCAATTTTAACATACATATCGTGAAATTTACTGTACTGCAACTTACTTTTTTCTGTTTAATCGAAGTTGTTATAACAACTTTGAGTCATTCACTAATTTTACCCCTCGATGCAGTTGGCTGGAAAACATTGGAAAGCTTTAACTTTGTTCGATGTTTACTCCTGGGCTTAAAACCATGGACGATGAATCGGAGAACCAGTGTTCTTCTAACTGAGCTATGCCTCAGTAGTGGATTTATAAAATTTCATATTCAAGTTGTTGCGTGGCAAAATTTGCCCCCGAAGTTTATTAGCAATATCGTTAGTAATATAAGTGAAACTCTTTGAGATTCTTGAAAACTCAGTGTAAGAGGCACTTCTTGACGGTTATAGAAAAACCTCCTAGGGAAAGCGGTTGGGGAAGTTTTCCTGAAAACAAGGAAGACATTGGTATGGTCTCTATTCCTTGAACCTTGCTAGAAGCCAGACGTGGAAAAAGCGTGGGAGATATTCGAAAAATTGTCAGTTGAAAGTCGGTCGTAGCAATTGATCAAAAAAAAAACTTGAAATTGATTGTCGTAGGTTGAGCGCAAAAGGATCGAAAAAATAGATCGCAGAAGTGTGGAAAGTGATAAATGGAATCCGCAGGAAACCAACTGGTCGTGGCCGTGGACCCAGTGGCTACTACGACGACCTATGTGTGGACACCTAGGTTAAGCCTAAGTTAAGCAAAACGATTTATCGATTTCCGGTAATATTTTTGGGATCAAAGATAATTAAAAAGGTGTCGTCAATTGTTTTGTATTGTTGTCGTAAAAGCATTGAACCGATATGGATATTTTTGTTGTTCCTTTATATTAATCTTTGGTACAAATACTCGGCCGTATTAATTATCCACTGTTTTGAGATATTTGAGACCACGGCCAATTGATCCTTTATATTGCCATTTAGTTAAAAGCCAAAACAAAGGGTCTATATTAGCAATTTACTTTTAACGTGATTGTAGTGAAAGAGCATAAGATCGGCACACCTATACATATGAGTGAGGATGCGAATGTCATTATATCTTTTTTTTCAAGAAAAATTGCTAAAATTATTGTTGAATAAAAATTGGGCTTCGTTGCGTGAGTCATGTGAGATTTCGAATCCTGCCTTGAAGAATATCAACGAAGAAAATAAAAAACATCGGCGCCACTGACCGCACATCACAACCACACGCGCACACACGCTCGCTGTCCAGACCAACACATTCAAGCGCAGCCTCCAAGCGAGAAGAGCAATAACAGATCATCATCATCATGGATGGAGATCGATTTTCCAGCCATTCGTATGTTGGTCCGTTCATCCGTATGTCGCTTCTTGTGTGTGCCGATTTTTATTTTATTTTTTACTCCCTTCTTAATATGTTTTGTGATGATGGGGGGAGGAGGCGATCTGAAACCGAGGCCAATATCTTCTGTGCCTGGCTTATGGGGGTTTATTGTGGGTTTTTTCGTTTTGAATAATTTATTGAGTGAGGCTTTGAAAAATGCTCTCCGTTGCGTGTTCCGATGTCCGATGGCTTTCGGTTACGCTGAAAAGCTAAAGGTGACTTAAGGCTAGGACTTAGCTGCGCATAAATTAAAGATTTATCTCTCGGTTATCCTTGTCGTGCTCCGACCACGCAAAACTCTGCGTCGATATTTTCTCCACTTTGAAAATGCTTGAGTTTCGCGATCCAGGTCCGGGGCACCATTTGATATCGAAAATGGTTCTCGTTCTGATGGATTCATTCGAATTATTCCACGAACTTCTGATGTCACTACCCTCCCATTCTTCAATCTACCCAACCATAACCAGGAATGCATTCGTAATTTTGACTTTGATTTGCTGAAAGCTTGACACTTGGTACAAACACTTAATGGCACCTTACCTCTTAGTGAGCATTAATTTTTATCCACTTATTTTTCCCCGTTTAGCTTCTGCACTCCACTTGACAAGGCATAAAATTCTAAGCACGCAGCACACAATACCAATGATTTGATCGAGGACCTCCAGAACATCCCTTCTCTCTGTGTGTACACAACAAGAACAAGCACTATCGTCGTACGCACTCGCGCATCCAAAAAGCTCCCACTCGCGCCGCGCAATCGATCGATCGTTCGCGACGACTTCCGGATGCGGGGATCGGGAACAATCCTTAATTGTGAGCTTTTCCCAATCGATCACCGAATCCGTGCAAAATCCGTACCCGAGCAACTAATGCGCGCCAAATCACACCGATTAATCCACCAAAAATCGTCGTAGACAAAACAAATTAGGCAAAAATCCTCCGGATTTCAGCAGGTGTCCGCTTCGAACTAAACTACCACCAACTCTAGGTTTCTTAGCAACTACTGCGCACCGTGATCGCGCAAACCAGGCGAACCTATCACAGACACACGCGCTCCGAAATCTCGTACCTTCCCGGTCGCACTTGCACAATTGACCCGCACAAGAAACTACCATATACGCTCAAAGAGCCACCATCCACATTCGATCGACGAACGCTTGTCTTTCACCTTTTCTGTGTCTATCTGTGAAGGTAGGAACTTACAACCTGAGATTCTCCGGGCGATCGACAAGGCTGTAGTCGTGAGACATAATACCAAATCCGTCCAATCGGCGGCGTGTGGGACACAGCGAGACCAAAAAATAAAAATAAACTGACTTAAGGAACTGCGACTATGGCAGGCAACCAGGTATAGTAGGTTCAGGTGTGAGTGAGTCGCCTGGAGGCACCTCCGGAGACTTGCTGAGCAGGAGAGAAAAAAAAAACTGCTGGTCTGTCTGTGGGTATGAGACAACACTTTCGAGAGCTTTGAAGTGCCCGCAGCCCCAAAGCACCAAGTGACTTGACTTTTGAGAAGTCGACGCTTTGGAAGAAAAGAGTTTATTATATTAACGATTTGAGTTATATGTTTCTTTTTCGTCAACTGCTCAAACAAGTATTGAGCAGTTAATTTTCACGTCTAGATTGTTGATAGTTTACGTTGAGTTATTTGGTTGCAAAGCTAACTTTACATGACTGTAAGAAGTGATCCTAAGCAAAAATTTGTCGCTTCTCCCTTTTAGAGTGCACTGAAAGTGATTTTTGACAAGAAAGGAATTTATTCGTATTAGAGATTGTGAGAAATTCGTAATTCGTGTTAGTACCGGTAGAATTAAGTTTAAAGGGTGATACGGTCAAAATTTGGTCAATATCAACTTGACGTATTTCTTTCAATTTTGCAACTTGAACACCCCTCATTTTGAAGGTGTGTGTGTGTGTGTGTAGAATGTTGCTCCTATTTTGATTTTGGAATTCACTCTTCAGTTGTCAAAATGCCGTCCAAGGCAGAAGAGCAGCGTCTCAAAATTCAGCTCGCGCATCTCGAACATCTACTACTCGCACGCAAAGCTGGCAAAATCGCTAAAAGTTGCCATAGCAACCGTTACAAATGTAATTAAAGTGTTTGGGGAACGTTTGTCGGCAGCCAGGAAGTCTGGATCTGAGGGAAATCGATTACCGGAAGACGACAAAGAGAGTTGCCGGTAGTTCAAGCGAAACCCTAACCTCTCATTTCGAGATGCCGCAAATAAGCTGGGTGTATCGTCTACAACCGTGCATCGAGCCAAAAAACGAGCCGGATTATCGACTTACAAGAAGGTAGTGACTCCAAATCGCGATGATAAACTAAATACGACGGCCAAAGCGCGATCCCGGAGGCTGTACACGACGATGCTGACGAAGTTTGACTGCGTGGCAATGGACGATGAAATCTACGTCAAAGCCGACTAAAAGCAGCTTCCGGGACAGGAGTTTTATACGGCAAAAGGAAGGAGAAAGGTAGCAGATATTTTCAAGCACATGAAACTGTCAAAGTTCGATAAGAAATATCTGGTTCGGCAAGCCATCTGTACCTGTGGCTTGAAAAGCAGCATTTCCATAGCTTCCGGGACTGTCAACCAAGAAATTTACGTGAAAGAGTGTTTGAATAAACGTCTGCTGCCCTTCCTGAAGAAACACGGTTGTTCCGTACAGTTTTGGCCGGATTTGGCATCTTGCCATTACGGTAAAAAGGCCATGGAGTGGTATGCCGCCAACAACGTGCAGGTGGTTCCAAAGGACAAAAACCCTCCCAACACGCCAGAGCTCCGTCCAATTGAGAAATACTGGGCTATTGTCAAGCGTAACCTAAAGAAGACCAAAAAAACTGCTAAGGGCGAGCAGCAGTTCAAGGTAAACTGGCTTTCTGCGGCGAAGAAGATGGACAAGGTGGCTGTAGAAAATCTGACGGCAGGGGTTAAACGTAAGGTCCGGCAATTCGGATGTGGAAAAGCGGAAGCCTAACTGAATATTTTTCCTGAATTTTATACTAATTAAACTTGAAAAAAAAACTTAATTTGATTTTTCAAATAAACGATTTCACCGATTTACACGTGTTTTCCATTGACCAAATTTTGACAGTATCATCCTTTATTGCCCTGTTCAACCGCTACATGGCATCTTAAAAACTGACCGACATCATTGTCCTTCTGTTTTGTTACTCGACAAGGCTTCAGATGACCTAATAGACGCAGCTCACACTCGTGGACAGAACTTAAACTTCGGGCACTGTGATATCGATCGTGGAACTGTTGACTGAAACAGACAGACCTTTAGCATTTGAAAATTCGACAATCGACGATGCACTTTCTTCCTTCTATGACCATCTTTGGGGAATATTACGTCAGCACACTCCTCCTTGACGATTACACCTTCACAAGTTGTTCAAAATCCCCATGGTGGAATCCTGAGCTACGTAGAAGTCGTTATGCAGTACGAAAAGCCCGAAAACGTTACTTCAAAGAGAAAAACGATGAGAAAAAATCTATTTTATTTATATTGGAGATTGAATACGCTGCTTTACGAGACTCTGCATTTAAACGATATATTTCAAACATTCAGCGAGAAGTTAAACAAAATCCATCGACATTTTGGAAATTTATCCAAAGCGTATGTAGTTCAATAACTCCAGACTGCTCCGATTCCTATTTTGAAACTCTGCCCAACCATGACATTAGGTTTCCGCAACCGCTTTTTACTGAGCAGGAAGTTAGAAGTGTTCTGGCTACTCTCGATCCATCAAAAGGTTCAGGGCCGGATGAAATTCCTCCGTCATTGATCTCGAGGCAGTGTTCGGCATTAAAGCGCTAATTTGTCTGATCCGTTTTTGTTAGATAATTATCGTTTCCATTTATTTTTTCACCAAACTTTTCTACCAGCAGATAGACAAACGTCACCACAAGTAATAAGGCAAGGAAGAATGCTGATACATGCTTTTTTCTAGTGTCTGGCGTTAAATCGCTAATCGCTAATTAGTCCGCTACTTTTTGTCGACAAATTTATTTTGTTACGGGATTTCAGCTGAAAAAAAGGATGAACAAACTTTACTAGGTGCAATTATTCAAGCAGGAATGCTGATAAATGTTATTTTCAATAAAGTGATGGAGTTTTTTGAGCCGTAAGTTCTCCAGAAATAAAGTTAAAAAATAAATATTAAAAGAAAAATGTAGCGGACTAACAAGCGAATAGCGTTTTAATGCCGACCTCTATCTCGAGGATTGCAGTTTCCCTCGCCAAGCCGCTTTGTGTGTTATTTAACCTATCAATCTCAGAAGGAGCTTTTCCGAGCCTTTGGAAATTCGCGTCAATTGCACCGATTCATGAGTCTGGAAATCCGATGGACCGATTTCAATTCTCTGCGGTTTTTAAAAAGTGCTAGAAATGCTGTACGAAAGGTTACATGCAGAAGCTACTCCGTTGCTAACCGAGGTACAGCACGGTTTTATTAGGAAAAGATCTACGTTGACCAACTCGATGTGCTATGCCAGTGATTTACATGCCGCAATTAGTAAAAAAAAATGCCAGTGGATTCTATATACATCGACCTTGCCAAAGCCTTCGATAAAGTTCCTTACATTCTCGTTCAAGAAAAATTTAGGCGCTTGGGATTTCCAGAGTAGGCTACTAAATGGTTATTTTCGTATCTATTAAATCGTCAAGGCTATATAAATGTTCGTGGCACACACTCCACTGTGTTCGAAATACCGTCCGGAGTTCCACAAGGCAGTCACTTAGGACCTCTAATTTTCGTGCTCTTCATAAACGACCTGGCTACTTTCCTTCAATCGCCTAAACTTATATTTGCAGACGACTTAAAAATCAATCGAACCCTCGACTTCTGAGTGGATTGCGCAGCGCTTCAAGAAGACATGAATAGATTAATCGCATGGTGTGAGAAACAAGGAATGGATGTTAACGCTGAAAAATGCAAATGTATCAGCTTCTTCAAAACCAGAACCACAGTTGTCTTTAACTACGCTCTAGATCACTTGAAAGAGCGACTAGCATAAAAGACTTTGAAGTAACCTTCGATCAAAAGCTCTCGTTTACCCAGCATATCGCCACTACAACAGCAAAAGCTTTTGCTTTGCTTGGATTTCTCCGACGAAACACTTTGAGCTTCGAGGACCCATACGCTTTGAAAGCAGTGTCTCAGCAGCTCATTAGTCCGCAGTGTCTTGGAGTATGTGGCACCAGTTTGGGCGCCTTACCACTCCGTTCATGTAGAAAGAGTTGAAAAAGTTCGGAAAAAATTTCTTCGGTACGCGTTGCACCGTCTGCCCTGGCAAGATCCCGTAAGGCTACCGCCCTAACACAAAGGTGTGGCTTACTGTCTTTGACATCGTTGAGTCAAAGAAGAGTGTTCCTACAAAGAATGTTTGTCTACGATATCCTGTCAAACAGGCTTCCGAAAAGTACAGCTTTGCTATGACAGCTTTTCGTTGTGCAGGGGTTTCGAAATTCAAATCCAACCGAAAATAATAGCAATACCAAAAAATCAAAAGAAATAGGTAAATTGATTTCTGAGCTATTGTCTTACTTATATATATCAAACAAGCTCAAAATATAATAAATTCAAATTTTCAATAAATGTCAGATCACGTTAAAAATTAACTAGGATAAAAAATTATTAAAAAAAAATATAATGATTGTTATTGAGAATTCATCTCATTTCACACTTCTTTTCTTCATGAATAATGGAAGTATTGATTTAAAAAATCCACTGTAGTAGGTATCTTGAATTTGGGAAAAAAATTATCCCGATTAGCAATGTGAATTCTTGATAAGGAAACAAATATTTTGAACTTCAATAATAGATAATTGAATTGAAGATGAAAAGAAGAAAATATTTAATTTTAATCAAAGCCAAAGATAAATCCCTTTTCTATATTAAATTCATTTAGTAATTCAAACAAAAGGCAAAAAAAGTTCTGAAGTTCAAATTAATAACTTTTTACATATATTTAAAATACAACATGTTCAGTTGTACTAACAAATTACAGATTGGGAAATGATCAATAAGAAACTGATAAAATAAAAATAATGAATTTCAGGTTTTTTTTGTAAATATTCAAACCACAAAGATAATACAAATTAAGTTAAAATTGCGCATTAAAATTTTACTTTAAAGTTGGTACTTCGAATCAAATCAATTATAGATAAGATAAATTAAAATTCATGATCGATTAAAAAACATTATTTTATATAATTAAATTTAGATAAACATTTAAAAATTTTCAATCGAAGTTTAAAATTTGAAGATCTGAATATTTTGTCGCAATCAATTGCAATATTGGGTCCTGAAAAGGACAGGAGATAGAAACTATGTTTTTCTAATTGAAAATTTAGTTTCAAACTACTGTTTCAAATTATGTTTTTAGAACACAAAAAATCAGATTTGAAAAACAAAAAGGAACTTATGAAAAATATTTCGTAAAATTTAAATAATTTTTCTTTAGAATTCGTTAAATTTATTTGAAAATTAAATCAAAACATGAAGAAAAAAAAAGATTAATTTCTTAAAATTTTAGAAGCATTTTTTTTAAACTCGCCCAATCATTTTAAAAAGAATTAAATTGACAACTTCAAGGAATAGCATGTTGATGCCTATGATTGAATGATTGATTTGGTAGATTTATGCGTCTTGCGTTTTAGTGATATGGTTTATAAGCTTTAAAATGCATCAGTTTTAAGCGAAACCATTCATTGATAACTGATGAAGTAACACATCTACGGTTACAGAAAAAATCTGATTCTGAATTTGTTTACTATACCCATTTAATTGAATTAAAGAATAATGTTTCAAAGATGATGATACATAATCTAAAAAATTTAAACTCAAAAAAGATATTTATAGGAAAGTTAAATCCTACAGTTTATTGGAATTTTGATTTAAATATATTTAAAATTCAATTTGGCTTAAGACTTCAATAAAAATAAGGAAAGGTACACAAATTGAAAACCTATATTACTTTATCGCAGAATTCAAAATTACTTGAAGTCTTGACGAAAGTTGAAAATTGATTTAAACCTTGATTTTTAGATCTCGTGTTTTTGTTTTAAAATTTTGTCAAAATGCAGAAATTTTCAAAATGATTTCCAAATACTTGCAAAAATTATTCAAAAAACAAAAGCTGATAGTAAAACTGCATCTTTAGATCAGGGCACCTAAATTGGCCAAAAATAAGCTTTTAAATTTTTTGCACCTTGAGGGATGTATATTTCGGGGCCTTGTGTAATTTATCAAAACGTTTTTGAATGTGATGTTGAGCACTAAGAAGAGCAAAAAACACAAAATAAAATTGACACTGAAATTGCGTTGTTAAAGTATATTTCATATCAGCACATTTTTTTTGTAAATCAAAATTTTTAGTAAAAAAGAAGAGAATACTAGGTTGTAGATTTTAATTTGCTAATTCTGATGACCATCCTGAGTCATGATACTCCCAACTTGTTGATGTATAAAATTAGTATTCGGTGAATTAATTTTGAAATTAAAATGCTTCAAATTCTGAATTTTTTTGGTTACACTTCTGAAACAAAAACCCATTGTAAAGACGAGGTAGGGTTTTTGTATGTCAAGCTTAGAATTTCCATGCTAAATGATGATTGAAATGCAAATCGAAATTTACTCTTGAAAACTAGTTTCAATTCGTGAAGGGCATATATGTATGTATGTAATGTCTTAAAATAAAATGTCTCAAGCCTTGAGTGATTCAAGACTTATTTCCGCCAGAGGCGAGAAAAATTTCTGACTTTTTGTTAACACTTATTTAACACATTTTAAGATGAAGTGATTTCTCTTTACTTCTTCGAAAATTTTACTTGGAAAAAATCTTCATGGAAGGGGTTAAACCCCTAAACCCCCCCCCCCCCCCCCCGTTCGCACGGCCTTGACCCCACCATACCGTTTTTGGCACTTCCGGTCTCCAGGTATCTTTTAACTGTACGGTATTCAAAACTTCTGCACACATTTATATCAGTTCACGAACTATGTCCTTCTGCCGTTTGCCTGCAAGGAACAAGGCAACCACAGCGCTACGTTTCTGTTCGAGATCCATTTTTCCGGATAACACCTGATTTCAAAAGTAACACCTACATCCAATGATAGCTAAGATTTAATGTAAACAAAGCGACAAGGGGTCGTTTAATACTATTTCGTGTGCAACGAAATAACTATTAATGTAGCAGTTCAATTGCCGGACCCTGTAGTTATCAAAGTTACCACGAAGAATGAAATCTGGTTTCGTTACAAACATTTAGTTAAAGCCACTCATGTCGTTTGAATATTCTGCTATCAATGATCATGATTTATACTCCTTACCTCAGTAAATATTTTGAAACTTTTTAGTGTTACAAAAATGCAACCCCTTCCAAAATTTCCAAAAATGAATTTTAAAAGTAATCAATGTTCCCCCAGTTTACGATATATTTTTCTTAAAAACTTGACAAAATATTCGACCCAATATTCGTTCCACAGAATACGGTGCATCTTTAGACCAAACGCTTGCAAAACATTCTGTACACTTTGAAAACTGTTTCCCCGTATAATAAAAATCTCTGATAGTTGATTTAATCAGTACTCCATCGATTCTTCTACAGCTTCCAGCCCGCAGATTCGACCATTCATGGTCTTCCAAGTCAACCACCAGACGATCAACGAAACGAACGTCCCGTAAACGTCGTGCGAAGGAATGCTTCAGATGTGTTGGTATTTTGACCTGCTCATCTCGATCGCATGTGGCTGAAGGAGATAGAAAATCATACCCTCAGTTCGTTAAAGTTGGAGGAGAACCCCTACAACATAAAGCTCGAGTAAGTCAGAGTCGATGGCGCTCAGTTATTTTATTTTTCCATCTTTCCTTCTAGGCTTCTCACAGGTATTTAACTGACCGGCGGCGGCGGCGGCAACTCGACGAAGACGACGATCATTTTTTTTAAATAAACTTTAGCTGATGTTTCTGTTGATGTTGTTGTAAATCGATTGAAATGCTTACACGGATCTTTGCGCTGCGAGTATGACGGACTATCCGGGTGTAGGAACGAGCAGGAGGGCACGATACCATAAAACGAGAATCAAACAGTAAGTTATGGTTTGAAATAAAATAAAAAATAACAACATCAAAGTGGAATATGTTGTATATTGTAGGTGATTTTTCGACTCTTCTCAGCAATATTAAAACATGCTCACACCAATCGAATGCTATAATCTGCCGGAGGTTGTTTGGAAAGATTGGCACGAAAATGATACTTCGAAAGACTTCAACAGTTCAAGCGGCGAACCCGTTCGATCGTTTTTTCAGATGTTGTCATCTTTGACCAATTAAAATTTGTCACAATCTTCGAAGTAAAATTATCATTTAAATCAATTTTTGGTTAAAATACAACTAGATTGTGAATGAAAAATAAACTAGATCCTAAATGATACATCAAAAAATAGTAAAAAGTCTGAATTCAGAATTAAAAACTCCACTAAACTTTTTTCAAAATTAATGTTTTTGATCGATGACTGATAGCTAATCGACCTTTATCAAGGAAATATTATTCTTTACATATACGTTAGACCACTGCAAAGATTGACTTTCTACTCCCATATGGCTTTTTGATGAGTTTGTAGTCACCAAGCATCAGTGTAAAATTTTAGATGATTCGGTTGATTCCTGAATTAGCGCAACGCGTTTCAATTTAGTATCGAAGAAGAAATTTTTGCAAATTAAATCATGATAATAATAATCATCATCATCATAAAATAAGCTTGAAATGAAGTTTGTCTTTGATTATTATTTTTGCCAATTCTTAAGGTTCATTTTTTTCTTACATGAAAAGAAACTACATAAGTATTTCATGAAAAATGTTATAACCATTTCAAAACAATAAAAAAATCTTAATAACTTGTCAATACAAACACACATTATTAAAAATAATCTTATTTATTCCGTTGAAGCAACTTTCAGTGTACCGTCAACTGGGGCAACATGCAACAATTTTCAACTTCAATGGCTTCTAAAAAACGTATGTTCACAGTTAATCGTATCCTTTATGCATCAAAAGTTTTAAGGATGCTGGGGCATCAAATTAGCGTAGTTAAAAAAATTATTGGTTTCTTCAGTTATTTTTAATTTTCTAAGAACATGCGATTTTCACACTCCTTAGAAAATAGGGTAACTTGCAACAAACTTTGTTTTTAATGAAAAATCTTATGAACACGTACGAAAATTCATAGTTTTTAATATATTTGCAATGCCTTGAAGACTTTTACGCATGACAACACCAATTGCAGTAGTTTTTGGGTCTGTAAAAACAAATTTTCACACTTTTTCTGAAAATAAGGATGCTGCATACATTTAGGGGTTAAATAATACTACGAAAAATTCTACAAGCTGAAATCATAAAAATAAATGTTTGGATGAATGAAATTTTAATGTTTACAAACGCGTGATGCAAAACATTCATATTCCAGCACATGGAAACGAGATTTACAAGGTATTTCTTTGATTTGCATTTTGTTGCATTTAACCCTAGACACCTAACTGAATTTTAAAAATATTCATTTTAAAAAATTGGGTGATTGTTCGAAAAATATTTTTACACCAAAAATGTTGGTATAACATGAGGAAACCTGTAAAAAGTTTGTAGGAAATTTTATCAAGCCTATCCCTCATACTGGGTAAAGTTTTTTTCGGCATCAAAAAATGTTAAAACTTGTACATTTATTGCTCGATTTTTCGAATTTTACATAAAAATAAAAAACTTAAGACAACTAGCTTAAGATGCGAGAAATTTTGTCATTATCATTTTGTTATCATTAAAAGATAACTTTATTACAATACATGAAATTAAAAATTGATTCAATGTAGTTTTATATAAATGTTGCATCGAACCCCGCTGTTGCATGATGCCCCGTTTGACGGTATTCTTTTTATTTTGTGTTGCGGTGGTAATCCTAAAGTAAGGATCTTAAAGTAAACGGTCCAAATAGCTAGTGAAAGCTTACTATAACTTTTCTTAGGTATATCCCAAGTAACAATTTGAGTTTTTTAATGCTCTCCAGTCTAACTAAGAATTCAAGCTATAAAACCACATTCGGTTATGTAAGAATCTATAAAACTCCAATACAACGCTTAGTATCACAAAAAGGCCCTTCTGCAGTAGGTTCTGTAGAGCAAATTATAAAACCTTTACAAACCAACTCAACTTCTTAAGTTCTGTATGAATTTTGCTTATAAAACCTATTTATCATATAATTTTCATTTACAAATAATTCTGCTCCAGAATTTGGTTTTCAATAATAAGTTTTAAAACAAATGAATCTCATTCAAATCAAATATTAAAAAAACAAATCAGAAGCTAAAATTTATTTGTTATGAATCTGTAAAGAAATTTAATATTATTTTCTCATTCTGAATTTTCGTTACCTGCTCTTAATTAACTTGCGCTTTTAAGTTTACCGCAAATATGTATTAAAAAATTACGAACAAATGGAAGGAATGAAAACCCAATAGAATTCATGAAAAAATATCACTTTTTTAGTAAATTTTGTTGTTGTAGTTTTTCAAGATCAAGTTTTCAAATTTATTTCAGCCATTGGGATGCTTAGCTTTTATAGAGCATGAATTGAATGAGGATTACTTTCAGAAACAGAAAACTGTTGTTAAAAAATATCCCATTATTTACCATGAAAATGGCGATAATATACGAAATTATTAAAAGTCGTTACTGAACCCTATAAAACGATTATGTTTTCTAAAAATTACTAATCAAACTTTTAAATAACTTTTTCGTCTTATAAAAGTGTTTGGAATTTAAAAGGGTTGCTTTAATAAGATTCTATAATTCAACAAAGTTGTGTTGCTATCTACAAGTTATTCCTATAAATCTGCGTTAGGCATGATGTGTTTCTTAAAACCTTTTTAAGGAATCTTTTAAATACAAAAGGTCTAGAGACCCTCTAGATAATTTTTTCGAAAGAACGTTACATATACCTTATAAAACTTTTCCGGTTCAAGGGATATTAATGGTGGAACATTGAATAATTATTGAATGAAATTTTCAAATACTTTTTAAAATTTTGTATTAAGAGTAACTTTATTTCACAACATCAATAGTTTTTTTTCTTATAGCACAATTACATATTATTATTACATTTATCTCATTTCAAAAATTAAACTTTCGAATACTTTCACTTAAGATTTAATCTTGAGTTTCACTTCAGCAACACTACACTTTCTCAGCCAATAATTAATGATTCTACTGCAGTTCTATTTGCCAAACGTTCGGAGAGGTGAATTCGGTCCTATTTTGTGCCCAGGAGAAGCGAAAATACATATTAATTCAGTTTTTCACCGAGAACATTCTTTTGTTGACATTTTGGTAGATTGCCAGACGACTTGCTTTTGTAAGCCGATTGTCCGGCCTTTATGAAACTTTTATAGCCTATAGAAGGTTTCGTTTCTTATAAATGATTTATAGACGCCACATAAAGTTATTTATTTGCCTGTTTATAACCTAAACGACTTGTAATGACCTTATAAGAACACAAATGCTACGAATAAGTTTGAAAGGGCTTTTATAGATCAAAATAGGTTTATAAGATGGTATTTTAAACCATTTGCATATCGACCATCATTTACAAATATATTAATGTTTTATAAGGCCCTCAAAGAGCAAAATAAAAATCAAATCAAATGAATTTATTGTTGTTATATAAGTTGGATATTTTATACGCTTATAGATGTCCTGGAGGGCAGTTGTAAAAAGGTTGCCCATTAATGCGTTTTAAAACAATAAAAGATAATATAAATCGTTTATAAACTATCGTTACAGAATTATAAAACCAAAATGGATTTTAAGTGTTACTTGGGATGTAACCGGGACAGTCAATTCCGGGCAATTTTTTTAAACACCTGGAAAATACCGAGCATTTGTCATCACATTTTTCAATAAAAAATAAAAACCGGACCATATTTTGACAAATTTGAGCAAAATCCAAGCAT
This sequence comes from Uranotaenia lowii, assembly GCF_029784155.1. Lineage (NCBI taxonomy): Eukaryota > Metazoa > Arthropoda > Insecta > Diptera > Culicidae > Uranotaenia > Uranotaenia lowii. The sequence continues at coordinate 161,987,043 of NC_073693.1, forward strand.
TTTTTCCAGGAATTTTAAAACCCTAGCATTATTACAGCGAAAATTTTGAAAAAGTTTAAAAAAAAACACTCTAGATTTTAAATTCGCATAGAAGTACATCAGCAGCAATTAAAACGTATGAAATACTTTAACAAATATTATGAAAGTGATGTTTGTTTTGATGTTTTTCGATGTTTTGATATTAGTTTTGGAAATAATGAGAATAAATCTGAGTGCTATCCGGGCAATTGTTCACAAAAACCGAGCATCCGAGCCGAACCGAACTCGTCTAGAATTCATACTGAATATCCCGGAATTCATACTGAATATGAATAGCCCGGATAAAACTGAATAATCTGAAATGCTTAGGCTAAGTGTCAAATGTCCAAAATGGGTAGGTCAGAGTCTGGAATTAAAATAGCCAGTGTGTGAATAAATGCATTTTATTTACGAGAAATATATTATGCTTTTATGTCTAGTGTGTTTATTCATTTCACCAAAGCATTGCAATGATACGCTGTTATGTGAATAATGTTTTTCGATACCTAACTAAAAATTTCAGGGCAGCCAAGTTTCTGCTCGTACGAATCGCACGAATTACATAATCTAAGACGTTTAACATACCCTCAATATATTTGACACAAATTATTTCTACATATTCCGGCTACAGTTTGCCTTTTTTTTTATCCGGAGGCGTTCAGAAAAAAAGCTTTTTTCCTGTCGATTTTTCGATGCCGTAAAAACTATACCTATTATGACGGATTGGCTGAATGCTATCTTATACAAACTTTAAAATGCTTAAAAATGCAAAACAGAGATTCACCTTTTAAATATTGTTTCCATATGCTGGAATATGATTAATTTGTATCACGCGATTGTTAATTTCAAAATTTCATCCATGAAATTTTTCCATCATCCACCAATTTTTACGATTTCAGCAAAAAGATTTTTTACCCCTTAATCTATGCAGCACTCTTATGCTTTTTCTTTAAAAACATTTTTGGCAAAAGTTTTCATTTCGTTTTCATTAAAAACAAAGATTGTTGCAACTTACCCTGTGTACTGTTAATTCAAAATAACTGGTGAAACCAATAATTTTCCTGACTACGTCAATAGGATGTCCCATCAACCTTAAAACTTTTGATGTTCAAGTGGCATGCGAGGTTCCGGAGCATTTTCAAGCAATTTTCAAAAATCGACCAATAAAAAAGCTTTTAATACCAAGTGAAAAATCATGCATTTCAAAAGAGTGAAGTGAGAAAGATGCTGCATACTGCCTTTCTCCTCTTATTTGATCTTATTGGACTGAATCGGAGGTTTTTTGACTAATTTTAAAATTAGAGAAGAAATTAAAACTTTTCTTACTTATTTTCTATACAAACTTACTTCGATAAACTAACTTCAATCTGCGAATCTATCCATGATAGAAATCGTTGATTAAAAAAAATAGTTTTCCTAATTTGTATTCAAGGAGCTAAAAAATTAACTAAAGTCATTTTAAGAATGAAAATAATGCACTTTTTGTTGAAGAGAAGAAAACAAAAAAAAAATTTCAATAATCTATTTTTCTGAGCTTCGTCGTAATCACCACGTATTTTTTACGACTCCGCCACTATACGTCAAACAACAAAAATTTAAAATAATTTTTTTATAATAATTGCTATGAATTTAAAACTGATTTCATAACGCTGTTTTTTTCTATTATTATGCTCAATTTTTCAGAATAGTGATTCGGAAATATCGTGTTGTTTTATCAATTCTTAAATTGGTTTCGAAGAATTTTTTGTCAAATTTTTAATAAAAATTCAATCAAAATATCCTAAATTTTGAACTTTATTTAATCTGAAAGAAATGCAACAAATTCGCAACAAAGAATGTATGAATAATGTAAAAATTGTTTATTTTTGCATTTAAAAAAATACTGAATATTTTCAACTTTTTTAAACGAGTTTTGAGGAATAATTTTAAAAACTTAATATGAAGAATCTATTTCTGATATCATAAGGCAAAAAAATCCACATTCTTTCTTGGTGCAGTAAAAATTTAAAAGATTTTGACTAATTTGGGAGTGTTGAAAAATTTGTGCATTTTTTTAACTGTAAATGTTAGAAAGGTATTGACAATAAAGGTTCTTCTTTTTCTTTTTACTTGAACAGCTTCAACCCTTCAGCTCAGCCTTTCGGGGTTAATGGGGCAAAATTAAGGTTTAGAGGCAATGATCAACTTTCTCGATGGCTGCGAGTAATTATGACTTCTGAGAAAAAGTTACATAAGTTTTAACTTAGATTTTTTTTCTAACTCTAAAACACTCCAGGAATTTGAGCAAATTAAAAAAACACATTTAAACCAAAATGAATGTTAGATATTTTTAAAAATAATAGAAATTTGAAGTTATCTACAAAGCTGGTCAATGAATTAAAATCTTTAACCTTATTTATATGTACCTTCTCGATGCGCTATCTCAGGAATTGTAAAAACACAAATTTTTTTTTACTATTCCTAAAATGAGGAGCTCTACAATTTTTCATTTTTAAATTTAAAATATTTATTTTTGAATAGAGTTACCAAAGTAACTCAGGAAAAAAAGAACAATTAGTCGGTAAGGGTCATACTGACCCATAGTACTTTGAAATATAACAGGTTGGCCATGCATTGCGCTTAACCTCATTTGGCAGCTCCGTGTATTTACACGGCATTCCTACTACAAACAAAAATTACTGGTTTTCTATGGAATAGAAATCAAAATCATTTATTTTGTCTTTATTAGCCGTTTGTTTCTTCTGAAAAGTGCTTGAAATCAAATACTGCTTCTCAGAGGTCATATGAAATGGTAAGTTTGCATTCAATTTCTTAGTATTGTACATAAATTGTGACCATTAAAAAGAGAATTTCGTGCATTCTCTTCTAAATTTTTATGAAATACTAGCTGACCCGATAAACTTCGTTTTACCCGTTACTTAATAAATCGTTGGAAAATGTGTTACACGCTCTCAAACCACTGGGCTCGCTATACATGGGAATTCTCTTTCTGAGTTTCTCATGTATAGTTAGCTAGTGTAGAGCAAAGGCGGGAGCAATTCATGGGAGCTTTTCATCAACATGCCCTCTAGCCTGAAATTTCAACACCTATCAAGCTTTCTCCTATTGGCGCACTAATGCCTGTCTATCCACCTTTCTTTCGAATTTCTATAAAATAAATTCACTCTAGTTTTCATTCCGCCGCACATGCCATTAAAATTATAATCAAAATTTAAAAATGTAAAGCTTCGAAATAGCAATCCAAAATTTGAAAGTCAGATTCAGATCTTTGTAAATTCATATTGAAATCGGATTCACAATACAGATAGAAAAAAATTTAAAAAGTGAATTTTGATTAAAATTGAACAACTTATTTTACGCCCAAATCAACAAAGTTTGATCTACCAGACTCTTAAACAAATTCAAAGATTTTAACCATAGTTGAAGCAAATTAAGCTCACCTTTAAAGTTAAGGACCAATTTTCTAAAGTTAAGATTTAAATGTCAAAGTAAATACTTAAAAATGAATAATCATATACTTACAAACATAATTTGGATTCATTTTTGTATTCGTGAATCTTCGTGCAAAAAATCATAGGTGAAAATCAGTCACCAGTTTTCTGAGTGTATAAATGGATTTCTGTCTGTCTGTCTATCAGTTCCCTATAGACTCGGAAACTACAGACCGATTTGCGTGAAACTTGACAGGCTGGGGTATTGGAGGCCGGAGAAGGTTCCAATTATGATTAGACCCCTCCCTCTCACAGGAAGAGGGCCTCCCAAACAAAAGACAAATGTTTGCATAACTCGTGAACCGATCAAGCAAATGGTACCAGATTTGGCGTGGAGGGTACTTGGGTACGAGAAATATTTTTATGATTATTTGAGATCCCTCTCCCTTTCTAATAGGGGGAAGGGAGGCTCTCTTAAATTTTTTTTTATACAATTCAAAAACTAATCAAGCAAATGAAACCAAATTTAGTATATTTGGATACGATAAATGTTTCATGATTATTTGGAACCCCTGTCCCCTTCCATGGGGGAAATAGAGGACATAAGAACTCATGAAACTTACAAAATCTGTAAGAAATTATTATCTTCAAAAACAAATTCATTGATCACGTTTCACAAAATAAGATAAAATCATCTCCACCAGCAGTTCTCATTTTAAAATATTTTTTTCTGATTTATTCTTAAGAGAATTAAAATGAAACTTTCGAAAACAAAATTGAGGATTTTTTAAAAATTTCATTTATTTTTGGAAAGTGTAGCGAAGCTCACCGGTTCAGCTAGCTTTGAATATTTTCTAACTATTTTTGAAAAAAACGTGTAAATTTTTCAAAGAATAAAAAACGTCAGATCTTACTAGGGGGAGGGGGGGTAAGGAGAAAGAGGAGGAGAGGAGATGGAGAGTCAGAAATTTCCAAAATCCTGCTTACGTAAAGGGGAGGAGAGGAGGAGGGGAGGAGATGGAGAGTCAGAAATTTCCAAAATCCTGCTTACGTAAAGGTTAGTTCTTTTAGAAATGGGACACTTTCTTTTGCTAATATCTCGTTTAATAGTAATCGGATTATCAAAATTTTAAGAGTATTTTGCTGCCTGTAAAAAGTACTATCCGGTCTATTTTTTTTCAAAATTTTAAATTTACTCGTTTTTAAGATATTTACGATACAAGCGAAAAAGCAAAAAATAATTTTGCACAGCTTCCTTCAAAATCCAGCATTATAAAATTGATAGCTGACAAAACCGTTGATTATTCAAAGATTTACTAAGTGTGAGTGGTGGAAAAGTATGCAAACACTGTCAAAAATGTCCACAAAGTTCAAATCAACCATTGGAGTGAAGCACATGATCGGAGACTACGGTTAAGTTAAGACTACGGAAGTTAAGTGTCATACCAGCTTTTTAAAATTGGAATAAGCGAAAAACTAAGTGTTGATGGCTGAAATGTCCAAAAAAAATTTCCCCCGATAAGCTGAAAGTATTACCTAGTAATTAATCAATCAAACCCAACCTCAAACAACAATTTTTAGCTAGTTCCAGAGCTTGTAAGCTGTATAGTCGGTACCGAGGTAATGGAACAGATGATTTCAGATGAACGACAAAACTTATGAAATACCCTATTTCAAACAAATTTCAGCGTTTGAATCCTACACTATGTCTGCTCGTGGCAAGGTCCCTAGCAAATTAAAGTATGTTTTTGCTGGTTGTTTTGTGTAAAATATAATGATTTGTCAAAATTCTACTCCTGTGGAAAAAAACAACAATTTTCAAAACGAAAACTTTGGTTTTCGCTGTTTTTAAAAGCCTAAAAACAGTAATCATGTACGTACCCTTCGCAACCTACGATCCATACTAATCGATTATTTTTGAAGTTCAATCTCATGATGGTTTTACTTTGTTATTGTCAGATTTTTCCAGCCGAAATTCCACTGGAAACGCTTTTAAGTGGCCCAAAAATAATCAAGTTTTATTAATTTATAAACAGCTATATCCTCTAAATTGCTCTCAGTTTCTTTTAAATGAAAAGTATTGGACCAAAAAGTAGCAGAAATCGAAGGAGGGGGTTGTAGCCACCTAAAATACAGATAAGACGAAGTATAAGTATGAAAATCTGATCAATATCATGTATGAAAAAAGTGTGCGCCGATCGATGGGAGGTCCTAAGAATAAAAAAATTTTTTTTCTTACAAAAAAACGCTAAATATTTTTTTTCAAATTTTTTCATGAATTATCATAAAATTTCCTTCATTTCCTCCATAGAAAGTATTTAGATCAAACGAATGGTTTTCGAGATATACGCATTCGTAACTGTCCCATTTCTAAAAGAACTAAGCTTTAATTAGTAAACGGCCCTTAAGAGTGCGATTGATGAAAAAGTCGCTTATTAGAAAATCGGATTTGGGAATATTTTGATTGGATAAAACTCTAAATTCCTAAAAATGGTGTTTTAAGCATTTATAGAGATAAATGGCAAAGCTCATTTATCAACAAATATAAAATTTAAGAGCGAATATTTAAGCTCGTAATTTTGAGCAGTTTTGACTTCTAATTTTTTTACCATGCGACCTCTACAAAACGCACCTGAGAATGGAATTTTTAAAATTTTATAATTTCTTTATTCAATCTTGGTTTTAATTCGTAGAAGAACCACGTTAACTTTCATCCCACCTATTCCATTCGGTGTTCTCCGGTATATCTTGGATGTCATGTTAACAACAGCACCATTTTCCTGCTACAGACTCCTTCCCCGTGTACATCCCTACATACATAGATGGGTAGAGAAATAAAACATCAGCCATTCCAGTCAGAGCAGCAGACTCCATCCTTTCACGCAGACGCAGATGCAGTCAGGTTGCCCGATAAGTCATTATCTTTTGTTTTTAATCATTCATGAAAACGGTCCGGAATGAACGCCAGGAAATTTCTTTCGCTACCCCCATCGCGTTTCTTGCAATTTTTGGCAGTGCTGGGTCAACGTTGCGCGAACTTTTAACCTCTTTCTCAGGTTTCGTTGAAGGTACATATAGGAAGGTACATTTTTTCTGAATCTGTTTTCCGACTTTTCGGTTGTTGAAAAGTTTCACCGATAAGAATGTATTCGGGCTCGTTTCGCTTCATTGTCGCACAGTGGGATAATATTTGGAACTAAATTTGTCTTCTTTTAAATAATTTTAAAAACTTAGTACTGCGGTATGAACTATCGAAGCACTTGCTAGTCTCCTAATATTTTTGTAAAACACAAAATTTGAATTTTACAGCAAGAGGTTCACTATGAGAAGAAATGTAACATGACATGTAAGCTCGCAAGGGAAAAAAAACCCAAACCAGGAAGGTAACCTGAAAGAATGCACAAGACGAAGCTTCCTTCCCGCTTGGTTAAGAAATGATTCCTCTCTTTCGGCATGTTCGCGTCGCTCCTTCCTCGCCATAAATATATATTTATTACGCCTCCATAAAAATAAATGAACGTTCATATACATATAATTAAGGCAGACGAATACCAACTGAGCCGAACTGAGAAGTCGGTCCCCCGATTTAAGTGCAATTGCTTCTAGATCGCACCACGGCAGAAGATGCCGGAACGTTGTCTTTCGATACGTGCAACGCAAACGCATCACCAGCATCAGTCCCCAATTGCAAGTAAGCAAGCAGCCTTAAGACGCTTATGCGCATCAAGGAAAGAGTTGCTACACGGAAGGCTCTTCGTAATCTCCGATTGCACAGACTCCAGCAAATCGCGCCACACACAACAGCAACAACATTGCGGGCCTGTCAGAAATGAAAAATACAGAATGTGCTGCGCTATCAGCTGCTTGCGCACGAAATTAATAGATTGCGCTCCTCTGGCGTGGAAAGGGATCATTGGAATTAGTGCTGAAGCTAGTCGTTGGAAGGCTGGCAATACGAGGAAAAAATAAGCTCGACCACATGAATCACAGTGAATTAAAATTAACCATAAAATTCATTAGCACTTGCTAATATTGCGTTGTTGAAATCCATGGGGCAGCGTACTTTTTATGTAGATAAACCGGATGTTATCTCCAATATGCATTTTAACATTTTAAGATGTTAGTGAGCTTGATTTTGAATTTAAATTTTTTCTTTTCGATTAAATTATTCGATTCTTTTTAAAGAAGTACTTTTGAATTTTCAAATCACTGTCAACTGGGGTATCTTGTAACTTGTAACACTTTTCAACTTCAATGGCTTCTAAAAATTTAATGTTCACCGATAATCATACCGTTTGGCCATCAAAAGTTTTAAGGTTGATGGGACATCGAACTGGTGTATTCAGAAAAATTATTGGTTTTACCAGTTATTCTTAATTTAACAAAAATATGCGATTTTCATTCAACTAAGAAAAGGGAGTAAGATGCAACAAACTTTGATTATAATGCAAAATCAAATGAAAACTTTTGAAAATTTATAGTTTTTGATATATCTATGATCATGGCCGTGTAAGAACGGAGCCCAATTAACAATATAAGCTTTATTATGGTCAGCAAAATTTCGTTTGGACTATAGCATTAATCTTCATAAAAAGCTAAAGCGCATTCTATAACATCACCTGGACTCTAATAAAGCCAAAATTAGGTTATTTGGCCCTACCCTAGAAACGTCATCATGACATATTATTGTTGGTCATCAATGTTGGTCACCAAAGCTTTTAAAAAGCTATTATAAAACATGTTAGAAATTTTTGTTTTTTTCGATTCTGTTATTTCTCGGAGTTTTTTTTATATTTTCCAGCAACCATAATGGTTGATGAATGATGATTGCATTATTCACATATGATCTGGTAAAATTATTAGCTAAAAAACCAATGTTTTAACCACATAATGAGCGTCTTTTCTACTGCCAGTCAAGATTTTAGGTCAAATGTATATCAAATAGTATCTTAAAATAAATGCGCCTCGTCAAATCTGATGGTCAGTCATGATGGAATTGATGGAAAAAAGGCCTGAAAAAATGTTTTCCAATGCTTGCATTGTGAACCCATCAACATGGCGTCATTTTGTGCCCTTCGATTTTGCAACCAACATGGCGTGAGTCAATTCATTGTTTTATTATGGTTTAATGATGACCCCAAAAAAAGCTACGATTTGACGTTTCTCTCGCAAGCCAACCAATTACACGCTAAGGATGAGTTCCTCATTTCTGAGTTGTTAATAATTAGTACAGTAAATGAGGACAGACGTTTTGAATGAAAAGGGATTGGTTGTGAATGACCCGTGGAATAAATCATGAGATGAAGTCAAATTTCGTTGTCTGACGCCATCTTGAAATCCAAGATGGCGGCTTCCGCTGAACATTAAAATGGTGTAAATGACTTGAAATCGCATGAAACCCTAACAAAATGGGTATCGGGTGAAAGGGCTAAACGAGTAGAAGTTGAATTTCGCTATCAGACGCCATCTTGAAATCCAAGATGGCGGCGTCCACTCAACTTTTAATGCTTTAATGCTGACAAAAAGTCGCATTAAACCACCACTATACGGGTATTGAATGAAAAGGCTAAACTAGAAGATGTCGATTTTTTTTCTTTCCGACGCCATCTTGGAATCGAAGATGGCAGCTTCCACTGAACTTTAAAATACTGTTAATCAATGAAAATCGCATGAAACTACCACAATATGGGTATTGGGTGAAAAGACCAAACGAGAAGAAGTCGAAATTTACTATCAAACGCTATCTTAAAATCCAATATGGCGACTTCCCCTGAACTTAAAAATGATTTAAATCACTAAAAACCACATGAAATCACCACATTATGGGTACTGAGTGAAACGGCTCAACTAGAAGAAGTCGAATTTCGCTATCTGACGCCATCATCAATCCAAGATGGTGGCTTTTGCTATTCTTTTCAAAGCTGTAAATAACTGAAAATCTCATGATACATCCACAATACTGGGTATAGGGTGAAAGGGCTATACAAATAAAAGCCGAAAATCGTTGTCCGACGCCATCATGAAAGCCAAGATGGCGGCTGCAGCTCAACTTCAAAATACTATAAAGGACTGATAATCGCATAAACCCCCCACAATATGGGTATTACTTCAAAGCGATCAACGAGTAGAAGTTGAATTTAACTATCTGACGCCATCTTAAATGCGAAGATTGCGGTTTCCGCTGAACTTTAAAATGCTGTAGATGACTTTAAATCTCCACAATATTGGTATTTGGTAAAGGGGTGGAACCAAGAGAAGACAAATTTCGCTACCAAACTTCATCTTGAAATACAATATGACGGCTTCCGGTTAGCTGTTAAATACTGCTATCTGTTAAATGCTGCCATCTTGGATTTCAAGATAGCGTAAGATAGCAATATTCGACTTCTACTCATTAAGCCCTTTCACCCAATACCAATTTGGGTTTCATGTCATTTTAAGTCATTCACTACATTTGAAAGTTTAACGGAAGCCGCCATCTTGGATTTCAAGGTGGCGTCAGATAGTGAAATTCAACTTCTACCGGTTGATCTCTTTCAACTTATAGCCCTATAATATGGGTTTTATGCGATTTCCAGTCATTTACAGTATTTTCAAGTTGAGTGGTAGCCGCCATCTTGGATTTAAGATGGCGACGGGCAACGAAATTTGACTTCTACTCGTTTATTACTTTCACCTTATAACCATATTGTGAAGGTTTCACAATATTTTCAGTAATTTACAGCTTTGAAAATAAAAGCAGAAGCCGCCATCTTGAAATCATGATGGCGTCAAGCAACAATTTTTTCCTACTATTTGGGCCCTTTCACTCAATACTCATATTGTAAAGATATTCATACCTCTTTCGGTGATTTCAAGTTTTCTAAGATGCATTTTTTTAATTTTAACTCAAAACCAACACGCATAACTTACCAAAAATGTGTAAAAATGGGAGTTCCAATTCAAATATGTGCTATCTAATCTGAGCATGTCCTGTTTTGACATCTTGATCGAGAACTGTCACTAAGTTTAATGGCGGTTTAATAATCATGCACTGAGTGCTATTATAGAACATGCAAAAGAAAGCTTGGAGCAAACTTCTAAGTTTGTGTTTTATTATAGTTTAAAAAGAGCATTCATAACTCTTTCAAAATAACTAAAACAGTATGTTTAATAAAAGTTTTATTAGCGTTTTCAAAACCATCTGAAAACATATGGTCGAAAAAAATATAAGCATTCTGCATGACCATAATAAAACCGTCATAAAACGAGCTGCACAAAAAATGCCATAATTAAACCATAATAAAACTTCCTAATGCTCGTTGGCATAATCTGTGTTACTTGGGAGGGGGGTTAAACCCCCCCCCCCCCCCTCTCATGATAATCCAAAAAGCAAGCGAGATATTCTACTCTACACTCAAAATTTTAGAATCAAAACCAAGTTATGATAATAGAGTTAGGTTAATCTGGAGTAACAATCTAGACTAAAAACTAATGCCAAAACCTCAAAAACCCATCCCAAATTCAAAATTCTGCTACACTTTTCCAAAATTTTCTCATTTGTTCATAGAAATTCAGGTCTGAATATTGAATTTCTAGTTAAATCAAACTCATTTCGGAGGTTCTGATTCCATAATTCCCTTGACCAAAAGTGTAATTATCGTAAAGTTTTTCGAATTTTGATTTTCAGATCGAATAATCATAAGAAAATTACAAATAAAAAGCTGCTTTGAAATCCTGGTTCAAATTTGGTTTTACATTTTATATCAAATTTGAATCATGTTTTTCGAAATTATTTGCATTTTCAACATTTTTATTATAGTTTTCCGAATATGAAAAAAGAGAAATTTTGATTTATATTCATATTCGAAATTCTTGAACATAGTTTTTACACAAAACTCAAAAACTTAAAACTTCAAAATGCCAATCCAAAATTTAAATGCGAGATTCAGATCTTTGTTAATTCATATATTAATTCTGATTCACTATGCAGATTTAAAATAAAAAATTTAAATAATGAATTTAGATTAAACCTGAACTAAAGAATTTAAAAAATAGATTCATGAATAACGGCTCTAGAACTTGGCTCATAAAATTCTAATCTGGAATAAGATTTGTAAATCGTATTGTTTGTACATTTCAGAAAGCGTATGGAATTTCGGATACATATTCAAAGCTCAATTTTTGAATTCAGGTTCAGAATTCAGATGCAGATTCAAAATACTGAAAAAGGTTTAGCTTGTGAATGAATTTTACAATCTACATAAATTTTTGACAATGTAAGAGATCATGAACATAACATATTGCGGAACAAACGAAAAATACCATTTTTGCCAAAAGTGTTCTACACTTTGAAGTATAACTCGAAGTGATAAATTCAAGTGTTAAACTTTATTGGACAAAATTGTACACAACGTTTGCCGTTGCTCAAAATTGCTTAATTTGTAAAACTTAGCTCAGAGGTTTCTGAGATACTGAATGCTAAATATCGGTGTTTCTCATCAAAGATTTCTTTGCGGTCCTCAATGTGTCAAGATTGCTTGTCAATACAATTTACAGATTTCAGTTTTTTATACAAAATAAGTTTGTAAATACAATTCAGCTGAAAATCACAACTAAAAGGTAGAATTCAAGTTTTTTTGTTTTATCCTCAAAACCCAAATTTAAAAAAATCGTTTACAGGACTTTCATATGGAATTGATTCTTTATGAAAAATATTAACTTTAAAAAAAATCTTCACCAAAAAAATCAGCAAAAAATTCTTTATTTGTCCAGTGTATTGTTCAACATTATTAACATATTAAGGACACCAAAATTTGTCATTTTATGTTTCAGAAACCAATAAACAAAATACTGTGTTGTGATACATTTTATAGAATGAGTTTTGTAGATTCATAACATTTGAATCATGTTAGCATACTAGCGGCAAGTGAAAAAACGAGATATTTCGTATTTGGTCCGCAATGTATTGCAGTTTTTTAAAGCCAAATTTCGTACTAAAATCATTGATTTGGTTAGATTTGGTCAAGATAATTTGATCCGAAAATCTGATGATTTTTATCGCTTACTTAAAATCTTTGAATTTGAAAAATAGTTTGAAAAATTGGGCTTGTTTGATTTGAGTAAAGATTAAGTTTTTTTTAAGAAATAAAAGACTCTCCTAAAAAAGCTTATTTTATGCCGAAATCAACTAAGTTTGAGCTACTAGACTCATTGACAAATTCAAAGATTTTAACCATCGATGAAAGCGAATTTAGCTCACCTTTTAGGTTTTCTAAAGTTATTTAATACGAAAACTTGTGTAAGCACACAAGTGCTTAAAATGAATAATCATATAGTTACAAACATATTTTTTTTTGTTTTCGTGCATTGTTGGGCAAAAAATCATAGATAAAATTCAGTCACCAAAACCCTCCCCATGAGTCGGTTCTTCCTACGGCCCTGTCTGTGATGTCATAACACACAAAGCACCAATTGCAGTAGGTTTTTTTTTTTTATTTTTTTCGAATTCAATTTTCCATTTTTACTGTCTATAAAGTTTTCAAAGAAAAAGCATAAAAGGTGTTACATACATTTAGGGGTAAAAAATACTTCATAAAATTTTACTAGCTGAAATCATAAAAACTAATGTTTGGATGGATGAAATTTTGAAATTTACGAACGCGTGATGTAAAAGTTATCATTTATTGATAACAAAATCATGATGACACAGTTTCTCACATCGTGAGATAGTTTTTTTTTAAGTTTTTGATTCTCATAAAAAATTAAAAAAAAAAACGAACAAAAGACAATCATTTTTTTACATTTTTCGATGACTTAAAAAACTTTACCCAGTATGACGGACTGGCTTGATGTTATTACTTGATGTTTATACTTTGTTTTTCTTCAATTATTCTATACCAACACTGTTTGTGTAAAAATGCACCACAATCACCAATTTTTTTAAATTATTTTTTTTTATAATTCAGTTACCAGTCTGGGCTAAAATGCATCAAAATGCAAAACAAAGGTTCGCCTTTAAAATCTCGTTTCCATATGCTGGAATATGATTGTTTTGCATCACTCGTTTATTAATTTCAAAATTTCATCCAAACATTAGTTTTTATTATTTCACTGGTAAAATTATTTGTTGTATTTTTACCCCTAAATGGTAGCATAATCCCCAGAAAAAGTATAATCTTCAAAAACACTTTTGACAGAAGAAAATGTAAAATTTATTTCGAACTTAACCAAAAATTACTGCAAAAAAACCAAAAACTACTACTGGACATTTAGCAAACCATTTAACACAATCTCTTAAATCCAGTTTTAACATAATTTTCTTCGTCCATCAGGATACATCTGTCACATTGCGTAAAAACCGGTTGAACATATTGCAATCTAAGGAACTGTTCACTATTAGTTATTTACTTGGTGTCTACTATTCAGACAACACTTTTTGACTGACGGAAATGGATTAATTGCATTATTTAAGGGGTCTGCATTCAGTTATCCCCGAAAACAATATACTTTGTACCATATTTAAGATCAAGGGTTCAATTCCGATGCTTAATTTGAACTTCGTGTGGACCCTAGAGTGGCTCCTTATACTTCTTAACCATTTGGTCTAAAAAAGAATCAGAAAAAAAATAACAGTTTATGAGTTTTCAAGTCGATAATGAAAAATTTCCGAGGCGCAAAATGCACAGAAGGCGCAAATTTATGCAAATTTTTTTTTTACCGTGTCTTTTTGCATCGTAAATATCTCAAACACACTTTAATTTAAAAATCTGACAAAAATAGACTAGATAGTACTTTTCAAAACCAACACAACGCTGCTAAAGTTTTGCATAACCGATCTCTAGTAAAGTAGCTATCACCGAAATGAAGTGCCGGGATACCAAATGATCATAGCTTTAAATAAATAATTATTGTACACTAGCTGACCCGGTGTGCTTCGCATCACCTTTCAAAAACAAATGATATTTTCAGAGATTATTAATATTTTTATTGTTTTGTTGGCACTGTTTTAAATCAAATATTAACATAATTCATAAGCAACCGCTATAAAATGAGAGCAGCAGCTGGAGTTTCGAATTGCAACACAAAGCTGACTTTAACTAATTTTCTGGATCTTGATCTATAAATTTGTGTTAATGATCTGATATTTTTAATCTGTTTCTTCAAGCTTCGCCCTAAAAAAAAGAGGGTCTCAAATTAATCGTACGCAAACAATGTAACTTATAAAAGAAAGTTGGTTTTGCTTGATATATTCTGGATTTATGTATGTATGTATGTATGGTTCCCCCATCGGTAGCAAGGTCCTGCCTATGTCTGTGTGGCTTGGCCTTCGAATTTCTTCTAGGGCTTCCACGGTCCGATGGTTCGTCGAAGGAAGGCATCCAACCCTCGAAAACCTACAATGGCCGGCTACCCGTGCCGCTTGCAATAATTTCTTCAGGTTATCCCCAGATGCATTCCTTCTAAAAATATAAAATCGTAATGGCCGTAAGGAAAATTACTAAAAATATTAGATATATGTATAGTTATATAAAATAAAGAAAACAATATTATTTATTGATAAAAGGATACAAATCTGAAAGGAAAAATTGTTAGAGCATATAATCAGAATAAACATAGAAATCGTATATCTATTTGTCAAATAAATACATAATTTATAAATTCTCAAAACAATAAGGAATTAAATACGGCAGCGATAATTCCAAGTCATAACAAGAAAAGGTGATAATAAATGAAAATATGAAAGTTTTATAAGTTTCAGTTTATAGTTCATTCATTTGTTTACTTGAATATGCAAATAACAATTTATAAAATAAGCACTGTTAAAGTTAAAAAAAAAAAACAAAATTCTGATGAATTGTATTTTCACATTAAAGTTTCCATCATTCCAAGAATTTTTAATTTTCCAATTTTCGACAGTTCAAAATTTTTATCAAATTTATTGATTAGTATTTCAAATTTTTAAATTCCCATGTCAATATTAAAATATTTTGTTTGATAAAGTTTTCATAATTTCGTATTCAAATATACAAGTTTTTTTAAATTAAAATTTATGAAATTCCAATACATTCTTTCATAGCACCATCAAATATTCTAGAACAGTGTGTTTCCATTTGGAATTAATTTAAAATTTGCTATTAATTGTAATTTGTAAGGGTTTTTTTTATTTTTATTTTGAATTTCATATTTTTTATTTGAAGTTAAATTTTTTAATAGCATAAACTGCATTTCTTAACTAATTATTCCATATATCTCCATCTCAATACTACTCAATTCAATGTTTTCTCCAAAATCATGTCACTGTATCATAATTTCCAGTATCTGAATAAAATACTTTCTAATATTTTAAATTTCCGATGGATAGCTTTTTTTCTAAACCTTTAATATTCCATACATTTCGACTAAAGTTTTAAAGTCAAATAAAACTATCCAAACTTCATGTATTTGATATCAAAACTTTTAAAGATTTCTTTATTTGTTCTACTGAGACAGAGAAAAAAATTGAGTAATTAACAGGTGTTACGATTATGCCTTAGATGATACCATCCAAAACTTTGATAGCGACATCTTCATTCGGGTTTTTTAACTAGCCACACCGCTGAGTAAAGAAATATATTTGAAAACTAAAATCAAACTACTTTCGATCAAACTATAACGATTTTAGAAAACTGAGACAAAGCAGCGACAAGCTGAAAATCTTATTCTCTAGCGTCTCAATGCTATTAAATGTATAATGAATAAACTACTTAGCTTAGTTTTGTTGATGGTGAAGAATTTCCACTGAATTCTTGGATCAAACGCAAACGCTTACGAAGATTCGAACCATTTGTGAAGTTTCGTTTAGCGCCATCTCCATCTATTTTTGTGAACGTTTCACAAACGTTTCAGCTTCCAAAACAAATCGCACTACCCGGGTCATCCGCAGACCAAATTTTGAAAAATAAAATCACTTCTTTTCCCGCGTATATGGACTCATTTAATGAAACTTCGCACTGAACATCTTTCTTCTCACTTCATCTATCGATTTCACACAAAATTTCAAAATTTGCAATACTGGAACATGCACTAATTCAATTTTTATTTTCTAAGAAAAAAGGTTTTGCTTGATATATTCTGGATTTATGCTAAAAACTGATAAGAGAACCCCCCTGTTCTTCCCTTCACCCCCTGCTGAATGGAGGTCGTGGTCTTTAATAATCATGTCCATTTTTTCCAAACTCAAAAATCCTCTTATATCGAATTTAGTTCCATTGGTTGATAAGTTTTTATGCTTCACACTTCACTGTAAAGCATAAGAGTCAATAACAATCGTAGAAATATATCTCGCAACCAAGTACCTTTCCATGCCATATTTGTTTCCATTTATTGGCTTCGTTAGCATAAATGAGGCTTGTCGGGAAGCGCCCTAAACTAGCGACCACTTGGAGTCGCCACTCTCAGTGCACGCTCACTTCAGTATACTCAAAACGATACACGCTGACTTTTTTTTCTTAATCTAAAACACACACTTAAATTTATAAAACTTTACACATTATGCAGTTTACGAATATTTAGAATGGAATGGAAATATAAGTTTTTAATAACTGATCGTTGCAGATTAATTTTTGAGTTACAAATGTAACCATTTATTAAAAGCAATGTTATTAATGAATTTGATATCTTTTTGTATTCGACATCCCCAACATTAAGTTTCAAGCTCCTCGATCAGAATATTCGGCATAGATTGTTCTGTGTGAGGATCAGAACACGGATGTCAATAGATAAATTGAATTATTCAAAAATTCAAATAATTGAGAAATTGTCCGTTGCATGGTTGGATTTTGTGAATTGTTGTGCAGTTGCAGCCATTTCTCCAACTTGCCAACTTTCTTCCACACCCATAGAAGAGGTTGCAGAAATCCAATGCCTATTTAGCACATCTCTGTGCCGATAATGCGCTGAAATGTGCACTGTGCCGAAGATGATATGTTTGAAAAACCGTAACTGGCATAAGGACTCGGCTCCCAACTAAAATGATGCATGACCACTACATTCAAGCAAAACAAGAAAAACATTTTATGGGATTTCGTTCCTATTGGATAATTCATCCCAGAAACAAGAAAATAAAAATATAAACCACAGCGCCCGCAGGGAGAATCGATCTCAAATCACCAACCATATGATCTTGCCAGACCGACATCTTAACCAGTGTACTATTTGAGCTTCATGCAGGAAGAGGGATATTTGTCATAGGCATTCTGCCACCGATCAATCACAAAAGAAACGCACGACAGTGGCTTCCCGGCGTTTGGCCTCCTTTCAAGGTATTCATTTGTCTTGCGATGGACACGGGAAAGGGAACGGGAGTGGAGGAAACGGGAAACCCATTGAATGAGAACTGTGCTTTGCTTACTGCCTGCTATTACATACACACGCTACATATACACAGCTGCTAAAGCCGGGCAGCTTGGCCGGTGCTTGTTTGCCGGTGAATTGAAGGAATATATTCTTGTTGCTTTTGCTACATACACACGCACAGCTTAGCCGTGGTTGTTTGTCTGCGAATTGAATTGAAGGAATGTTTTTTTTGTTGTTGCTTTTACTGCATACACACGCACAGCTCGGCCGTGGTTGTTTGCCGGTGGATTGAAGGGATTGAATTAGAAGGATGTTTTTGTTGTTGCTTTTGCTACATTCACACGCACAGTGCTCGGTTCGCTGGCTGCCTGGTGTTGGCCGGTATTTATTTCCATCCTTCTTCGTCTTGTGATGCGATAGGAGGGACGTGAAAGCGTTTTTATTTTGTTTCTTTCAGACATACGCAATTCGGTTAACTTGGGAGATTAATGCCGGTGGGAGCAAATCGAATCAGCACCGATCGCGTTATCTTCTTGTACCAATGATGCTATGTAATTGACTACACGCCATTGGCACAGAGGCTGAATTTTGGGTGCACTTAGTTTTTTAGGTAAAATTTATTTAATACAATGAAACTTTGGTAAAATATGATAGCATCATCAAATTCTAGTAGTGTTAGTTTGAGTCATGGTTACGTGCGCTGCATACCTATCATGATTTTCTCATGACTTGAGACGACGATGGGGATGGTTCGAACTTTGAATCGATGACTGTTGGAGACAAAACAAACACAATTATTTTGATTTCACTCACGTTTTACTTAATCCTCTAATTCTGATAATTTAGAATTTGTATGGTTATTAAAAATCTCATTCCAGTTTGACAGCTATATATTCGCTAATTATGTGTGGAATAATCGGTGTAAAAAGTAGAAATTACTCAGATCTCGCCTAAAATAGCGCACTCGCCTGCGCTATCATCAGGACGATGACATAGTGAACGCGAAAATTGGCGAACGTGAAGCTGTTGAAACCTTTCCCATTTACATGCCATTGAAATCCCTCAGACTCAAATGACACACATTAAAATCGCTTTGAGGTAACATTCTCAATGCAGCGAATCAGAATATCGATGTCAATTTGTTCCTCCGCTTGAGTTTGCATTGACCGCTTTCGCCAATTTCAAATATTTCCAAGTCCAGCGGTCCGAATGCATAGTTGTTTCATCAACGGAGACGGTGAAAAGACAGCCATTTCGTTTGTCCGTCATCTTTCAGATTATTGCCTGGAGATTACTGAGGCCGCCGCAACCTAGGACGCAGGCTTTTGATATGTTACCTTGGTTATAGATGTGCCCTTGTAAAAGGGGCAACAAAAGGGGTAATAAAAAGGGCTAGCTTTACAAAAAAAGATTTTGTGAAACAAATTTTTTTCTGATTTACTACAGATTTTTAACTCTCAACTTGTAAGTAAAATTTCTGTACAAGTTGGTAGTTTATGATTTTTTAATTTTTTTCGGTTTGTTTTGAAATATTATCTAGAACAGATTCATAAAAATGGTTGTAATATCAACCACCATGCAACAAAAAATTACCTTATTATAATAACAGTGGGTTGCTAGAACTCTCATAAGAATATTTTCAAGAAAAATCGACTTTTTTCACGAAAACTCATTGCGCAGAACAGAGACTAGTTCAAATGATCTCAAAATTGGCAGAAATACTTGAAAATGCATGAGGAACAACCCATATAAGTCCGGCTTTAATCTGCGAAAAAAACAGAAAAGTGAACTAGTCTAATGTTTACCCATTAGAAAGTTCAACACGTACTTCGATGGTACTGTACAAGTGTGTATATGAACTTCTTTACACATCGCACATGGGTTGCTCTTTGAAGACTGGTTACTAATGATTTTAAGCATTTTTAAGCGCCAAAATATAAGAATTCAGAATACCAGACACTTGAAAATTTGTTTTGAGTCGTAGGAAACAAAAATGATGTTTGCTGTGTAAGTTATAAACAGTATTCAAAAACAACTATTGAATGATTGATTGAATGATTGTATTATTTGAACTGATAAAACACTCATTTGAGTTTCAGGATTCAAATCATTCAAAATCTAGCCAACTATTTTTTGATTTCCTTAACCTGAACTAATAGTTAATTGTAACCGACAAACTGCGTTAATAAATTACGAATTACATGAATAATTCCTACAATAACATATTATGTGACTAAAATGTAGAACTAGTTAATAAATCAAAATAAGTGAGAAAATTGGAGCGTGTGTTTATGTAAACAACAATTTTCGACCACGTGGCGACGAAAATTCAAAACATTATCAGGGATGCCAATTTGATGAAAATTTCAGTATTCCTTAAAAATCTTGGGCCACAGTTCGATTTACATTACTTTGGGATAATTCCTCTGAAGAAATGGTATCTAGTGTAATGATAGCGGATAGGCTGGTTTTACGCGGATTTTCAAAGAATTTAGAAAGCAAAGCGAGGTTTGGGGGTGGTATGTATTTAAAGGAAAAAAGCTCGATTTTTACCCAGGATATATCCACAATTTTGGCGAGCTCCTATAAAACTAACGATATATGATTTTTGCGTCAAATAACAATTTTCGCTTAATCAAATTGAACTTATAACCATTAAATAAAATTATAAATAAGATCAATGCCTCTCAGGTGTCTCGAGAAAATATATTTTTACATGTTTAAATTTCGCAATTCCTGAAATTCTATAAAAATATTGGGATTTGGACTGATTAGCCTGGTTTTTAATTTGAAAATTTTGAGTTCCAATGAGCGGATTTTGCAAAGATTTTTGGTCAAAATGTCCAGGTTGGTGCGGCCTGGATACATTCTGGAAAGGTTAATCATGTGACATTTTGGATTTTGTCACTGTCCTGAATATATCCAAAAACTCTATAAGATTTCACAATCATTTAACCACAAGGTTTATCGTAGGAACAACAAAACTATACTTAACAAATAGCTACAAAAGTAAAGACAAAATTTCTATAATTTTCCAACAAAAACTAAATATCACTACTATCATGTTTGCGATGGTGATCAAATAAGTCTTAAAAGTAAGTTTAGATAACCATTTCTACTACGATTTCATGTAAGCTGGGTTGAAGTGTCATTTAAAAGCCAAACAAAAACTATATTAAAAAAATTAATTTGATAAGAATAAATTTCAAATAATAAAATCTTTTCAATGATTAATCACAATTATTTCGTCTATAAGCTGAAATTTTTGGTTAATTTGAATTGATTAATATTTAATCTTTCTGAGATATTTTTGTTTACAATATTAGAAAAACTTTGTTTTCGAAAGTATTTCTAGTAAATTAGAAATCGACGTATCTCTATATGAAAATTCAATAAGTTTAACACAGTTCGGTTGTAAAATTTTGTCATTTTTTTCAATGTAGATGCTAGATATAGATAAAATTCGGTTGTCCAGCTCCCAGCGTTTGTAAGTTTCTATTCAGTTATAATAATGTTTAGAATTAAAGAAATAATAGTTTAAGGAATTATTAATTGTGGCAAATATTTTACGAAAATAAATTAAACATACTGCCACTGGCAACTTTGCCACCGTCCAAAAAGTAAACAAACCGGGAAAAATTCGAAAAGTTTTTCGCGATTTCAACCATTTTCACCACCTCATTCGGCATCAACACCGAGCGCAAATGATGCGACAGGTTAATGGAAATCTTTAGAACTCTTGAAAAAGTGTGCCACCCTCACCAAAAATATTAAAAAAATGTAAGTAGATTTTTTTCCATACAAAGTTTTACCAAAAAGAACCAATTTGATCAGCGCTACCTGTTAGTGAATAGTGAACTAGGGTGTCAAAAATCATACGCCATTGAGAACTTACGCTAAAAAAATCGTATTGAGCTCACCTTCCTCCTCCTATGTGCCTACTCACTGAAAGGAGAATGGTATGACAGATAATCATAGTATCATACAAAATTGATTTTCCATGTTAAGTTTTGTCCATTTATCGGATTTCGTAAAAAAAAAGTTAAATATAAATTTTCCTCTTCCCTTCCTATATTCCCAATTCTACCCTCCTAGTACAAAAAAGGAAGTATTTCACATAGAAAATATTTTCTTATTGAAATATCATCTCATGCCAAATTTGGTTTTATTTGGGTAGTACATTCTTGAGTTATGCAGAAACTTGAAAGGAAGTACCATCCCCCTTCCGTTCTCCCCATTGAATGAAGGGGTGAGAACTTAATATTCATAAAAGTGTTTTTCGTACTCAAATACTTTTTGATGCCAAATTTGGCTCCATTTACTCGAATTATTCTCAACTTATGCAAAAAATTTGTATGGAAGCCCCTCTTTTCCCTCTTTATATCTTTCCGCAGGAAAAAAAGGTGGGGCTTCAATTTATAATAGAAACATTTCTCTTATCCAAATACCCTCACATGCCAAATATGTTTCCATTTGCAAGATCAGCTCTCTAGTTTTACTGAAAATTGTAAGGGAGACCTCTCCTCCCCCTTTTCATCCACCTCTTTGAAGGAGTGAGGGAAACCAAATATTCATAGAAGCATTTCTCGAACCCAAATATCTTTCCATACCAAATTTCGTTCCATTTGCTGTTGTATCGTTCTCGAGTTATGCAGTCAAAATTGTAAGAAACTCCCCTCCCTCTTTCCTTTCTCCCCGCTGGAAGAAGGAAGGGGTCACAAACAATCATTAGAACATATCACGTTCCCAAATACTCTTCCATGCTAAATTTGGTTCAATTTGCTTAATTGGTTTTTGAGTTATGTAAAAAATTATAAAAGAGGCTCCCTCCCCCCTTTGTATCTCCTCACTGCACTGGAAAGAGGGAGGGATCTCAAATAATCATAGAAATATTTTTCGAATCCAAATACGCTCCCATGCCAAATTTGGTTCCATTTGCTTAGTTAGCTTTTGAGTTATGTAACAAAATATGAAAGAAGCCCCCTCCTTATTTCTACTGGAAAGAGAGAAGGGTCTCGAATAATCATTGAATTATTTTTCGTATCCAAATACCTTCCCATGCCAAATTTGGTTCCAATATCTTGATTAGTTTTCGAGTGATATAATAAACTAGCTGATCCCGTACGAACTTCGTTTCGCTAACAACAGTAAAAATGTGATCAGATTAGATGTTATCGTTTTTAACCAATCTCGATATTCCTAATACTGAAGAACCTACGCTTCGAGAGTATCCTCATTGATAAGGTAAGAACCCAACTTTATAAACGATATAACAGTTTCTTTTAAAATCCCGTTATTCAATAAGCACGTTGGCCCGTTAAAGTTTCACGACAATTTCACGAAAACGGCGGAGGGTTCAAAAGATTCATCCCTTTTCTTTGTTCAGTAATCCAAAATTCAACACATAAAATCATATTGATTTTTTCATTTTATCCCTGAGCATGAAAATTTCAAATCGATTCTATGCCGGCTCTTTACACAAAATTTGATACTTTAAAACGATTGCTCGTCTCTTTAAATTGCTGCGGATAAATTTTCTTATCATTCGAATGCATTACATCGTAACAATTTAAAAATAAAGTAAGAAATTGATATGGACGACCCTTTTTGTCGACATGTGACTCTAATTTTCATACCCGAAATAAATTGCTCGTCTCTTAAAACCCTCATGTGCATAGTTTCATCTCAATCTGATGCATAATTACGATAATACCGCGAAAATAATTAACAATCAAACTGGACCCAACCCCGATCTAAGTTTAATGTTTGAAATCAATGGGACTTATTCTGCGACGCGAGTGACGTGACTCACCAAATTTCACTCCTTTGTTCTGACTCCAGAAAATTATTCAGAAAAGATATTTGTGTATCGATGAGCTCTGAAGACCAATAACAGCTCATCCGAATGAAAATTTTGAGGCTAGAGAGGCTATTCAAGCCAGCAAAACGATATAAAATTTCGTAAGTCACGTCACTCGCGTCGCAGAATAAGCCCCAATGCCCTGTCCCTTGAAACACCCACGTACAAAATTGCATTTCCAATATCGCTAAAACAGTGAAAAGTTAATATGGACGACCCCTATGGCTGACTCCTGATCCAAAATTTGAAAACTGACATCAATTTTCCATCCGCTAAAAACTCAATGCAAAATCTCATCTCAATGCCATGTTTTATAACGTCAATATCGCAAAAACAGTTTTTAACATCGTGAAACAGTTTTTTAAAGTTTTGGATTGTCATAAAAAATTTAAAATCGAGCAATAGAGTTACAATTTTTTTCATTTTTCGATGCCAAAATAAACTTGACCTAGTATGACGGATATCAACTACAAACTTTATATTGCTTTTAATATCCTATACCAACACTTTGGTGTATAAATATTTTTCGGACAATCATCAATTTTTTTTTAAATAAATATTTTTATAATTCAGTTAGCTGTCTGGGGCAAAATGCAACAAAATGCAAATCAGAACTAAATCTCATAAATCGCGTTTTCATATGCTGGGATATGATTGTTTTGCTTTATGCGTTTGTTAACATTAAAATTTTATCCATCCTAAGATTTATTTTCATGATTTGAGCTAATAGAATATTTTGTAGTATTTTTTTACCCCTAAATGTATGCAGCAGATTAACACTTTTTTTCTTGAATATATTTTTGACAGAAAAAAATTTAAATTTAATTCGAACGAAACCAAAAATTACTGCAATTGGTGCTTTATGCGCTATGACATCACAAATGTATCAAAAACTATAAGTTTTCAAACGTTTTCATTTGATTTTTCGTTAATTACAGAGTTTGTTGCAACTTACCCATTTTTCTTAGTAGGGTGAAAATCGCAGGTTTTTGTAAATTTAAAAATAACTGGTATAACCCTTAATTTTCTGACTATTTCAGTTTGGTGTCCCATCTACCTTAAAACTTTTGATGTACAAGAGGTATGATTATCTGTAAGCATCAAGATTTTAGAAGCCATTGAAGTTGAAAAGTGTTGCATGTCGCCCCAGTTGACGGTACTAATTTTCAACTCATTCCTTTGCATAATGAGGTTAATATGGCATAAACAGTATTTGTGTTGTATGGACGACCCCTTTGGCCAAACCCTGGCCCTAAATTTGATACCTGGAATGGATTGCTCGTCCCTCCAAATACTCATGTGCTAGTTTTAATCACAATCCAATGAAAAATAACGTCAATATTGCGAAAACAATATTTGTCTTGTATGGCCCCCCTTCAGAAGAGGTCATCCGAAAATCTGAAAACATTTTTCATCATTCCTGGTCCCAATGAGCATCCATGCCAAATTTTAGCTCTCTAGCTTGTAAGACGGCTGAATCTATATAGAGGACAAACAAACAAACAAACCCACAGAAATTGCTTTCTATATAGAATTCTATATAAAATATTTAGGTGATATCATTAAGCCTATCCGACATACTGGGTAAAGTTATTTACGGCTTCGAAGAATGCTCACCTACGGTCATATTCGCGGAAATGTTCATGGTGTTGTTTAAATTCATGGGTAAACACATTCAAGAAGGGCGATACTTTTTATTAAACTTTCTGGGGAAAATATGACACCATTTGAAGGAGTTCGAAATACCTTCAAACGGGGCATCATGCAACAGCAGGGATAGAGTTTCATGCGATTTTAGGTCATCTTTGTTTTTTTTTTGTTTGTAGATAATCCACCATAGGTGCACGGATTCACTGCAGTTTGGCCGAAGTAAGTGACTCATACTGCATTTTTCAGATAACAGTACGACAAATCTCCAATGCTTCGAACATCATACCCGGTACCATGGCTTCTTGTGAACTGTTATATAGTGAATGGTTTGTGTCAGTGACAGTGTATTATGAAGGAATGAATCAATCAGACACACAGCCATTTTAAATTTACAACATTTTCAATGTTGAATATTGACTACAAGTATTCCCGTGTATATACCTGGCTAGCTGGCGCATGATTGAACATTTTGATATATATTGAAATAATGTTGAATGAGTTTACAACAAGTATCTCACCGATCTTAGCAAATTTCTGCTCCCATCAACTTCACAATGTACGCTTGAAAAACTTGGCCACTCTGATGGCTGCCAGTGAAACATCAACAATTTTCTGCCTTGTCTATGCCAGATTTTTCACATCCGTTCATGCAAATTCCCTGTCGCAGAGAAGTTTACGTCAAACCACACACAAAAACTTCACTAAATAAACCCTCTTTCACAATCCATCATCACCAAAAACACCACTATCACACTTGCTCAATGATACTCTTCCTGCCGCCAGTTTCCTTTCCCAAGAATGCCGACGAAATTCGTCTTCTATTCTTTGATCTCTTATCTATAACTGATACCCAAATTATGAGGGTGTATGCGATTTTCAGTGATGTACACTATTTTTAAGTTGATTTTCGTAGAATTTCGTTGAGCCCTTTCACCTTATACAATATAATGTTTATTATGTATTTATTGTTTATAAAAAAAACCATCTGACGTAAATGTCTTAATTGCATAAATATGACAGCACGAGAGTATCCAAGAACAATCGATTTCGTTTTTGAGAATTTTCGCCACAAACAGTGATTGGCCAATATCATGGCGATTCGAAAGCGTGTGGAGACCAAGCAAAGCGCAGCGTTGTGCATAAGGTGGCAGATTTCGAGGATTATCCCACGGTAGATCACGCAGAGCATAACGTACGAATTTTCGTTGAACTGCTTCGAAACGCGCCACCCATGTAGTTTCGAATGGCCACCACACCAGATTTGCAGATTCTAATATTGAACGAACCAGGCGTCAATATAGAGCTCGTAGACAAACAGGATTTGTAAATTCTTTACTCAGACGTATGACAAACCCCAGAATTCGGTAAGCCTTTTCAAGTGTAGCACAGTAGTGACACTTAAATGTCATATGACTATCCAAAACAACGCCAAGGTCCATTATTTGATTAACATGTTGTAGAAGTTCGCCCTGGATATTATAGACGTACAAAAATGGAAGTTTCTTGCATCCAAATGTTATGATACAGCAATTAGAAACGCTTAAGGCCAGTAGGTTGACAACACACCAGTTCACTATTGTATCGAGGAATTGCTGTAGTTTCTGACAATCTGTCAAACTGTTAACGTTCAAAAAAATTTCAAATCGTCCGCGTGCATAAGTACTCCGCATCCAAAAAGCAACATGTTAATATCATTGCAGAACAGGGTGAACAATAAAGGGCCCAAACTACTTCCTTGTGGTACCCCTGAAGTCGGAATGAAATCTGAAGATTCAGAAGTTCCGATTTTAACAGCAAGACAACGATTTGTTAAATAGCTTCTGATCCACGAACAAAATCTCTCAGATACTCCCAGGCGTTCTAGCTTTAAAAGTAAAATTAAGTGATTAACTGAGTCAAACGCCGCAGTGATATCCGTGTAAATTGCGTCGGCTTGTTTGCCACAATCCATATTAGATATGCAGAATGATGTGAATACTGCCAGATTAGACGTTATCGAACGTTTCGGAAAAAAAACCATGTTGATTGTACGAAATCCAGTTACTGCAGACTGAAAACATAACATCGTTGACAATTCTCTCTAGGAGTTTCGAGCAGGCAGCTAGTGATGTGACACCACGATAATTGCAAACCTCTTGCTTATCACCCTTTTTGAAGACTGGGCTCATGAAAGATCTTTTCCAGGTGACAGGGAACTGATGTTGATGTAAGGACTGATTGAAAATATAAGTCAGGGCTTAACAAGTATAGTGCAACAGTTTTTCAACACGCACGCAGGTATTCCATCCTGTCCGGCTGAGGTAGAGTACTTTAAGTTTTTGATAGCCTCTAAAATCATATCCTCTCTAACAACAAACACGTCGAGATTCAACAAATTGTGAAGGTTTTTAAAGATTTTAAGTAGTTTACAGCTTTGAAAATAAAAGCGGAAGCCGCCATCTTGGATTGATGATGACGGCAAGCAACACATTTTTCCCACTATTTGAAACCTTCTACTCAATACTCATATTGTATAGGTAGGTAGGTAAGGGACAACATCACTGTTTTGAGAAAATCGCGTTTAAAGTTTGACTAGCTTCCAGCATTTTTTTTTATTTTCGGAATTACTCGAACACAAATTATCCATCAAACAAGTAAGTAGGTTCAAATTGTAGGTCTTCGAACGCACTTTTTCACGAAGCTGAAAACTCCATTTGTATACATTGAAAGTTCGATACCGAAACATTAATAAATGCATTTTTTTTAAAGAAAATTTTGTTATTCGACACTTGCCAGTTTTAGATTCAATGGTAACATTTTAATTATCTGATTTTCCATGGATCGTAAATCAATTCAAAACATAGATTTCAAGTGGTTATTTTTAAAAATCGGTTGTAAATTGAAGATGTTATGAGTATTTTACTAAAACAGTATTAATTGCATTTTTGAATAATTTCACGAACCGCAATGTACTAATCTTAATATCGGAAACATTAAACATGATGAATCTTACTCGCTCTAAGCTAAAATTGATCATCAGCCTACCAGAAAGTCACATGCCATGTTTCAGTTAGATCTGGCCATGGGAAGGGGTTGCTTGAGCTTCAAGCGTGGATGGGATTTTAATGTATTGCGCTCGAGAGACGTCAAAAATATTGGTTTTGCATTGATAACTTTTTTCATCATTGATTGATTGCCCTTTATGAATATGTTTCCAATACTTCTCTTTTTGAAGAAGCTCAGGGCAATTTAGTGGATACAGCTGTTTGCAAAAGAACAAAATTTGATTATTTTTGAGTCACTTTTTAATGAAATTTCTACTGGCGAAATCTGACAATAACGAAGTAAAACTATCATGAGATTGAACTAAATACTTTATCCGCTGGTAAAGATTGCATGTTGCGTAGGGTACATACTTGATTAATCTTTTTAGGATTTTAAAATTATCGAACACACTAAAACTTTCATTTGATTTTTTTTTGTTTTCCACAGGAGCAGAATGTTGGCAAATCATTAAATTTTGTACAAAATAACCAGCAAATACCTAGATTTTGGAGGAAACTGAGCAAAACCTTTTTTTTGTTTCGCATCGTAAATACCTCAAATTTTAAATTTTGAGCAAAATAAGTCAGATAGTAGCCCTCAACGCATAACATGAGTCTTGAAGTTTTGGCAGGAATACTCCCTCTGAAAGATCGATTCAATTTACTATCACTCCGGTTCCTCATCAGGTGTAAGGTCATGAACCCAATCTTCAAACTAAATTTATGTCTATATACCATGTCCTCATGTCAATGCAGGTTAACCCTTCTTCATATTCTCCAACTCGTGTTAGTAGCCCAGACTTCGATCATTCTTCTGTCCAGTTTGATTTGTCCTTGCAGCAGGAAATTCGTGGAATCCTGGTCTCGCATCGTCCTCTTCTGATTCCAAGAATTTTCAATGCTAAATATAGACACGTCGATGCTGATAAAATGTACTTAACCGATGGATCACTTATAGAGGAAACAACAGGATTTGGAGTGTTCAACGAAACATCTAGCGCCTCTCACAGTCTCCAGTCACCATGCTCTGTATATGTAGCGGAGTTAGCAGCTATTCACTGGGCTTTAGACAGTGTCACTTCACGGCCAGTTGGACACTACTATGTTGTAACGGATAGTCTGAGCTCTGTTAAAGCATTCCATTCAATAAAACCGGGAAAGCACTCACCGTACTTCCTCGAGAAGATACGGAATAGTTTGAGTGTTTTATCAAAACGTCTCTTTACTATCACCTTTGTTTGGGTTCCCTCTCATTGCTTAATAGTGGGCAATGAGAAGGCAGACTCTCTGGCAAAGGTGGGAGCGATGGAAGGCGACATGTATCCACGTGAAATCGTCTTCAACGAATTTTACTATTTGGTTCGAAGAAACTCTCTTGTCAACTGGCAGCGCAAATGGGACGAGGATGAGTTGGGTCGGTTGCTCCACTCGATTGTCCCGAAGGTAAGGCTTAAACCCTGGTTTAATGGATTGGACCTGAGTCGGGATTTTATTCGTTTGTTTTCCCATCTCATGTCCAATCATTATTACTTAGACGCGATACTCTATCGTTTTGACATTGCTAGCAGCAATTTGTGTGGTTGCGGTCAAGGTTACCATGACATCGAGCATATTGTTTGGTCGTGTGAGGTTCATCTTGTCGCCAGAACGAATTTAATAGACTCCCTTCGGACCCGAGGAAAACCACCCTATGTTCCAGTGAGAAATTACTTGGACTACATGTTCGAAATATACCTTTTCCTAAAAGCTATTTATCTTCGTCTATAATTCTTTTTATTTTCATATTTCCCTATCTATTTACTTTTCTATTCTAATAAAAAGTGATGAACTAGATTTAAGCACACAGTTGTAAACAAACAAAACGAGTTTGGCTCCTTAAAGCCTAAAGGTATGAGCCGTTTCAAATAAAGATGTTACAAAAAAAAGTCAGATAGTCAGCAGCTCATTTCACATGCAGCAAAATGCAATCAAAATTTTGAATGTCCGATAACTAGGAAATAAGCTATCAGCAAAAGAAAGTGTCGCATTTCTAAAAATAACTAAGCATTAGAAGCATTTTCGCCGGACGAAAATAAAAAGATTTTAAAAGTTAAAGTAGACTTGATCCTTTGCATTTGTTTTAAATCACGAACTTTAATTTCGGCTTATGAAATCCATTTTCACTTTCCATTATAATCTATCGATCCTCTAAAGTGTTTCAACATCATCATAAACTTCTCAATAAAATAATTCATGGGTCCCTAAATAAAAACTTTCTTTTTGATCGAATAATTACTAAAACACAGAAGGTAAAGAAAAACAATTTATTCTCCCGCTGATATTATTATTAAAAGCAGAGGTGAAGCATCATCGTTCACATCACCACATCATCTCCAATTAAGCTACTGGAGTCACCAGGTCCCGATGTGTGTATCTAATTAAAACTCGATACAAAATTGTAGGGTAAAGGTATCAAACCTTACCATACTGGGAATGCTTTGTCTCTTTTTAATATTTTTTAATTATTTTTATAGAGAACCGGAGACTATTAATTGACGATTGAGACTTTGCAATGGTCTTAAACTTGAATTCAGATTTAATTCAAATTCATACAATATTCAACAGTGATAGACACTTTTGCGTCGCATTTACCTTTTAATAGTAAAGCTGTCCCAATCAGGTGAATGAGCATCAACGCATCGGTCGATGTGCGTCTTGGAAGTAAGTAGAGGTATGTGCAAGTTTTGTCCAAGAATTGGCTCAAGTGCGAAAACAGGTTTTCACTTCAAACTTTTTGCAGATGGTTCACTATCCTTTTCTTTGATGATAACTATTAAGAAGTGCGGACCAATGTTGACAGAAACAAAATCTAAAACTTAGTTACAAAAGTCTTGAGATTTGAGATTCATCTACTGGAAGATTTAAAATGTTCGTTTATGATCCTGTAAAGTTTCATACATCAGTCTCTCATCTCTGTCTTCTACCATCTTTGATTGGAGGTTTTTATGCTGTGCGTATAATGCGGTACTAGGCTGCACCGAAGGGGGCTGAGCGCAGCTGTTGATGACTTTAGATGCACCTTTATCTTATTGAATTTTCAATTAAACGCGCTACTGCACGTTTGCTGCATCGCACCTTCTTGGTATAACACCGATGAAAATACTAGGGGAACATAAAACTGATAAGTGGACTATATTTTTTTAAAACTGAATTTGGTTTATTTCCACCATAATGTATTAAAATTGGATAATCTTGCTTGACATTAAACTTTTTATCTTCCTCATTTGTGTATGCCTGCGTAGAGTAATAACAATTCAGGCGCTTAATATCAGAAGGGCGCGTTTATTCGCTTAAAGTTGTTAAGGTGTCCGATTTTTTGTATATTTTTCGAATTCGAACAATTTTGATAAAATTTAAAAAATATGTAAAAAATATATAACAGATCTGAGATACCAGATACCAGATGAGGATTGAAATGTGAAGAATATGGATTGGAATACTAAACTTAAAATTGATCTTTTTGGCAATCCAAATTTTCTCCATTTTAACCAGAAACAGTGAAAAAGTGTTTGCTCAAAATTTATTAATGACAACAACAACGATGACGCCTTTAAAAAGTTTCGATCACTGTTTTGTTGTGTTTTGATTCATTCCATATAAATTCCAAAGAAAAAATAAAGTTGAACTGTTTTTCCATTTCGAACTATTAATCCGAGTTATCTTTCGTCTATTAGTTTTCATGATATTATTAAAATATTCTGTTCTTCCAAAAGCAGCCAAATTGATAGTTTTAGATAGTTAACAAACGCCAGCAACATCTATAGAATCTTTCTATTTTTAGCACTAAAGTCATTATATAGGTGCATAAATTATGTTTGATGAATATTTCATTAATATGAAAAAAAAATTCTTTTTCCCTTTAAAAGGGGATGCTCGAAGATAATTTTATTCCCATGACCCGTTTCTTAAAATTTTAAGTCCTAGCGCAAATAACTGCTATCGGACACTCATGTCCGGCAGCAGCTGGCCGTTTGCAAAGTTTCCCACGGGCTTAGACTTTGATAATTTCTCCCAAGGGTCATCTTCGAAGAAACTTTCAAGTAAAAAAAATCCTAACCGTCAAAACTTGCCAACCCTTTCGGACGTTCTTGGCCGCATGTAGATTACCCCAACAACTGACCATCGTCCAGAAGTTTCACAAAAATAAAATTATCCCGCCCGTTATCTTCGTCCCTTCAAAATAAAATGGACTGGACAGTGACTTAAGCATGCGCAATGCAAAAAAACAATCTCAGGATTCTCGCTTCCCTTTGTCCTGAGCTGGTCATTTTTCTTTCCGTAGGACCTCTACTCAAGAATGGGATGATGAATTGTTGAGAATGGCAGAAAAAAAATCATTCCTATTTGGTACATTCCCCCCTTTGCGGAGAACAGTTTGAGGCACGACATCGCACCCTTTTGAACAGGGAAACTTTCACGTTGTTTTTTATTCATGCCAGTGTATCAATAGAAGGTGCGTCGAAAGGGTGAATTAATTAAAATGAAGAAGATAAAAAAAAATACTTTATTGGGGACAACTAGCATTCTTTGATGAATGAAAACGTTTTAGAATGCAACAAAATTGCTCTATCCCAATGACCATTTGCTGTTTTTTTTTTGTCCTCCGCCATCAACATAATTCCAACGTCCGAAAAATATGCAGATAAATTCCGGCGTCCTGGAAGTGAGTTTTGATAAAAAAATTTGAAATTTAAACATGTGACTCATTACAGAGGCCCCAGAGGGATTTTAAAATGCTATAAAAATAAAAAAAAATTCAAAACAGCCAAAATGACAAAAATGCCAAAAATGACAAAAACTACAAAAAAAAAAACAAAAATTACAAAAAATACAAAAATTACAAAAATTACAAAAAATAACAAAAATTACAAAAATTACAAAAATAACAAAAATTTCAAAAATTACAAAAATTACAAAAATTACAAAAATTACAAAAATTACAAAAATTACAAAAATTACAAAAATTACAAAAATTACAAAAATTACAAAAATTACAAAAATTACAAAAATTACAAAAATTACAAAAATTACAAAAATTACAAAAATTACAAAAATTACAAAAATTACATAAATTACAAAAATTACAAAAATTACAAAAATTGCAAAAATTACAAAAATTACAAAAATTACAAAAATTACAAAAATTACAAAAATTACAAAAATTACAAAAATTACAAAAATTACAAAAATTAAAAAAATTACAAAAATTACAAAAATTACAAAAATTACAAAAATTACAAAAATTACAAAAATTACAAAAATTACAAAAATTACAAAAATTACAAAAATTACAAAAATTACAAAAATTACAAAAATTACAAAAATTACAAAAATTACAAAAATTACAAAAATTACAAAAATTACAAAAATTACAAAAATTACAAAAATTACAAAAATTACAAAAATTACAAAAATTACAAAAATTACAAAAATTACAAAAATTACAAAAATTACAAAAATTACAAAAATTACAAAAATTACAAAAATTACAAAAATTACAAAAATTACAAAAATTACAAAAATTACAAAAATTACAAAAATTACAAAAATTACAAAAATTACACAAATTACAAAAATTACAAAAATTACAAAAATTACAAAAATTACAAAAATTACAAAAATTACAAAAATTACAAAAATTACAAAAATTACAAAAATTACAAAAATTACAAAAAATACAAAAAAATACAAAAATTACAAAAATTACAAAAATAACAAAAATTACAAAAATGACAAAAATTACAATACAGACCCCGTTCGTTTTTGGCAACATTCGATTTTGGCAACATTCGATTTTGGCAACATCCGATTTTGGCACATGTGCCAAAATCGAACGGTTTTTAGAAGCGACATTACCTTTTAGTTTTCTCTATAACAGGACCAATATAATTTAGATAAACATCAAAAAAACGTTTTTACGTTCAGAAATGATGAAAGAAAACAACAACAAAAACAAAAGTTTTTTATAAAATTTATAAAGTACTCAAAAATTACAAAAAGATGAAAAATTTTAAAAAACTAAAAACAAATTCAAACAAAAGACTAAAAATGTCAAAATCATCTTAAAAATGATGAAAAATGACAAAAACAGCAAAAATGACAAAAAAAACAAAGATTATAAACAAAACAAAAGAAGTGCAAAATACATCAAAAACCTAAGAAAAAAAACAATAAAAAAATTAAAAATGGTCGGAAATTGACTTAAAATAACATTAATGATTATAAAAATAGTTATTTTGTAAAAATAAGAGAAAAAAGTTTCAGAAAAAAAACCGTTCGATTTTGGCAACATTCGATTTTGGCAACACAAAATGTTCGAGCATGTTGCCAAAAACGAACGGGGTCTGTAATTACAAAAATTACAAAAATTACAAAAATACAAAAAATTACAAAAATTACAAAAATTGAAAATAACAAAAATTACAAAAATTACAAAAATTACAAAAATTACAAAAATTACAAAAATTACAAAAATTACAAAAATTACAAAAATTACAAAAATTACAAAAATTACAAAAATTACAAAAATTACAAAAATTACAAAAATTACAAAAATTACAAAAATTACAAAAATTACAAAAATTACAAAAATTACAAAAATTACAAAAATTACAAAAATTAAAAAAATTACAAAAATTATAAAAATTACAAAAATTACAAAAATTACAAAAATTACAAAAATTACAAAAATTACAAAAATTACAAAAATTACAAAAATTACAAAAATTACAAAAATTACAAAAATTACAAAAATTACAAAAATTACAAAAATTACAAAAATTACAAAAATTACAAAAATTACAAAAATTACAAAAATTACAAAAATTACAAAAATTACAAAAATTACAAAAATTACAAAAATTACAAAAATTACAAAAATTACAAAAATTGCAAAAATTACAAAAATTACAAAAATTACAAAAATTACAAAAATTACAAAAATTACAAAAATTTCAAAAATTACAAAAATTACAAAAATTACAAAAATTACAAAAATTACAAAAATTACAAAAATTACAAAAATTACAAAAATTACAAAAATTACAAAAATTACAAAAATTACAAAAATTACAAAAATTACAAAAATTACAAAAATTACAAAAATTACAAAAATTACAAAAATTACAAAAATTACAAAAATTACAAAAATTACAAAAATTACAAAAATTACAAAAATTACAAAAATTACAAAAATTACAAAAATTACAAAAATTACAAAAATTACAAAAATTACAAAAATTACAAAAATTACAAAAATTACAAAAATTACAAAAATTACAAAAATTACAAAAATTACAAAAATTACAAAAATTACAAAAATTACAAAAATTACAAAAATTACAAAAATTACAAAAATTACAAAAATTACAAAAATTACAAAAATTACAAAAATTACAAAAAATAACAAAAATTACAAAAATTACAAAAATTACAAAAAT
This sequence comes from Uranotaenia lowii, assembly GCF_029784155.1. NCBI lineage: Eukaryota > Metazoa > Arthropoda > Insecta > Diptera > Culicidae > Uranotaenia > Uranotaenia lowii. Next base: position 162,022,819 of record NC_073693.1, read on the forward strand.
TACAAAAATTACAAAAATTACAAAAATTACAAAAATTACAAAAATTACAAAAATTACAAAAATTACAAAAATTAAAAAAATTACAAAAATTACAAAAATTACAAAAATTACAAAAATTACAAAATTACAAAAATTACAAAAATTACAAAAATTACAAAAATTACAAAAATTACAAAAATTACAAAAATTACAAAAATTACAAAAATTACAAAAATTACAAAAATTACAAAAAATACAAAAAATACAAAAATTACAAAAATTACAAAAATAACAAAAATTACAAAAATTACAAAAATTACAATAATTACAAAAATTACAAAAATTACAAAAATTACAAAAATACAAAAAATTACAAAAATTACAAAAATTAAAAATTACAAAAATTACAAAAATTACAAAAATTACAAAAATTACAAAAATTACAAAAATTACAAAAATTACAAAAATTACAAAAATTACACAAATTACAAAAATTACAAAAATTACAAAAATTACAAAAATTACAAAAATTACAAAAATTACAAAAATTACAAAAATTACAAAAATTACAAAAATTACAAAAATTACAAAAATTACAAAAATTACAAAAATTACAAAAATTACAAAAATTACAAAAATTACAAAAATTACAAAAATTATAAAAATTACAAAAATTACAAAAATTACAAAAATTACAAAAATTACAAAAATTACAAAAATTACAAAAATTACAAAAATTACAAAAATTACAAAAAATACAAAAATTACAAAAATTACAAAAATTACAAAAATTACAAAAATTACAAAAATTACAAAAATTACAAAAATTACAAAAATTACAAAAATTACAAAAATTACAAAAATTACAAAAATTACAAAATAACAAAAATTACAAAAATTACAAAAATTACAAAAATTACAAAAATTACAATAATTACAAAAATTACAAAAATTACAAAAATTACAAAAATTACAAAAATTACAAAAATTACAAAAATTACAAAAATTACAAAAATTACAAAAATTACAAAAATTACAAAAATTACAAAAATTACAAAAATTACAAAAATTACAAAAATTACAAAAATTACAAAAATTACAAAAATTACAAAAATTACAAAAATTACAAAAATTACAAAAATTACAAAAATTACAAAAATTACAAAAATTACAAAAATTACAAAAATTACAAAAATTACAAAAATTACAAAAATTACAAAAATTACAAAAATTACAAAAAATACCAAAATTTTATTTATTACAGAGATATCAAAAATTACAAAAATTACAAAAATTATCTAAGTTACAAAAATGACAAAAATTACTAAACTACCAAAAATTGCAAAAATTTCAAAAGTTTCAAATATTACAAAATTTACAAAATTTACTGAAATTACAAAAATAAGAAAAATTGCAAAAATAACAAAAAACAAAAAATTACAAAAATGAAAAAACTGACAAAAAAGACAAAAAATTAAAAATTGACAAAAATACATAAACAACAAAAGCTACAAAAGCTACAAAAATAACACATATTACAAACTTGGATGGGTCGATCTTGGAGCGATCTTTAGATAAACGATCTTTTCAACTTAGTTTTTTTAATTTTTAGGATCGCTTCTATAGCATAGAAAAAATCGATTAGATACGTTTATTTTCGATTCGATCTTTCGATCTTTTGGATTCCTTTTCTTGCTGAACCGGGGCGTTTTTTTAACGCCCAAGAAACAATTTTAAAGATCTGCTGATGGGTTTCTGCGATAAAAAAAGGTTGCAATTTTTTAAAAAAAATTACTGAATAGTACATACCTGGAATTTACAAAAATTTTCCTTGATGTGTCCCCGGAATTTGGGTTGATAAATTTGAAATTACATGCCAGATCTCATTTGTTAACGCGGGAAAAGATAGATCTACCAGAGATCGATCCTCCAGCTCCGATTTTTTTAAGCTATCATACGACCGATGTACTGAATTCATCTTGGAGATCGATCTATTCCTGAAGATCGAACAATCCTGTTACGAACATTTTTGCAAAAATTTCTGATATTCTAAAAATTTAAAAATGATAAAAATTATAAACATGACACAAAAGTTTAAAAATTCTCAAAAAATAAAATACATGCCAATGGTTTCAAAAATTTAAGATAAAAATTATAAACTGATGAAAATGACATCAATTGACCTTTGATAAAAACTTTTCATGTTTCCTTGAAACATTATTTTTCCTAGAATTTGGCATCGCTGACTAAGAAGCTACTGGCGCTTTTTTAATAGCTTGCATGGCCAAAGTTAGCTTTGTCAGGCCTTGATAAGGTTCTCTACAACGAAATTTGCATTGATTTCATTCCCTTCCTATCATTTCAGACATCACTCCACCAGAAAACACTTTCAGTCTTACAGGTTTTTTAGTTTTTTTAATCTAAAATTTTCAACATTTCTGTCATTTATGCTTAGGGTTATGCGTTATGCATATATGCAGGGGTAAAGAAACCTGGAAATTCTTCATCGCTTCTAACGATAAACCCTGTACAATTATTTAATTTTAATAGCTTTATTGATTAAATTTTCTTTGCTAGCTGAAAAATAGCGACAAAACTGATTCAACAACAAAAAGTAAGTCGACCAATAGGCGATAAGCGAGTTAGCGTTTGAGGTCGAAACTGCTTTTCGAATGACAATAAATTTATTTAAATTAACTCTGAAAATCGAGCCAAAACTTCTTATCTACAGATTTGAAGGTTTTTCTTAAATTCTTAAGTGATTTGAATACTTTTTTTCTCAGTTTTTATTGATTTCAGATTTCCGACGACCAATGGATCAAAACGCTCTAAGTTTTCTCACGATTGACGTGAAATTTTCTGATAATTTGTGGTCATTTCCTTATCTTTTGAGAAAATTCTTTTTTTTTTCAACTCTTTTTGTTCAACAACCACTCTTCCATCTAGCGTTTAGGTGCCAATAAATAGAGCATAGGGGGCATCCATAAATTACGTAACGCTCCTAGGGGGGGGGGGGAGGGGGTAAGCTCGAGCGTTACGAATTGTGACATGGGGGAGGGGGGGAGGTATGCTCATCGTTACGTAACGATTTTTCTATAAAAAAAATCAGTTTCATCGCAGCTTTTTCATGTCATGCAATTTTTGCTGGATGATATGCAAACCAAAATCAGTTTAAAATTTGTAAGCTTCAACATGATTGAAACTGGTTTGTAACCTTTCCTCTTTTAAGATGTATAGGTAGATTTCTTAAAATGTGTTTTTAATATTCGTGAAAAAACCGTTGCAAAACTGAAAATGAGGTACATCTCAACTCAATTCAACCTTAAGACGGAAATTTTACTATTTTTTCTAAATTGATTTAAAAAATGCAATTTTGGTTATTCTGACGAATATTACTAAGTTGAGTATATCTTGCATAACAAGCTATGCTCTTGTCACAAAATAAAGTAAACAAGGTGGATCATCAGTTAACAAACACAAAGCAACTCGTAATAAGACAATCAATTTATTTTATGAGAGAGTTATCATCAATGAGTACTAAGAAGCAATTTGGATAGATATTAATTCCGCTTTGAAGAACGTTAAAAAAATTTACGATAAATTTTTTTTTACTTCGAAAATCAGTATTTAAAAACGTGAGAAGATGGGGGGGGGGGGGGGTAATTGTCAGCGTTACGTAATTTTCATAGGGGGGTACCTCGAAGCGTTACGATTTGTGACATACGAGGGGGAGGGGGTCAAAAAAGTGCATTTTGCGTTACGTAATTTATGGATGCCGCCATATGAAAAAGTGCATTTCAATTTGAAAAAGCGTTAAAAAACGTTGAAAAAACGTTTCAAATGTGCCTTTGTTCCATCGAGTACCGTCAACTGGGGCAACATGCAACAATTTTCAACTTCAATGGCTTCTAAAATCTTAATGCTTACAGATAATCATACCTCTTGTACATCAAAAGTTTTAAGGTTGATGGGACACCAAACTGACGTATTCAGAAAAATTATTGATTTAACCAGTTATTTTTAAATTCACAAAAACATGCGATTTTCACCCTACTAAGAAAAAGGGGTAATTTGCAACAAACTCTGTAATTATTGAAAAATCAAATGAAAACGTTTGAAAACTTATAGTTTTTGATACATTTGCGATGTCATGACGCATAATGCACCAATTTCAGTAGTTTTTGGTTTTGTTCGAATTGAATTTTACATTTTTTCTGCCAAAAATGTTTTTTAAGAAAAGAGTGTTAATCTGCTGCATACATTCAGGGGTAAAAAATACTACAAAATATTCTATTATCTTAAATCATGTAAATAAATCTTAGGATGGATGAAATTTTAATGTTAACAAACGCATAATGCAAAACAATCATATCCCAGCATATGGAAACACGATTTATGAGATTTAGTTCTGATTTGCATTTTGTTGCATTTTGCCCCAGACCGCTTACTGAATTATAAAACTATTAATTTAAAAAAAATTGGAAATTGTACGAAAAATATTTATACACCAATAGTGTTGGTATAGGATAATGAAAGCACTATAAATTTTGTAGGTGATATCATTAAGCGAATCCGTCATACTAGGTAAAGTTTTTTAAGGCATCGAAAAATGTAAAAATTTATACATCTATTGCTAGATTTTTTAAATTTTTTATGAGAATCAAAAACTTTAAAAAACTCTTTCACGATGTTAAAAACTATGTCATCATCAATTTGTTATCATTCAATGATAACATTATTACAGAATATTGAAATAAAAATTGAATGAGTGTTGTGGTATACAAATGTTGCATCTAACCCTGCTTTTGCATGATGCCCCGTTTGACGGTACTGCTACGCAAGGTTGCCGAAAAAAATTCTGTGTTTTTGACAAAAAAAATCTCGAATTCTGTGATTTGTACCTAAAATTCTGTGACGATTTTCTGTGACGCCATTTTCATAAAATTCATTGGAAAACCATGTGTAACATTCACAAATATAAAACTTTTTACAATTTTAATAGAAAAAATCAATTTACATTACCTTGATTTCATATTTTCATGTATGAGATTATAATTTTGAAAATCTGTACAAAATTTTGAAAATATGTGAATTCTGTGAAAATTTGAAAAATTCTGCGATCTCTGACACAGATTCTGTGACGATATTTTGCTCAAAATTCTGTGATAATACAGATTTTTCTGTGGTTTCGGCAACCTTGCTGCTACGTCAAATTGGAAACTACTTCACATCCAAAATTCAGCTTAATGAAGAAATCGAGCTTTTAATACAATCAAAAGGGTTCTGTGTCGTTTTTCAATCACAGTTTTGATTTCAATTTCGTTTTTCAATCACAGTTTTACAATCGTAAACGTACTCATTTTCTTATATACAATTTTTTTTTTAATTTTAATTTTTTTTCAATCAAATTTTTACTATTTTTAAAAAAAAAGATTGCAACTCTGCTGAGAACAATAAAATCGAAGTTTTCTTTTTGTGCATGTTTTTTTTCCAAACATTCGAAGATTTTCCCGCCATAAAACCGTATAACATCTTACTTGCATCCCGCAAATAAATTCGAATCAATTCATTTCAGTAAAACTGGTTCTAAATGAATTCTTCTATTCCCTAAACAGTTGACCGGCGGGTTGGGAAATTACCAGCTGAAAGTTTTTTTTTCTGCTTATTTACTGTTTGTCCATCCAGGATGACCGTTTCTTTGCTAATTCGTCACCCCAGAGCAGAGCAGAGGATCCAATCCAACCAACTGGCTGACCAGTCAACGAATTATGGTAATGAGCTCCTTTTGAAAACCATTCCGGTGGCTAACAAGACTCAATGCAAGGATAATGGATTTCTATGGGAGAGTAAGAAATCTTCGCGATCGAGAACATCTGTCCAGTCAGGGTAGACTCTCTGTTGGCGGAACATCTGACCGTTAGTGATCAGATTTTTTTTTTGTATCTAATTTCCCATAACTCGTTTTTGGTTGTTAACCTTGAAACGGAAAGTTTTCGAGATTGTCAACAAACCAGAAAAGCCGTTACTAAACACGATAACGATCGTCTTTGATGCATAAAAAAACATGTGAACTTTTACAAAACTATTGTGTAGCAAATTTCACACTAACGCTTCCGTTCGAAATCATATACTGCATTAAGCAAGTGATCCAAAACCTTAATTGTTACTAACTACAAATACAGCATACGCTTTTCCAAGGTATTCGGGGGAAGTACCTCCTCGGATTAGTGAAACCTTAAATTACACGAAATTGCTATGGTTTGCATATGATCTAGGCTCATAGCTGCAACAAAACAACTCGTTTTAACATTTTTCTTCAACGGTTGATTTTTGGTCTCATATTGACTTTTCCTTATCTCATTAAGATCTTTCTGACATCATAAGTATTTCACATCCTTGTACTCCAGAAAACTAAATTTCCGTTTTCCTTCGTACGCTTAATGTTTAGTAAACCAGTGGAAACAATAATTTTGGTAATGTTTTAAAATGTCTTTGAAATTTGTGTTCAACTTATCTTTTTCAAATTACGGAAACCGTTACCGGTTTTTCTAGGTAGCATACAAAATTCTTGTATCACCTGTGAAGTAACTCAAAAATTACCAGTTATTAAGAAGAATGATTGATGTACCTGAACACTTGTAACCAAAGGTAGTTTTTTTAAGCGCTATCCTCATGATTATGGGTACCTAACTATACCCTTAAATACGCATCCAAAACTTCAAATGGCATCAGTCAAATGGCTTGTATGACATACTCTTGTCATACAGGACCCTTTTTGATTGTTCTTCTGAGTAATCAAGCTCAATAATTTCTATTACCATACCATCGAAAGAAGAAGATTTTCGAAAAGGTTCAAATTTGACTTGACAAATTAAGTATTGTCAAATTTTTTATCTTATCTGTAGTAAAACTGACTTCAGACTTGGTCTCTACCTTATAGTTTTACATGCGTAATAATTGTTTTAAATAAAATTCTTACTAAAAGGATTTTTTAAGTATTCAGTTGTGTCTACTGAATACTTCAGTCATCCTGGACCAACTGGTTTGGAAAACTGAAGTGTTACCGAGCTCAGTAATTTCTATTAGAATGTTATTTGTCACTTTCCCTTAATTTGGAACCCTCAGGCTATTTTCCCCCATAGAAGTTTCTAATTCAATTCCAATTGTTTCTAAGACTTTTGTATTGAAAGAAGGAAGAAGTCCTAATTTTTGAATACTATTGATAACATTGTTTCGCAAAATTTTGCTTTTCAAGTTATTGCCAGCTTAAAAAATGTTTCAGTGATGGCAGCAATACGTATGTTTCTAGTTAGCCAGCAAAGATCAACTTATAATATTTAAACATTCATAAAGTCATAACAATTTTGTTAGCATAAAAAAAAGAAGAATGGAAAGCTTCAAACATTGAATTCGCTTTCAACATAAATTGCATCATTCCCATTACATTTTGATGCAAAAATATTAATTTTTCCTCAGTAATTTGACCCAAATCAACAAAATGGTTAGGATCAGAAAATGAAGAAGAAGAAAAGGTGTTTGAATTTCTGGGAGTTTACCACCCGTCGCATGTAGGTTGAGACTTGGTTTTTTTCCATTAGTTATACCCAAAGAGCGCAACCCATTTTCAACCACTTCTGAGAACGATAAACAACGAGTCTGTGGCGCAGAATAAGCCCAGGTAATACTAAAATCACTTCGAGCATTACCAAGACGTGATTCCAAAGAAGACCTCGGCGAACAGGCAGATTGTTTGTCGGCCAGACATGTGAGGGCGAGAAGAAGGTGGAGCACTAATGTTTGCCCTAACGGGACAGTCTATGTAATTAGAAGAATGATCACCTGAGCAATTCGCACACTTAAAATATTCTCTTTGTTGTTTTTCACCACCAAAAAGGCATTTAGATTTTTTCGTGATCGAATGAGCCGCACAGCATGCATCTGGCATTCATTCTAAAGTTTTTAGTGCCGTGACAAAATGCTTTACAACGACGATATTGAGTTATATTTTGAAGGAAATTGGTAGAAGATTTTCGAAAAGGTTCAAATATGACTCGACAATGAAACATAAGACGAGCCTTTTCAAGAATTTGCAAATTATTAACCTAATCCTTTTTAAAATGGATCAAATAAAGCTCAGCAGCAAAACCAACACTACTGGTATTATTCGTGTTGGTTCTTTTCTTTCTTTGGATTACTTGATTCGGAGAAAAACTTAACAAAGAATTTAGTTCGGTTGTAATTTCATCCGGTGTTTGATCGCCGGTGAGCGCACGAAGTACAACTTTGAAAGGATGGTTATTTCCAGTGTCGTAGGTAAAAATTGATGTTTTTTATTATTAAAGTAATTTAATTTTTCTTTTAAATCATTAAAAGATTCCGCTAAAATACGAACAGTTCCTCTTCGACCGATCTGAAAATTTGCACATGGATGTTTTGAAGGACGAGCAATCGGTTCTAGGTATCAAATTAAGGAACAGGGGTCGTCCATATCAACCATTTAATGTTTTTTGCGGTATTGGCGTTATTATACATCAAAGTGTGATGAAAATTAGCACATGAGTATTTTGAGGAACGAGCACCTTACTATGAATCGAATCGAGACGGAAATTCATACACGCAAGCTTAAAGAACAATCGATTTCTGATTTCAAATTCTGAATCAAAGGACAGAAAATAGAACGTTGATATAAACTGCTTAAAATTTTTTGCAGAATTTAGTTACTATGCATTATGCGATTGAATTTACTGTTTTATATTTTTGCAATAATTGCATGATTAGGAATCTGAACAAGCTCAAATATCGTACCCGGAAAACTATCAAAACGGGTCTTTCAAAAATACTGTTTAATATTTTATGCAATGTTGTACCGTAATCCGGGGTAAGATTGATATTTTTTTCTGTTAAGGGGAATGTGGAATGTTTTATATTTTTAAAACCAGTAGGGGAGAATGAGGATACTTGATCCCTGGGGATACTTGATTCCTTAGCTATATCTCCAAACTGGAATGTCGTACAAAGATCAAATGTTCTAAAATTTTAACAAAATAAGTTTTGGGTTATTGAACTTTGTTTGAAAAATTTCACAAAATGTGACTTGAAGATCTTTTCTCATCATTTTAAAATGTTCCTAACATGGAAATATTATAACAAAAATATTTATTCCAAAACATCAATCTTTCGGGTGTAAAATGAACTTCAAAATACAATATTTTTAAGGCGATGGAAAACTCACAACTTTTTTCCGAAATAATTTTCTAAAATGTTGATTTTGGGTACAATTGATCCCTATTATATGGGTACAAATGATCCCGGTATATTCTTCTTCTCAATGGATCGTGGTCATTGCTGATTACAAGATTACTAATATTTATGCAATAGCTAATATTCATACACCAATTATCTGAAGAAAAGGGCTAAAATAATTGATTTTCTCTTGTTTATAAAAAATAGCACCCGTAAGTTTGCAATGTCATAAGGGTTGAGAATAAGCTATAGAATTTTTTTTCTGACAATTATAGATTGTGAAATGAGAACAGACATGACCAAAATAGTCAACAAACATTCAATCTTGGGGTTTTGTTTGATTTTTTCCATGGATTACTGCTTCCTGAATAAAGGATCAAGTCTCCCCTAACTTGAAAAATATCGCAATTTTTTCACTCCCACAAAAAGGCTTCTAGTTCATCTACGGGTTCAAGTATCGATCTAATTTAAGGAGCATAGAAACTTGAAGTTACACGCTGTCAGAAAATGTAAAAGACTGCGAGTTGCTAAATTTTTCCAAAAAGATATGATGAAAATAAGAAAAGGGGATCAAGTATCCCCACTCTCCCCTACTGGACTCCTATGAACTTAAAACATGGATGCAGAAATTTATTAGACTACTTTAAATTTGAATTGAATGTCGTTTTTATCTCGGTTCAGAATTTTATGCTTTGGGGTGACATTGATCATACAGGATGCAAAACACCTTCATAATATTTACATATGCAAGTTTATCAATTTAACCGTTTTATTTTAAAAAAGAACTATACATTTAGGGGCACTTACATTTAGGGGCACTTACATTTAGGGGCGCTTACATTAAGGGGCAAAATTAAAATAATTGCTTAACAGTTTGAACTTCAAAATACAAATGATTTTTTTTTCCTTTACACATTCCCCTAGGCCCTCCAACTATTTTCATTTTAAAATTTTCTTCAAAGTTAACCATTTGATAAGGTTCCTATCCATTTGTCCAATACGGGCTTACTCTTTGAAAATGTCCTTATTTTATAAATATCAAAAATTAATGAATCAATGACTATAAAAATAGCACTATAACTGTTCATATATAAAGAAAAAAAGTTGTTCTATCACATTCAACAATCCGTTTGCTTCTAAATGCTTTTTGGATCATCAGGAGAGCTGTTTGTTTGCGTGCCTTGGAAAAAAAGATATTTCAAGATTTTGAAATTAAATTTTTAACTATAAAAAAAATAAAAATACATACCAAATGTTGCCTATTTGATACTCAATTAATAGGCTTTCAAACATAGAAAACAGTTTTCAAAAATTCAAACTTTAGGCTGAGTTATTGATGATAATGTGGAAAGATTTATAGTCAGTCAAATTTACCCCGATAATCAAAGTTACCCCGTTTTACAGTATTGAAAATACATCTCAACTTCCATTATCACACTTTTTTTTTGTAAATTCTTTATTTGAAACGGCTCATACCTTTAGGCTTTAAGAAGCCAAACTCGTTTTGTTTGATAACAATTGTGTGCTTATATCTAGTTCACTTTTAGAGGAAAAAGAAGATAGATAGGGAAATATGAAAATAAGAAGAAATTATAGACGAAGATCAATAGCTTTTAGGAAAAGATATATTTCGAACATGTAGTCCAAGTCTCTCACACCCAGCACATCTCTCACTGGAACATAGGGTGGTTTTCCTCGGGACAGAAGGGAGTCTATCAAATTCGTTCTAGCGACAAGATGGACCTCGCACGACCAAACAATATGCTCGATGTCGTGGTAACCTTGGCCGCAACTACACAAATTGCTGCTAGCAATATTCAAACGATAGAGTACCGCGTCTAAGGAATAATGATTGGACATGAGGCGGGAAAATATACGAATAAAATCTCGACTCAGGTCCAATCTATAAAACCATGGTTTAAGGCTTACCCTTGGGATAATCGAGTGCAGCCACCGACCCTTGTCATCCTCGTCCCATTTGCGCTGCCAGTTGACAAGAGAGTTTCTTCGAACTAAAAAGTAAAATTCATCAAAGGCAATTTCACGCTGGTACGTGTCGCCTTCCATCGCCCCCACCTTTGCCAGAGAGTCTGCCTTCTTATTACCCTCTATCGAGCAATGAAAGGGAACCCAAACAAAGGTGATGATAAAGCGACGTTTTGATAAAGCACTCAAACTATCCCGTATCTTCTCGAAGAAGTATGGCGAGTGCTTTCCCGGTTTTATTGAGTGGATTGCTTGAACAGAACTCAGACTATCCGTTACAATAAAGTAGTGCCCAACTGGCCTTGAAGCTATACTGTCCAAAGCACAATGAATAGCTGCTAACTCTGCTATATACACAGAGCATGGTGACTCGAGGCTGTAAGAGGCGCTAGATATTTCGTTGAACACTCCAAATCCTGTTGATTCCTCTATAAGTGATCCATCAGTAAAGTACATTTTATCAGCATCGACGTGTCTATATTTAGCTTCGAAAATTCTTGGAATCAGAAGGGAGCGATGAGGGACCGGGATTCCACAAATTTCTGGCTGCATAGACAAATCAAACTGGACAGAAGAATGATCGTAATCTGGGCTACAAACACGAGTTGGAGAGAATGAAGAAGGGTTAACCTGCATTGACATGAGGACATGGTATATAGACATAAACCTGGTTTGAAAATTTTGCTCAAGTAGCCTGTCAAAATTTACAATCACCAGTGGGTTCATGACCTCACACCTGATGAGGAACCGAAGTGATAGTAGATTGAATCGATCTTTCAAAGGGAGTATTCCTGCCAAAACTTCAAGACTCATGTTGTGCGTTGAGGGCATACAGCCCAAAGCGATGCGAAGACAACGGTATTGGATACGCTCGAGTTTGAGGAGGTGAGTTTTGGCAGCTGACTGGAAACAGAAGCTACCATATTCCATCACTGAGAGAATAGTTGTTCGATACAATTTTAAAAGATCTTCCGGATGGGCTCCCCACCAGGTGCCAGTGATTGATCGGAGAAAATTCATTCTTTGTTGGCATATTCCTTTCAGATACTCAATGTGGGCTCTCCAAGTACACTTGGAATCAAACCAAACCCCAAGATACTTAAAACACCTCGATTGAGTGAATTATTATCACACTTATTACATATTTGAAATTAAACACGAAAAAGAGCTCGTACGGGATTAGCTAGTAATATGTATTTCCTGCAGGCACACAGCAACTATACGATATTCCGGCGTACGTGTTGACGACCCTACGGTACAAATGAAAGTCAGGTGTAGTCATGTGTTAAACACGATCTGGTTGTGATACCTGAATTTAGTTAATTTTGCATGCAATATACGGTTCAAAAGATCTTGACCTACCTACCTACCTAAAGGTCCAGCGCCGATTGACCGGCGCATAGGGCTGAGATAAAAGATCTCCACTGTTGGCGATCCGAAGCCATCCGATTTCAGCGGCTAGACTTTGCCGCCACGAGCTTTTGGGCCTGCCTCTTCTTTGATGCCCATCTGGATTCCAGTCAAGCGCCTCTCTGCAAATCTCGTTTTCATCTTTTCGCAGCGTGTGCCCAAAACATCTCCACTTACGTTCCCGAATCTCGATTTCTAGCGCCTTTTGATGACACCGGCGCGCCTATATTTGAACACAACAAGCATACGTTTGATGTGTTTTGCGTGTTTCCATACAAACATTATTTTAAATTGCCTTCTGCCTTCGTTTTGCGTAGCATCTGTGTAGCCTGGAAATCAATTTTTCCATTTTTTTGTATGGAAACTCGTAAAACATATCGAATATATGCTTTTTGTGTTCGAATATGAGCGCGTGGAGACAAATGGCGCCAACACCAGTTTGTTGCACTAAGTTCAAGCTTCAATTTGATTTATTAGTTTTAAAAATCCACTTGCACGTTTTTGCAACAAACGCTCGTGAAGTTGAGTAAAAATAAAACTTAAAAATGCAATAAGTTGGCTAGGAAACGTCGTAGAATGTTGCAATCTTATGCAAAACGTGGGATTTGAATGTCTCAACAAATGTTTAGGACATTGTATTCATGTAAATCCTCATCTAACTATAGTTAAGTTTAGAAAACTAACTTTTAAATAACTTTTAAAATAAAACCTTTATAACTCTGCTCTGAAAAGAGATAGAGCTTTGGTGTATTAAACAAAGTTTCATATTTTTTTAAGTTCTACAACTTTGTAGTATATAGTAATGCTCTATGTATTGAACTAAAAAAGTTAGAATTTTCAATTTTTTATAGTAGGCTTTGACTAACTTTTGATAATTTCAAGTTATGAAGCATGTTTGAAGAAGCAAATGTTCTGAAGACACTTAAGAGATAAAATGAAAGACAGAGGCACTATGAAAAAAGTTCCACTTTTAGCCCTTTCGGACCACAGTGCGGCGATGAAGTTTAACGTTTGAGATCCAGTTGCCAAGATACTGGAAGCACTCCACTGTCTCAACCTGTTGTCCAGCTACCACGAAATTGGAAAGATTTTCTGTATTGATTTCCATCGACTTGGTCTTTCCGACATTGATTTTGAGACCTGTTGCCTTGGAGCTTTCGGTGAGGTCGTCGAGTTTGCTCTGCATGTCTTGTTGTGTTTGGGCGAGCAAAACAATATCGTCTGCCAGGTCAAGGTCGTTCAGTTGCTCCATGGTTGAAGGATTCCACGGCAATCCTCGGTTTGGTCTACAGTCAATCGATCCAGTCAAGATCTCATCCATTACGATGAGAAAAAGCAGCGATGACAAAATACATCCCTGTCTCACTCCAGCAGCTACCGGGATTGGTTCGGACAAGACACCGTCGTGCAAGACCTTGCACGAAAATGCCTCGTACTGTGCTTCGAAGAGATGGACTAGTTTCTCTGGGACCCCTCGTCGTCTTAGAGCAGCCCAGATGTTTTCGTGGTTCAGTCGGTCAAATGCTTTTTCGAAATCAACGAACACCAGCAGAAGAGAGTCCTGGAATTCGTTGATTTGTTCCAGTATTATTCGTAGCGTTGTGATGTGGTCCACACATGATCGTCCGGATCGGAATCCAGCTTGTTGCCGTCGGAGTGTAGCGTCGATTTTCTCCTGGATCCTGTTCAGGATCACTTTGCAGAGTACTTTAAGGGTTGTACAGATCAAAGTTATGCCACGCCAGTTACCGAACTCTGTCAGGTCTCCTTTCTTCGGGACCTTTACGAGGATACCCTGCATCCAGTCGGCCAGGAATGTTGCAGTATCCCAAATGTCAGCGAAAAGACGGTGCAACATTTGTGCTGACAAGGCAGGGTCGGCTTTGAGCATTTCAGCAGTAATGCAATCGATTCCAATATATCTAGCTTGAGGCGGCTAGCTTCTCTAGCAAGTTGAGCCAGCTTTCCTGGCTGGGCAAGGGTCAAAACATTCCAAGTTCCAATTTTAGTCCGTGTTTTCATGCTAAAAGTCGTTGCCAAAGTTCCAATTCGGTTATTTCTTCTCTCAGTTTCTGTAACAATACACGGTATCAGGAGCAGTAGGTTGTTAGCCTAAAGTCCCTATCCCGCGATGGGGCTGCCATCTTGGACTTAGCTGGCGGGAGCCGCATTTCATAAATTCAGCCGCTTGCTGCAAGACAGACGCTGTTTGAGCCGCCCCTGACCTGGAGAACAGACGCTCGGTTGTTGTTGCACGCCGCCCCTGACCTGGGGAACAGACGCGTGCGGTCACCTTCTCAGTCTGCATGCGACCAAAGCATCCACCGGGGTTGGGTACCCGATCTCCGCTTAGGTTACTCGCATCCCAGCCGGCACCACGGGGAGGTAGAGATAGGAGTTGTGAATAAGAGGTGATTTGACCACTATGGGGTCTCGTGTTGCACATTATCCACCGTTTACCAGCCAAGATCTTGACGAGACTACAAAAAGTCACTATGGAGCCAAAGAAATCTACCATGGGAGAAAAAGTTTTGAAACAAATAAGGTTTTTTTGTTTCGATTATATAGTCGATTTACCAACTTTTAAGTAAGTTTTTTAAGTATTATTCGCGACTTTATCAATGTTTCCTCGGGATGAATAAACCTACCTGGTTTAAAAGATGAATAAACCTACCTGGTATAAAATCCCTGAGAAAAAAAAAGAATTTATCAATGTTGCAGTTGGCGGGTTTAATCTTGGGCTAATAAATAATGTAAAATGTACCTGCAGGTACACAGCAACGTTATGATGCTCCGGTGTACGTGTTGACGGCTCAACGGAACAGATGGAAGTGAATGAAGATAGTTTCATTATTGATTGTCAAAGAACATTTCAATGTCGATATTTGCTGCACGGAAAATGTTGTTATTAGTTTATTCTGGTTTAACACTAAACATACCGACATTTTGTATTAAGTGAATCACTGATTTTGTCACGCACCGATTATTTTTTATTTGATGTTAAAATACTCAGATTCAAACCTTCTCCTTTAAGGATGATTATTAAATGATATCGTGTCAGTTGCCAACATTGTTATACAACATGATGATATCGATAGTATGAATAACACAAAGAAAACATGTCCGATGTTATACAAGTGTTTTATTCATATTTGAACAGTTCTGCAGTTGTTAAATAGAATCAAAATAATAAATTTAACGACAAAACAAATCATCGATATGATCAACAAGCTTGTTTTTGGACCCTTGAAGCCAAGGATTTTATTTGCGTAATGGCTTATTTGGAGAAAACACGCTTTCAATTGGCTGTGTTATTCCAATTTCCATATATTTTTCGAAAATTTGTATTTTTCTTTCGAACGTAAAAGTAAATGTAAATGTTATAAAATGATGTATTCCAGCAGGTGCAGGTCGGATGAAGAAATGTGGTTTTAATAAAAGATGGAGTATTCGTTTCCACGTTGTGGATACTAATGAACTAGAATTTATTTTCTTACTAGCTGACCCGGTAAACTTCGTTTTACCCGTTACTTAATAAATCGGTGGAAATGTTTATAGTTCTTTAACTTCTTCGAGCTCGTGAATCAGTTTTCATAAAAATCGTATTCAAGCTGTTCGAGTTTTGTCCCGTTTCTAGTTGATTTTGTGTAGGAGCCCCCCTCCCATAAGAAGTAATAATCTCGAAACTATTATACAAATCATCTCTGGCCCGAAAAACCCTCGGATACCAAATTTCACTTAATTTCGACCGACCATTCATATGTGATGGTGTTACAAAGAAAACGCCTCCATTTTTATATATAAGACTTGCTGATCCCATACGAACTCCGTTTCGCTTTCAGCTTGGAATATTAATATTATTATTTTTACTAAAAACATTTTTCATTCTTATAACTTGGAATATGTCATGAACACTCGTCTATAAATTTCAACTTGATCGTTGAATAACAACGCAATTATTGCCAAAAAGTTAAACCTCTTTTGGTTGCCTCTTATACAATCTTTGATATCTGAAATCGATTGCATTTCTCTCAAAACTCCCGTGTGCAAATTTTCAAAGCAATCCATCGCATAATAACGTCAATATTGCCAAAAGCAGTGAAAAATCTATTAATATGGACGACCTTTTTCGACGACCCCTGGCAAAACATTTGACATCTGAAATCGACTGCCCGTCTCCGAAAACTACCGTGTGCAAATTTTCATCCCAATCCGATATCAAATAACGACAAAATTGCAAAAATATTGAAAGGTTAATATGGACGACCCTCTTTGCTGGCCTCTTACACCGAATTTATTACCTGAAATCCATTGCTCGTCCCTCAAAACTCTCGTGTACCAATTTTCATCTGAATCCGATGTATAATAACGACAATGTCGCATAAATATTGGATAAGTAATATGGACGACCCCTTTGGCTGTTTGTAATTTGGATAAGTGAAATCGATTAATTGTCCCTAATAACTCATATGTGCAAATTTTCATCGCAATCCGATATATAAAAACGTCAATATCAATAAGATATTAAAAAGTTGATATGGACCACCCCTTTTGCCGGTCCCTTACACTGAATTTTATACCTTAAATTGATTGCACGTGACACAAAACTTTCGTGTACTAATTTTCATCTAAATCCGATGTTTAATAACGACAATATCGCATTAACATTGAATAGGTAATATGGACGACCCCTTTGGCTGACCCCTGTTTGTAGTTTGGATAAGTGAAATCGATTGATTGTCCCTAATAACTCCTATTTGCAAATTTTCATCACTATCCGATGTATAAAAACGTCAATATCAATAAGATATTGAAAAGTTGATATGGACGACCCCTTTTGCCGGTCCCTTACACTGAATTTTATACCTTAAATCGATTGCACGTCATTCAAAACTATCGTGTACCGATTTTCATTTGAATACGATGTATACCCAAGCAACCAAAAGTCTCATATCTACTTAAACTCGTTCCTCCAAAGTTCGAATTTCGCTGAATAAAGGTTTCCAAGGGAATTGGTACCAAATTTTCTCGAATGTGAGCATGAAAGTTGCAAAAAGTTCCTCAAGTAGCCTTCTATGGACTTGAAGTTCCAAAAAGTTCCTCAAATAGCCTTCTGTGAACCTCAAGTTCCAAGAAGTTTCTCAATTACCCTATTTTGTGACATGTCAATCGCATCCACACAGTATAAAAGTTACAAATTAGGTCTCAAATAGCCTTCTGTGAACTTCAAGTTCCAAGAAGTTCCTCAAATAGCTTTTTCTGTGACATGTCAATCGCATCATTCAGAATAAAAGTTACAAATTGGATCTCAAATAGCCTTCTATGGACTCGAAGTTCCAGAAAGTTCCTCAAATAGCCTTTTTTGATACATGTCCGCCATTTCGTGAATATGAAATGTGAACGAACATCACAAAAGGGCATATAATAAATAAATCATTTTTTGGAGCTTGGAAATTGTTGAAATGAATAATTTATTTTGAAACTTCAACACAGAACAACTTAAAGCTAACTCGCAAATGATTGTTTTTGAAAAGAGTAATACTTTACTTTGACTTTATAAAATTTCGTCCAACTGTATTTACTTACCACGAATTTATCACACATTGAAAGTCAGTTGAAACAATTCATTGATAAAATATCAAGATAAAATCAAGAATTTGTATAATTTTATGCTTAACAGTTATAAACATGGATCATTTTTTTTAAACCGATATTATTTTAACGGATGATTGATTTATACGCCCGTTTCGTAATGTTTCTTAGTAATAATCAACATGCGTCTTTGCTGCTGGCTGCTGGCTGCCTTTGCGGGTATTCTAGGAAGCTAAAAACCACTTCGAATTTTAGCTGCTGGTAAGGCAACATCTAGGCGTGGCGTCGTGGCAGCGTGTTTGGCTATCAACTCACAGGATCGGGTTCAAATCTGGTACCAGGACTAATTTTTTCCATTAGGTTGTTTGATTGCTTGAGTAAGCGAGTCAAATAATTGTGTAGCAGAACTGGCGTGCGTGCCGACATGTATCGAACAAAGTTAAAAACAAAGCAATTAAGTACGATCAATTGAGGGAGGTGATGGGAGGATGGATGCCGAGAAACCGGCAACACCACATGGGCTGGTGGTGACCAAAGTAAGAGAGGAGAGGAGAATAACTTTTTTGCTTTTGCTGATTAAACGTTTACTTGTGGGCTGAATAGAAGGCCGTCCAAATCTTTAATGGAACTTCAAAGTTTCAATAAGAACTTAAATTTTGGGCTTAATAAAACGAACTTCAGCACATTGATTATGCTGATTAAGCTTTGTTCGACCTTTTTAACGAGACTTTTGGTTGCTTGGGAAGCCACGTTTGTTTGCTGACGATACTTCTTTGTTTTACACTGGAAGAAGCGTTCACTCAATAGTGGAAAGCATGCGTCAGGATTTAGAAGTATTGCGGAAATACTTTGACGAAAACCTCTTGTAACTAAATCTCAAAAAGTCCAAGTATATGATTATAACTTCATCCAGTAGATCTCAGCAGCCGCACGGAGATCTTACATTAGAATCGATACCTATAGAAAAAGTGGAGAACTTTACATATCTTGGACTGACAATCGATAGCAAACTGAAATGGGTCAATTACATAAAGAAAAGCATACAGAAATAAGTGCTACATGTGGCTTACTGTGGAAAGTGAAGAGGTTTGTCCCAACAAAACAACTGTCATTGATGTACCAAGCATTCGTTTAGTCAATGCTGCAGTATCAAGTTTTTCTTTGGGATGCCTCAGCAAAAAGTCATTTAAAAAAGCTTCAAGCTGCTCAAAACCGCTGTTTGAAAGCTATTTGAAACCGGCCTAGGATGTATACGCGACTATTGTACTATTGTTAAACTCGACGCTACCTATAAACGCTTTAAGAGAGTTTCAAGCCATTTTGATCATCCACTCGCATCTGGATGATCAGCGAGCTCTTCACAATGTTGTGTATGAGTAACCAAGCCATGAATACGGTCTTCGTAATCAAGCCATTATCTCTATAAGGCGACCTAATTCTGAAATGACCCGGAAAGCATTTCCATACTACAGTAAACTTTTGTACAATCATCTACCAAGAGCCCTAAGAGACGAAACGAAGTTTTTTTTTCTTATTATAGAGACTTTCAGCCTTGGGCTGGTTCGTCTCTTTCTAAGCGCACATCTTTCGAAGTAATGATGGCTAGCATCTCACAAATGCTAAAACCACCAGACCACAGAAAGTGTACTATGTATGCCATGACCGGGATTCGATCTCATGAACTTTGGCGTAGATGACTTGAACTCTAACCGCTACGCCGAAGCCGCTGGCTACGAAACGAAGTTAAAAAAGTTTTAAAAAAATGCTGAAGCGACACATTACATCTAAACTGGGAAGTTACTTCAATTTACGTTATATAAACTAACGTTAAGGAATCCCCGATGATTCTAGGTATTAAGCCTTAGTCAATAAGCGCT
Organism: Uranotaenia lowii; assembly: GCF_029784155.1. Taxonomy (NCBI): domain Eukaryota; kingdom Metazoa; phylum Arthropoda; class Insecta; order Diptera; family Culicidae; genus Uranotaenia; species Uranotaenia lowii. The sequence continues at coordinate 162,042,906 of NC_073693.1, forward strand.
TCCTTTAAAGAGATTTATTTCGCTGGAAGCAATGCAGAAACACACCTCCAACCATTCGTCTGTTTTGATTGGCTGCTATCATTCACTAGCTGTTATTCGAAGTCTCACATTTTTTTTAAACTTCTTTCGTTTCCGCCGCCATTAACAATATTGATAAACAATATTGATAAACAATATTGATAAACAATATTGTAAAAACCAATTTTAGAAAAAATTAAAAAAAAATCAAAACATAAAAAATGGTAAGGAGGTTTTGCGCCCACTGGAAAGGACCTCACATGAGGTACACTTCCGCGGGCTTTTCCCTGCTAATAGTTAAAAAAAAGTGGCTGTGTTATTCCAATTTCCATATATTTTTCGAAAATTTGTATTTTTCTTTCGAACATAAAAGTAAATGTTAATGTTATAAAATAACTAGCTGACCCGGCAAACTTCGTTAAGCCTTTGAATTTCGCTAACATAATGAACATGTAAATAAGCAGAAAATAGGTTAATAATTATTTGCGCTCATGAAACTGGATTGTTACCTTCAAACGGAGTGAATCGACACAGTTTTTTGACTATTTTCGTAATACTTCTGTCATATTATGGTAGTGCCTACCTCCAGGGGCAAAAATTTTCGAAGAAGATTGACTTCCAACAAAACTGGAAAGCGAATATCTTCTGGGATAAAGTTAAAAATCTATTTTCTTCTGTTTTACATTTTTTTTTTTTCATTTACAGAGGATCCTTGACACCGATATGTTCAATTTCTATAAACCCCAAGAAGTGTTATGTTGAAATGTGTCGTCATTTTAAGCTGTTTTGATCAACTGTCTTTCCGTTTTCGCCAAAACCATGTTTGAAATCTTCTTTATCGTATAGGTACCAAATTTGTAGAAATGGCACAACCCTTTTCATGGTATGAAATTTCGCGATTTTTTTATGCTGCAAATATATAAAAATCAACAAATTTTCATATACCATTCCGTTTTTCGTTATCTATCATGCACTTGATATGTTCTCTGTATTAGATAATCTCCTCTTAATTTTTAAAATCATCTTTTTTATATCGACTTTAACTTTATCATATTTATCGAGAAATGGATGCTTAAGCAATGAACAAAGAAAATTAGAACATTCAATATATGTGTATGTACATGGAATTTTTATTCACAGCAATTCAAATCAAACGGTTATGAAATCTTTTTTTACTTTGAGATCTTGAATTCAAAATCAGAAATTAAATTCAAAAAAGTCTTTGCAAATCTAATTCAGTTTTCATTATCTCTGTTTTGGATCTTGAATCATATTTTCGTCGAAACTAAAATTTTTATTTTCCAAGCTTCTTGTATTTGAAGATGTTATTGAACCAATTATCTGTTCTTGATTTCTGATACTGAGTATTGGATCGAATTATGAATTTTATTTTTACAAAGTCAACCCTATTTATATCCTTAATTTTGTTTAGTTTTTCAGCACCTTAGTATGAAAGGAAGAAGTGGATAGTATCTAACATTTCCTCGGTTTTCTGATGAAATTCACATAGTATTACAAAGTTAATATCATTCTATTCTCGAACTAACTCATTACATTCTTGACGTTTACAAAAGCCAAGTAAATCAATTTATGGTCGTCTTATTCTATTAATTAAAAATAAGACGTTCTCTTGGTGTTATACCATAAATATGAACAGAAGATTCTGTAATGGAATAAATTGGAATATTTCATTGTTATCAGTTCAGTTGATTTGGATATGTCAAAACTTCCACAATCATACGAATTATATGACAGTCTTTCATTTAACCGGAAAATAAACAAAACAAAATAACGGAGTAAATAAAAGAGATCAGAATTTTTCCCGCGCGTATCCTGGTCAGTCAAATTTATTCTATCTAAAAACCTAACAATATCCGGGCATTTGATTTCAAAATTGTCAATCCAAAATACGGGCAATACCAAGCAAATTTGGGCTAAATCCAGAAACTACTCAAAAGAAATTGAAACGAAAAGCACTTTAATAATTTTTTTTCTTCGAAACACATCAGAAATTTTGAATCGTATTTTAAGCATCCAGAAACCGTGCATGATTATTACGTTAAAAGTTGCTCAAAAATTTCGTTTTAGTACGCAAAATAAAAAAAAAATTTAACCTTATAAGAGATTTTTTTTATTTGGCAAATGAAATGACTAAATCCGGAAAATTCGGATTTTTTTTAATCAAAATCCGGACAACCGGGCTGGACGACTTGACCGGGCCCTTTAAACTTTGTTTCATCAATCCGGCTAGCTTTGGGTAAATTAGCTTAAAAAATGTTGAAGTTGCCTTGATGCTGAAGCAAAAATGACAATTTTCGAAAATAGGTATACTTCATACCGGCTTATTGCGTTCTTTTTTTTTCACCCCATACATCCAAGTATCCATTTTACTGGTGCCACGTGGAAAGTACACTTGCAACGAAAATGGGCGCCAAAACTTCCTATAGAGAGATGGATGAACATCAGTAAGCCTTGATTGCTTTTGGCGCCTTTCTACTCTGGGTGATTAGAATGAAAAAAAAATGGGAATTGGGTGCCATGACTTTTATTTGATACGAATAAAAACTAAAAATTAATTTTCAAATTCCACAAAAACATTTTCGAAATTCCCTCTCCGTTGTGTTATTCTTCGCGTGAAGACGAACACAACAAAAAAAATCGCATGCAAATCGGATGATCCAGTGAAGAGTTTTGCGTGTTCGCACATTTCTGTATGGGCTGTCTCTCTCCCTGTTTTATATATATATATACTAGCTGACCCGGTGTGCTTTGCTACACCTTCCAAAAATGAATTAAATCTGCAAAATAATTGAAATTTAGATTTATTTCCTGGGCAGCATTTTAAACCGAATTTCAATTTAATTAAGGAGCAATTGCTTTAAAAAGATAGCTGCAACTGAATAATATTTTCTTTAAATTGGTCTCTAAATTTGTTTTTCAAGATCTGAAACTTTCACCCTATTTTTATGAATTCAAAGAGTTTATAATGATTCAAAATGTATGGTATGAACTTCAAGCCCCCTCCCTTTTTCAATGCAAGTGCTCATGAACTACATTTTTGTCGGATAAGTTTTCAAATTGTGCCAAATATAATATGAATATAGACTTGCTTCCCTTTTTCCGACTCCATCCAGAAATAAGGGAGTCTCAAATTATTCGTACGCAACCTCTCTTCTTTTTACTTGATAGATTCTTGATTTATGCTAACAAACTTGTAGAGAAGCCCTAATTTGTTAATTAGTTTTCAAGCTAAACAACGCAATTCATATAGAACCTTCTTTGTCCCTCCGTTCTTCACAATGCAATTCAGAAAGGTTTGTAATAATCATAGAAATATATCTCGTACCCAAATACCTTCCCATGTTAAAATCAAGTTCACAATTTATTTTGCCATATACTAAACTTGTGGCTTGACACCTTAAAACTTGAAGTGATGCCAAACAGCACTTGTCTTGGTATGAAATCTGACGAATTTTTATACTGAAATATTTTATTTTTGATGGTTTAAGCAAAAAGTGCAAATTTTTATCGTATGGATAAGCTCAAAGGAATAATTACTTTTTTTCTATTTTTTCCCTTTCAAAATTTTTCGAGATTTAAGCTTACTGACAGATATCATTAACAATTGATTGAAAAGCAGATTTTCAAAAATTGAATGGATTAAAAAACATCTGTCTATGCCTCGACGGTGGTATGAATATTTTCTAAAAATTTTCAAAAAAAAAATATTGTGTTATATATCATAAAAATAATAATCTTTGTGTCGAGAAGGTCATCAAAGTTTATTCTGCTCCTATCTTTTGCTTTCAATCTTAATTTAAATTCAGATACACTGAGGCAAATGCAAACGGATTTTACCATACTTGCAATTCTATAAATCGAAGAAAAATATTTAGATCTTTGTTTATAACAAATCAATTTTCGTTTGTTTCGATACTTAATCAATTTTCAACTAACTTTTGAAAGTTAAATGTTGTTTATAGATTAAAATTTGTCCTGTTTATTGAAGCAAGTAAAAACACAATGCTTTTTCTGAACTCATTCATACATGCGTTACAAAGTGTAAAGACTTTGAAATAAATTTGATAAATGTTTTGTTTGTTTTATAAAGTTTCATTGATTTTCCTGCAATTTTTCTGCATCAAAAGTTAATGTTTGATTCTTACTTTTACTGAAAGCAGTTTCAAACAAAAAACCTTCATTTACAAAGACATTTAATAATTTTGAATAAACACTTCAGATTAAAGACGCGATATACCCCTTTCTGACCATTCTCACATAATGCTGAATCATTTTGGAGAGGAAATTATTAAAAAGTTGAAAAAAAAATCTTCTTTCACTGGAGCGCCAATCACAAAAAAAAACGTTTCAAAAAAATGCGGATCAAAAGTCTCTTTTATGTAGCCAAAATATGTAAAACAACAACACACTTTTAATTTTTACGTACTTGAATTGTGTGTAAACAAACAGTACCGTGTTTTCTGGTGAATGTTTTTAATAAAAAGTTGAGTTTTTTTCGTCAGATTGTTTATTTGAGCCCAACAATTGATAGATGAAGCAATGATTTATACATTTTTTTGTAAATGTTGAACGTTTGCACTTGGTGTAGTGTACCTTCTAATTTGAAAAATCCTTCGGAAAATGCATATCCTTGCTTTTTGTAATGAAAAAGTGTATTATTTAATTAATAACAGCTTGCAAAAAATCTAAAAGTTCTCTGCATTCGGCCACATAATCATCAATTCCACATAATCTATTTTTGAGGACAGGCTTTTTTTCAGTTCATGTTTCTATTCCTTTTCATTGGATTTTGTTGTTGTTTTGAAAATATAGTTATTATATTTTTTTTCTGTTATCGATATGAATGCGTATTGAATTATATAATAGTATTTAAATCTTCCCACTTCATATGCATCAGTATTCATATCAGCGTAGTTTTTATACAACAATTGCTGCTTTAATTAACACGAAATCAAAAAAGTTTCAATTTTTCAAATCATTTATATGGTTTTGATTCGATCGGCAAAATATCAATCTGGGCTGGGTCACATCTGGACGTCATTCATTACTATGTGCTGTACAAATGATCTAGAAATCGAGAAGAAAAACACACATCTAGGCTTCATATCGTCCACATGCATTGAAATTATGCTTGGTTGAAAAATGCGCGCCCAAATATTCCCACTAATCAGTATGCTATGCCTTCGTTACTATCCTTTCTCGACGTTTGCTGGCGACGCCTCAACCATGGAGATGAAAAACAAACCGCCCGCCCGGCGCCCAATGGAAAGAAAATCTCGAAAATAATTGAAGGCCATGACTTTTATTTCATTCAAAAAACTACAAATATAATTATTACGGACAATTGATGCGACTTTCTGTTGTTTTTATTCGATACTAGCTGATCCCATACGAACTCCGTTTCGCTTTCAACTTTTTGTATGAATACGCCAATTGTCAAGCATTTTCCAGATGCACTTCCGAAATCATTGTTGTTATTATTGCAAAAATATTGGACGTTCACTTTTCTGTCGTATGCTACTTAATTTTAAATCAGAAATCAATTAAACGTGCCAAAAAACCCCCGTGTATGAATTTCGACTCGACAGTTTCAAAACAACGCAATTATTGCCAAAAAGTTAAACCCCTTTCGGTGGCCTCTTATACAATCTTTGATATCTGAAATTAATTTCCTTCCCTCAAAACTCCCGTGCGCAAACTTTCAAAGAAATCTATTGCATAGTAACGTCAATATTGCTTAAAGCAGTAAAAAACTAATGGACGACTCCTGTCGTAGACCCCTGGCAAAACATATGACATCTATAATCGATTGTCCGTCCCTGAAAACTACCGTGTGCCAATTTTCATCCCAATCCGATGCATGTATGGTAACGACGATATTGCAACAATATTGAAACGTTAATATGGACGCCCACCTTTTGCCGGCCCCTTACACTAAATTCAATACCTGAAATTGATTGCCTCAAAACTCTCGTGTACAAATTTTCATCCCAATCCTTCATCCTTTCATGAAAAACATTTTTTACAACCATCATTTTTTAGGAAGCTTGAATAGATTTGGCTGAATAGTTTTATCTTCAAAAGATTAAACTGCTTTTTTATTATTTCCATCCCCTATCTAATGAAAATATCTGTTGAAGATTATCCCACTTTTCAATATGGATGATCTCCCTGTAAAATGGTATATTTAAGTTTCATTTAATGAGAAATTTCTTAAAAAAACCTCCGAACTTTGTTGAAGCATGTTGAAAACTCACTTTGCATGTTTTCAATTGCATGTGAGTATTTTTTCGCTTTTCAATTTCGCCCTGCTTTATTATTAGTTTACCTTAAATGTTGAAAGTTCAACTAATAGCTTTTAGAAGTTATCGAAAGCAAATCATCCCGAAAACACCATTTTTAAATTATGAGAAAGGTTTTTTTTAGTTCTGTTTTTTTCATGGACACAAACATCCCATTAATAGATCAATGATAACTCAAAAGTTAGAAATTGGCCAGTGAAATCAAATTGTATAAAACTCAAAACCTCAAATTTAAATATCTTATCAATTTTCTAATCCCCCATTAACATTCCAATTGGAGCGTTAAAATCGCAGCCTTGAACTTATAACTCTAAATCTAAAAAAAATTTCTTTCTCTATGAGGAAATCCAAAAATATAAAAATGGTCGACCCTCAAAGTCCCCCAGCGGCGGTACAGAGCACTTTGAAAGCCACTACTATTCTAGTAAATATATTCCTAACAGGCTAGTTGTATTTTTCAATCAAAGTGTAGGCTTATAATTGTATCCAAATATCTCGTACCAGTAGCATGTGCTTTGAAGTAGAAGGTAGAAGGTACAAAAAACACCCGCCAAAATTTTCACTTTCAAATTTTTAATGCTGAGCAAGCTTTGATTTGCTATCCAGTACATGTGAGCTCTGGATGGTCGTTTCTAATAGCCTGCCCATGGTGATGGTGAAAATAATCCCGCCAACGAAACGAACGGAAAAGAAAGTCGATTCACAAAATGGGTGCCATGACTTTTGATTCGTGGGAATAAAACCTTTGTTGTATGGCCGACCGCCTTCAAAAGGGGTCATCCGAAAATCTAAAAACATTTTTCATCATTCCTGGTCCTAATGAGCACCCATGCCAAATTTCAGCTCTCTAGCTCTTAAGGCAGCTGAGCCTATTGAAGACAAACATACAAACGAACAAACAAACGGAAATTACTTTATATATATATATAGATATAGATAAACCGATTCGCATGGCTACAGAATATTCTAAAAATAATTTCATTCGAATCGTTTGGGTCATTTCGGAGGAGTAGTACTACAAACACCGTTACAAGAGAATTTTATATAATAGATGTATTTCAGCAGGTGGAGGTCGGATGAAAAAATATTTACTTACTTGATGATTCCGCGCCGATCCTCCGGTGCATAGGGCCGTGGTAAAAGACCTCCACTGTTGACGATCCGGAGCCAGCGTCTTCATCTGGTCCCAGTCAAGATTCTCGTCGACAGTTCGGATTTCAACGGCTTCTTCTATATCCTTCTGGATTCCAATCTAGCGCCTCTCTGCAAATCTCGTTTTCATCTTTTCGCAGCGTGTGTCCAATCCATCTCCACTTACGTTCCCGAATCTCGATTTCTAGCGCCCTTTGATGACACCGGCTATGTAGTTCCTCATTCGAGATCCAGTTGCCAGGCCACCAAGCTCGGATGATATTCCGCAGGCAGCGGTTTACAAATACTTGCAGTTTTCGCGTCGTCACCGCATATGTGTACCAAGTTTCGCACCCGTACAGCAATACGGATTTGACGTTTAAGTTGAAGATTCGGATTTTCGTTCGTAGAGAGATCTGGCGTGACCGCCAGATGTTTCGGAGACTTGCAAATGCAAAACGAGTAAATCTGATCCGGGTTTCGATGTCTTTCCTGGTACCACCATCAGGCGTTATCTGGCTACCAAAATACTGGAAGCACTCCACTTTCTCAACTTGTTGTCCAGCTACCATGAAACCGGAGGGATTTCGTGTGTTGATCTCCATCGACTTGGTCTTTCCGACATTGACTTTGAGACCTGCTGCCTTGGAACTCTCGATGAGGTCGTCGAGTTTGCTCTGCATGTCCGGTTGTGTTTGGGCGAGCAAAACAATATCGTCAGCCAGGTCAAGGTCGTTCAGTTGCTACATTGTTGAAGGATTCGACGGCAATCCTCGGTTCGGTGCACAGTCAATCGATCCAGTCAGAATCTCATCCATTACGATGAGAAAAAGTAGCGGTGATAAGGTACATACTTGTCTCACTCCAGCAATTATCGGAATTGGTTCGGACAAGACACCATCGTGCAAGACCTTGCACGAAAATGCCTCGTATTGTGCTTCGATGAGATGAACTAGTTTCTCTGGGACCCCTCTTCGCCTTAGAGCCGCCCAGATGTTTTCATGGTTAAGTCGGTCGAATGCTTTTTTTTAATCAACGAACACCAGCAGAAGAGAGTCCTGGAATTCGTTGATTTGTTTTTCGATTTCGATTTTTTTTAAATTTACAGTTTTGAAAAGCCTATAATGTGACTCAAATATGTTTCTCAAACAGTTTTCTGCTACAATCAACAATTTCAAAGTTATTTCAAGTCCAAAAATTTTTTTATGAAAAAACATGCTCCAGGAAAATTACTATATATCTAATAATACTCGAAAAAAAATTTCACTTAGTGCCTGAGAAAGCTGAAGTTAGAAGCTATATGCTGCACATACGGAAATTTTTGTCAATTTTTTTTTAAGATCATGCCCAACATAAATGTAAAAAAGTTGTGTAAAACCCGTACTTTTCAATCAATCAACCGCCAAAGCTGTTCCTGTTACAGTAGAGAAAATTTAAAAAGTGAATTGGAAAGGAGACGTAATTTGTCACATTTGTGAAATACGAAATATATAATTTATGACGAATTTTCAAAGGTAGATGTTTCTCGAACATTTCATAAATTCGGATTTTTGATACAATTCACTAAATAACTGATTTATAGCAATTTTCCTGAAGCATGTTTTTTCATAAAAAATTGTTTGGACTTAAATTAACTTTGAAATTATTGATTGTAACTGACAACTGTCTGAGAAATATATTTGAGTCACGTTATAGGCTTTTCAAAACTGTAAATTTAAAAAAATCGGTTTAGAAAGAAGAAAGTTTTAGCGAAAACAGTGTAAACCGTCATTTGACCGCTCGCGGTATGAATAGGTATATACAAAGTGTCGGTATGTTTAGTGTTAAAACTCCGTGTTCTTTTTTTGCCCATTTTATAACCAAAAATGCAAACAAAAGTTGTTTGTATTAAAAATACTAAGCTTTTGTGATTTTAACAACGAAAAAATTGGAATTTAGAAGGGTAATCAGTAATAATCATTGAACTAAAAACACAGTGTGTTTAACACACTACACTTCATGAAGACAGTTTATGTATTGATTGTCAAAACACCTTTAAACAATATTGAAATGTCGATATTACTGCTGCACGGACAATGTTGTGATTAGCTTATTCAGGTTTAATTTTGTTCTCATCTGAAAGAAAAGGCAACGTTCCTAACGGTTGGAAATGCAACCACCAATGCGCCCTCCATCAATTTTTTTTCACCTAAATAGTTTGGCTAGCGACCAATAGGTGGCATCAGCAACTCATCATGCAGGCTAAGCGTTTATTACAAACGCTTGCCGCCGGTTGCTCGGTTTAGTCAATGTTGCCAGGTTTGGGGGAATTTTAACTTACTTTAAACTTATTTTAAAAAAAACTCTCACTAAGATTTCTGTGAAGTTTAGTTCGACCTCAAAACATACAAATTGATTTCATGCAGAAATCTCATACAAAATCTCGATTTATGCTATCACGCCCTACCTAAAATTTAGTATCATTTTACCCGAATAAAGGTGGTACAATGCCAACATCGGGGCTCACTTTTTATATATGGATACCTCAATTATGTCAAGTGTGAATTTCACTGAAACCCTAACAAACGTTTCAAAACGATTTTTGAGAGCGTATTTATGCCACTCTGAGGCTCTGAGGCCGTTTCCTTTCCAAAACCAAAATTCAATTGAAATCATTTATAACAGAAAAGTCAACTGATTTTTTTTGACATCACACAAAATTCCTTTTTTCAATCAGATTTAAAGAAATATTAATATGAAATTGGATAATACATGCTCAAACAACTTACCCTACTGTGATATAAAATTTGATTGAAACACCAAAACTATTTCAATTTTTCATTTACGATATTTTTTTTATTATTATAATTATTATTTCTCTCACTTTTGTTGTTTGATAAAAGTGTGTTTGTGTGTATGTGTGGTATAGTTTCTGTTGTTGTTTACGATTTGTTTGTTTTTTTTTTGTTGCATTTTATTTTTGGTTTCCTATAACACTTTTCTGATCTGCGTTGGTTGCGATAAACCATTCATCTTTGGCTCATCAATGTTGTCGTTATTTCGCTGTCACTTTTGCTGTTGATGTTTTTTTTTTTTTTTGTATTTTTGGTTTTGTTGTTTGTTAATCTATTAATTTTCATTGTTTCTGTATCTTTGCGAATACCACATGGTGAGATTGACCATTCCTTTCCACTTGCAGCAATAAACTTAAATAAAAACGATTTATTCGGATTTTTTTCTCTATTAGTCATACATTTTTTGCTTGCTTTATTATAAGTAAAATCGATACATTCCTAATTATGATTTCTGTTTTGTTTATTTTTTTTTCTTTAGGTCTTAAAAATTTTGTTAATCGTTTTTTCTCGAATTTAGATAATTTAATTGTTTTCATTCGCTAGGTTTTTTTCATGTTCCATTCAGACAAAGCTTGGTTTAGTTTTCTGATTTTGCCCTCTGACCTGGTGCAGTTTTAAATATTTCCGTTTTACTTTTTCGGTTTTATATTTTACTTTCTTTTATATGAAATTCGAATATGAACAACAAGTTTTGTGAGTGTGTGTGTTTGTTGACTGTGTATGTCTTGCGGTATTTTATTATTTTCATTACTTATTCTTAAGTCTGTTATTTCTGTTTATTTTTTTTTTTGTTAATTAAGTTGTTCTGTTTTCCGTGAATATATATTACTATATAAAAGTTAGAAGTAAGAAAATCATAGAATCCTATTTATTTTCCACAGGCTGTTTCTCTTGTAGCTGCTAGTGTTCGATTTTGGGGTTTTTTTGTCAACTATCTGTTGCGTCATTTTTTTGTTTGCTTCGAACAAAAAACATGACAATATTAAGATAAACTACACCGTCTAACACTACTTCCTTGTCTCTTACGTCCCCAGTTTATTTTTATTTATTTGTTTACTTATTTTAAGGTACACAGCTTGGGAAAAGAGAACGAACAAATTCAACCAAAAACAATCTGTCGGTTTGTATCAGTGTTACTCTCTTGGGAATTGTTTATTGAGACTTTGTGGAGGATTTACAAGCTAGAACTTAAAACTTTCGGAAACATTGAAGATCATTGTATTACACATTATGTTAGCTGACTAGATAATTTAACAACTGACTCGCTTCTGCTTTATTTTAGTCGTGAATCTTGAAAACGGTAGTGTTTTTTACTGGTTTCAAGTTTAATTCGATAGTCTTCCGAGCTTGGGATGATCCGACAGGCTGATCGTTCTTTTCAACCATCAGCCGATTGTAACTAATGATTTGTAAAACTTTATCTCGTAAAAAAGTTGCATTCCGCCATCATTGTAATTTCAATTTTTTGCTCCGGGGCTCGCTTTCTCCACTTATTTTGCTCATTCAACATCCGTTTCTTGATTTGATTTGTTATAAAAGTTTGCTTTTGTGTTGTTGTTACGTGATTTTTGTCTCTTTTCTTTTACCGATTCGATTGTTCGTTTATAATTTTTGCATTTTGTTCAATCATCACACACGAACTTAAGCGTTGGAATATGTTGTTTAAATAATCGCAAAACGGAAAGTTATACACTCAAATCTGTATATGTTTGGACTAATTTTGTTTGCCATTGTTAGTATTTGTTAGATTTTAAATCTGTTTTCAGTTGTTGTTTATTGCAATGTGATAGTTGTAGGCGCTCAAAAATAATAGCCGAGATGTAAAAACATTATTCAATTAAAAACCGGGAGGCAAAAAAGTTATGTTTAAATTTTAGATGCTTGGAATAAAACAATTATCCATGTTTGTTTGTTTTAAATTATGTTTGTTGTTGTAATGATCCAGAATCAGATAATATAGAAAAATACAAAACCTGTTTCACAAAAAACATCTGAGCGCCATTCTCAGAAGGTAAGTAACTTTTATCTTATACTTTTAATTGAAATTTTCTATTGAAAAAGAGGAATTTCTCAGCTATGTTATTTGTTCTTTAGACTATCCTAAAGAAGGGTTTCCTTTCTTTATATATAGGTAATAATTGGGCCAGTGTATATTTTCTCTCGATGCATGAATTGAGTTACTAACTCAATCATTTATTGATTTTGTTGGTTCTTGACTATTGTTTGCTATTGCAAATTTGTGGATTTTTCCTAAACGTATGTGTAGATAATTTTGTTTTTTTCCTTACTTTTAGATTTCTGACTAAAGACAACAACAATATGATTTCGGTTCCTGTTTATGGGTTTGGTTTGTTTGTGGCTCTGGTTACAATTCGATTTGTTTGTAGTTTGTCTATTGACCATTTTCTTTTTTTTTTTTGGATTGCTCAGCCTGTAGGTTTTGATTAACTTTTTTTTTGCTCTTGGCAATAAGTTTTGCCGGGGATTGGTTTCATTTTGATTGAACTGATTTCTTTAGATTTTGTAGGAAAATATATTCTGCTACAGTCATCTCAGGAATCTACTAACAAGTCTAGAATCATTTCATGAAAATACTAATGTTGATTGTACAAATCTGGATAACCTCAAAATTATTCTGAGGAAAAGGAAATAAAAATAGACAAAATGAAAAATTTTAACCTTTCAATCGATATTTTAAGAATTGGATTTGAAAATCGTTTCATTTTTTGATAAATTCAAACAGTTGAATAAATTAGACAATACAAACAGAAATTTTGAAATGCATTAGGATATTAATATTAACATTGAGATTCTTTAAAAAAAATAGAAAAGAAAAATCAGAAATCTGATTCAGAATAGACATCTTGAAATCAGATTCAGATCCCGATTCAAAATTCAAATTCAGAGATCAGATTCAGATTTAAAAATCGATTTAAGGAAGCAAACACAAAACTTTGACTAATTATTTAGGATGTTTTGGCAACCGAATTCGAAGTTCACTTGTTCACTTTAAATAACTATAACTGTGATAACTCGAATAGAATCTAGGAAACACAACTAAATAAATGAACGAGATTAAAATCATTCCATCTCTAGGACATCTCGATACCTTACCGATTCAGTAGAAGAAGTGCGAAAGCATTTCCTCTCTCACAAAAACTATTAAAAACAATCACATTTTGTTCCGATTCTCTCGGATTTTAACCTACCCTCTGACTAGAATACCTCATCTTCATTATCTATTTTCTCTTTTATCATTAGTAAATATGTCAATTTATTGATATACTAACAATTACGCTTGTAAGTGTTTTGTGTGTTTCTTTTTATCTGTTTCATAATTTTCTTTTGTTTGTTTAATCCAAATTGCGTGTATGTTTGTGTTTTTGTGCAAGAAATGTAACGCTTCGTTTGTAAAAATCTTATAAAATCCAAGTAGGCCATATCGCACTAAACGTAACAAAATCGAACGTGGTTGTTATAGGGTTTGAAAATTGAGCTAGATTTGTTTGTTTTTTTCCTAAATCTCTTCATGTTGCTTACCAACGCATTGCAATCCTACTGGTGAAGTGGAAAAACGGCGAAGAGAAGAAAGATTTTCAAAATATAATGTGACTACTCAGAAACACAACAGATACAATCAACAGAGTCACTCATACGAGAGTCACCTAGCGCGGTGCGATTAACAATAAGACAACGGTAGAAATAAGCGAGAACTTTTAGCCAAGTTCAGCGTTATTGGTTTTGCTTGAAACTTTTTGTTAGGCTTATCGATACGAGTGTGTGAGAAAGATGAGAAATTGTGACGATAATTTGTTGTTGTTTTTTTCTTCTTTTCAACATTTGCTTTAAATACTTGAACGTTTCGATCGAACACAGAACGTTAAAGCATTGTTTTTGTTTTGTTTCTTTGCTTTGCTTTTTATATTTTTGCTTTAGATTTACGGGCTGTTTTCTTTTAGTTTATTTAAGCATAGTTTTGAAATAGATAAAGATACTTTGCTCCGAATCTTAGCGCGCTTACTCGCTAATCTTTGTGCTGATCGTTTCACATACAGTGTAAAAATATTGTAACAGTTGTTGATTTTTTTTTTCTATTTGGTTTCATTTATTTATCTCTTGTTGTTTTTGAAGTAAACTTTTGTGGATGGGTGGTGGTGGGTGAACCAAAGCACCGCGAGAAGGTGATTTTGTTTCAACGTGTAAGTCTTGGGGTGCATGAGTTTTTTTTCAATTTTTTGAGAATGTTTGATTTGATGTGTTTTTATTTTCTTTACTGGTACATGTAGACAATTGATTTCATATCCTAGTATTACATTTTTCTCTGGCAAAAAACACGAAACTTATCTGTGGATTTCTATTTTATTTCTCTTTATTTTAACGGTCGTTGTTGAGGTTGAATTGAAACAATTAAAGTTACGAAATCAAGAGAAATACTTTTAATATTCACATCATTCATATGTTTTCGTTTAGGGGTTGTCACATTTCAGCTTATTAGTTTTTTATTCAATTACTCTATGTTCTTCTTTTGATAACGACCATCTATATTGTACAGTAACGCTAAAATGATCGGTGAATTACGAGAATTATATAATTTATCAATTATATAACCATAATTACCGCCCTTGATTCCTTTCGGAGGGAACACTATTTCGATCCATTTTTCGTCATGTTGTATAATTTTTGTATAAAATTTTATCTTATTTGCCTTTTTGTGTTTTTTGTTGGTTTGTTTGTTTATTTTGTGTTTAACTTCTGCGATAATTTTATCCTATTGACTATACCCTTAGGTTTTAGCGACACGTCCGATTAACATTTCGTTCACCCTACTTCGTCCCACTCTACCACATCCATATTATGTTAGTCACCATCCGGGGCTAGCGGCTTATTGTTAAAAACTCCGATTAATGCTTTTCAATATGTTTACATAATCTCCTGTTTATGTTGTTCACTTTATGGTTCATTTAGCGTTCAGCCGTATTTCATTATCCGTCTCATGTAGACATACTGCGCTGGTCTTCCGCTTTCGCCTTTTCCAGGAATTTTTTACACCCGCCGCCGCCGTTACTAATTGCTAGGACTCTCTGCCGTGGAACCAGACGCCGATACATTCTCCGGTATTTGTGCTAGGGTTTTGAATTGTGGTGAGTTTATAAATCTGAAAGAGAGTTGAAAACAGCAGGGTTAATGAAAGAAGCTTACCTCGCCTAGCGTTCTGGTCGATTAAACCAGAAGTTTGTTGTTCAATCGAATGAAAATATTTTTTCTGTTCCATATAAATATTATTCCCAAGAAAAGAAAAAAAATTCCTGGAAGGACTCTATTAAATTAAAAATTCATCAAAATTGATAATAATCTTAAATACACCAATGGGAAAATTTCAGATTCATTCTGCTACAAAATAGAATGTTGAACTGCTATCTGAGACAAATTAACAAAAAAAAAAACTAGTCTGAACAGAAGTATTCCAAAGTTTTGACAAAGTTCTGTAGACTCTTTATCGTAAATTATTCGGTTGACCAAGTTATGCTAAAGATGAAGATACTATGCTACCACATTTGCTTAAAAAGCATGTTAACAACAGAACAAATTTAACACTTTGTTTTTGAATATCTTTCGAATGCATGGATAGAAATCGATAAAATTTTAATTCTCTTGAAATGTATGGTAAAATGTACAAAATTTGGATACAATCTGTTCCGTGGTTTTTGAGATAGCGTTCAATACAGAAACACATTGACCTAAATTTATGGGCAGGATAAAAAACCAGACAATTCCCAGTGGAAGACCTTATACCAGCTGGGAATCAACTATTCGACCAAATATTTTAAGGTCATTCGTTGAAGGAAACAATAAGGGATCTAACAGTGAGCTCAAATTTGACTGAATCAAAGCAATCGAAAGATTCCTTTTAATTCAACCACGGTAAATGAAAAGTTCATATACCAGTATTTCGATAGCAACTTACTACCTTCTTCAGTGAACGTTTTCGATTGAAGATCACTGAAGAAGGTAGTAAGTTGCTATCGAAATACTGGTATATGAACTTTTCATTTACCGTGGTTGAATTAAAAGGAATCTTTCGATTGCTTTGATTCAGTTGAATCATTCAACCAAGTAGGCTCATACCACAACAGAGCTCAAATTTGAATTAGTGTGTAGATGATTGATTCCATCAAGCAAGAAAAGTAGAATATCTAATCAAGTGCAATTCAATGATTCTGATAAGGAAAGTGGTAAGAAGTTCATTTGTTCGATCTTTAGACTGTTCCACAAATTATAAGCAGACCAAATGTTAACGGTCATTTTGAATCGAACATTTTTTTCGAATTCTATTGGCTGCGTCCTTTTGTTTACACATTTCTGTACCTGATAACATAAAAAAAAAACATTTAGTTTGTGATAACATTTCAAAATGTGTGGTCTTACTTCGGAGAAGAGAAAAAGTATCGTGCACAAGTGGTGAACTGTGAGTGGAATCTCATTGAGAAAATCGGCCAAATAAGAGGATGTGAGAGTCGAATCGGTATGGACAGCTATTAAAAAACATGGTGAATATTGTACAACTGAAGATGAACCGAGGAGAGCGATCGATCATCTGTTCCTGTAAGTTCTGCTATCGACAAAAAGGTCAGGGATGCCTACAAACAGAAAGGTCGGGACCTCGAAGTCTAACGTCATGCGTGCTAAAGAACGACTTTGGTTCAAGACGTAACAGAAGCAGGAAAAAAACCTAAAAAGGACCCAAATCAAGCCGCTTCTGTCAAACCAAGAGCCCGAAAACTGTATGATTCAATATTTAGCAAAAGTTCTGGGTGCTAATACTTCACTGTACGCATGGACAAGCATATCCCCGAAACGGAGAAGAACATTTTCACCGAAAAATTTGGCAAGAAGGTGATGGTGTGGCAGACAATTTGCGAGTGCGGCAAAATATATAGCACGTTCGTCACATCGGAAACAATGAACACCCAGAACTATATCAAGGAATGCCTCCAGAATACCTTATACCCGATGAGGAACTGAAGTGATAGTAGATTGTATCGATCTTTCAAAGGGAGTATTCCTGCCAAAACTTCAAGAATCATGTTGTGCATTGATGGCATAAAATCTAAAGCGATGCGAAGACAAGGGTACCTATTGGATACGCTCGAGTTTTACTAGGTGTGTGTTTTAACAGCCGATTGAAAACAGATGCCATCATATTCCATCACTGAGAGAAAAGTTGTTCGATACATTTCAATAAGATCTTCTGGATGGGCACCCAACCAGATGCCAGTCCCAAGTAACATTCTAAGTTTTATAGCAGGTTACTAGATAAATTTGTGGTTTTATAAGGAGCTTGAAGAGTTCAATAAAACTATCGGTGTTACTTGGGGTGATTGATCGAAGAAAATTGATTTTCTGTTGACATTTTCCTTTCAGATACTCAATGTGTGCTTTCCAGGTACATTTGGAATCAAACCAAACCCCAAGATACTTAAAACACCTCGATTGCGTGATCGTTCTGCCTAGAAGTTGGAGCTGTGGTTGAGCTGGTGTATGTTTTTTAGAGACAACCACCAACTCCGTTTTCTCTGGAGAGAACTCAATCCCAAGCCCCAAAGCCCAGGATGACAATCTGTTTAAGGTATCTTGTAAAGGTCTGTGCAGATATGCCTCAGTATCATCTGTGACAGACACTACGCCGTCATCTGTAAGTTGTCTTAGTGTGCAACCTTCGGAGAGACAACTGTCGATGTCACTTAAGTTGTACAAAAGTGGACTCAAACATGAACCTTGCGGGAGGCCCATGTAAGAAGTCCTTCTAATTGAAATATCTCCGTGAGCAAAGTTCAGATGTTTCTCACAAAGCAAGCTGTATAGGATGTTGTTCAATAGTGGAGGCAGGCAGACCCCGGGATTGCAACTTGTCTGGCAACACTTCTATTGAGACTGCATCAAAAGCTCCCTTTATGTCTAGAAACACTGAAGCCATTTACTCACGTTTTGCTTACGCCATTTGTATCTCTGAAGACAGCAAAGCAAGACAATCGTTTGTCCTTTTGCCCCTTCGAAACCCAAATTGAGTATCTGAAAGGAGATCATTTGCTTCTACCCATTTATCCAAATGAAACAAAATCATTTTCTCCATCAATTTGCGTATACAAGACAACATCGCTATTGGACGGTACAAATTCGCATCTGACGCTGATTTTCCGGGCTTTTGAATAGCGATGACTCTCACTTGTCTCCACTCTTGGGGAACAATGTAGTTCTCCAAGAATTGATAAAATAAATTTAACAAGCGAAATTTTGCGGCATCCGGAAGGTTTTTCAACAAATTAAATTTGATTTTATCAGTTCTCGGAGCTGAATTGTTGCAAGAGAGGAGGGCAAGTGGAAATTCAACCATCGAAAAGCTGGAATCCAGGCCACACCTATCTGGAGGCACATTCCGGATTATTGTTTGCACAGGTGTAGAATCTGGACAGACTTTTCGTGCGAAGTTGAAAATCCATCTAGGATAAAGGCTCCTAAGACATCGGCTTATGGAAGCTGTTTTCATTATTTTGATAGAATTGCCTTCCATGTTGGTTTAAAACTGATGTTTAGTAATTTAACTATATTTCCAATTCTGTTTTTTGAATCTATGTAGGAAATAGATCAATCCATTACGTACTTTTGAGTCAATTTATGATTTATTTTCCTCATTCAAGTTCCTTCATTGTCGTACCAGGTTCCTAATTCCGTCGTACAAGGAGACCGAAATTGTCTCAATTTATTCCACCCTCTTCAGAAACACATTTAAAATTTTGCGGTTGCGGTTCATGCAATTTGCATTAGCATACATCGAAGGGATCAACCGCGCAGGATAACAGCAGAAGTTCTTTCAAGTAACCAGTCGCAATAAGCCATGAAACTAGGATAGCTTTATTGTAAAAAGGTCTACCATTGCTTGGGTAATGCATTTGCAGGCAGCAAAATATTATACCTTCTATTCAATTCTACCGAAATTGTCTCAAACTATTCCTCCCTCATGAGGGATAGATTTGAAATTTTGCGGTTGCGGTTCATGCAAATGCTATTATTTACTTCGCACGGATCAACCGCGCAGGATAACGGCAAAGTTCGAATGAGATCTAAGTCGCAATAAAATTGTCTTGCCAAGAAATCTCAAGGTAGCGTTATTGTAGCTAGGTACCATTGCTTGACTAAGGCAATTGCAGGCAGCACAATATTAGACCTTACAAATTGAATCCACCCTGCAAATGTATTTTCTACCAACACACTCTCCAACGGACAGGGCTGCCATGATCCAGGATTTGTCTGTAAAATAAGATTTCATAACATTCATACAGACACTTAACACAAATTACAATGCACAAATTTACATAGAAACTACCCATATTTAAAGAACATCAACATTTTTAATAGAACTATATGTTTTTCTACGTAATGAGACTGAATAGTAAGACATTTAAGGAGAGGCTGAATCACATTTGCGTTTTGTCAACATTTGTATTCTTATACATGTGGGAACCCCGGCGAAGGATATCGAAACAAAGCAACACCACGTTAATGCGCGTTATGCGCATTAGACTGGTTCAGCTCATCTATTCGAGTTTTTTTTACGAGCGATAAAAGTTTTTGCAAAAATGTTTGTGATTCAACTAAAATTAAACTTTTCGACTTTTTCATTCAAACTGTAATATGTAAAAAAATTACAAAACATCTTTCGTTGAAAATTCACTGAGAATTTATAAAAAAATGAAGCAATCATGAGTCAAGTTTTAAAACTTATATGGTGAGAATCAGCATATAAAACGGGTTCAATTTTGTTGAATTTTGACGACTTTATGTACAAAAATCATATCTAACGATTTTTTTTTATCCAAACTTGAATTGAGATCCAAACCAGAGACTCGTGAACTCTTATTTCAAAGTTTAAATTATTCATTCATCTAAATTCTCTTGTCTTTCTGACCTTCAACGGAAGTTTTTGACATCGTTTTTCCATGCATCGCAAAAGTTCAATAGAAATCGAGGTTTTCGGTCCAGGAATTGAATTTTTTTCCTCGAGTAGTTATTGATTCCCATTTAGGGAATTTCTGAAAACTGGAGAAGTTTTAATTTTAGTTATCAAGGATCTCTCAGTGACCATTCTGTAGAGCAAAGCGTTTGGTCGTATGTGAGATATTGCAATTTGAATGAAAGAAGTTCAGAAAGTCTAATTTTCATATAGTTGATGTATCTCATGTTTCAAATACTTGAGAAAGGTTTAGTGTCATCAGATAATAAAACCAAAAATAATCAGATCTTAAAATCTCGCGTGAGCTTTCATTACGTCGTATGGAACAAAATGTAAACAAAGAGTTTTATTACGAATCCAAAAATCCAAAAGGAGACATAAATCAGTCGCAGCTTCTTTCCATTTATTATATTTGTAGCCTGAACAACATATTCTACATGACAGATACAAATTTTTAAGTTGTTTTGATCACTTTTGCAGCAGTTTTCTGTGAATTCTTGAGATGTTTCATACGACGTAATGAAAGCTCACGCGAGAAATATAAAATTTTGAAGAAACAATGTCATTGGAGTTGAACGTTAGAAATGTGTAAATTGGAGATATTCTTGCGTGCACTCAAACGTCTATTAAAAAAATGCACGGAACTGTTAGTAAATAATTTGTAAAACACCAACAACTTAGCTAAAAAAGCCATCAATTCTTTGTTCATTCAAAACCATGCATTATAAGCAATGCTGAATACATTTAAGTAATTTGTCATTATAAATAGACTTTTTGCACTTATCTCTCAGTGCATAAAGTTTCTAGCTTCAAAATATACAAAATTACTTTATTGTGTTGTGATTACTTAGAAATCAATTATGTTCATTCTCTATGAGTCCGACTGTGGTCAGCAAAAAATAGTAAAAATGAACCGGTCTAATTCCAATTCTTGCAAAACGGTTTCCTATTCCTGTCGCAAAATAACGACGAATTATGGGGGCCGAGCGATTCGATTTCAATCGAATATTGACAAATTTATATAGTTCAGATTAGCTTGAAATCATTTTTCTAATTTTATTTCAACACTTTTCAGTTGAATTTGATGATTTGATTGTTATATGCATTGACAGAAAGCGTAAAAACAAAGAAACACGTTGGGGGGATCACTAAGTTCGTCTTTCAATATGGCGGAGTGCGCCAATAATTAATTTCACTTCGCGATTTCAAAATCATATAGATATCTCAAAAAATAGTTTCAAAAGTAACAAATTTGTGATAGAAAATAAATTCACAGGCGTAAGTTTATCATGTGAAGTAGCCAATTAAAGTGGCAAGTGATTTTTCGGCTCTAAAACATGCATTCATGAATTAAGACGAATAAGAGGGATACGACGGAGGTGGGTACACCTACCCTATGTGAATATTCTTCACTTCCATTTGTAGATGATCGATTACGCATGCTCTGTGCAACTTTCCATAAGATACTCCTCTAAAGGGGGTAAAACATTCATAGAATCAATGGCATCTGTTATTTCGTCCGAGTCCTTTTTCCAGTCGATGTGTCTTTTAAGGTTCCATATGCCATATTTGTTGAATTTGATGTGCTAATGGGGAAGGCACTTAAAAATTCAACAAACTGATTGTAGTGATTATAATTTTGATTGGCAAGTGGTCACTACCATTGGGATCAGGGATTACCTTTCACTGGCAATCCAATTATAATGAATTTGAGCAGAATGAGAGGTCAATTGCATTTTGTCTTGCAGGAGGTTTAGGCACTCGTATTTTTTCACCCGAGTTCAAAATAGTTAAATTGAAACTGTCACAAATGTCGTAGATAAAAGTAGAACGACTATCATCAATTTGTTCCCCCCAAACAGTTACATGTGAATTGAAGGCACCCCGGATCAACCTTGGCTCAGGCAAAACTGAACACAGGTCCTTTAGGTGAGTTCGATTCACTGCAACTCTTTGAGGCCAGTGCAAACTGACAATGCATAAGTCCTTACCTCTCATAGTTGACATGCAACAGCTTCAATTCCTCCTGATAAAGGGACGTGAATTCTATAAAAGGAGTGGTGCTTATTGATCCCCAAAAGCACCCTTCCATAAGAATCGTCGCGGTCTAGACTTATTACATTAAAATCGTGAAATGAGATGTTAGATTGAGAAGAAAGCCAAGTTTTGGACAACGCAAAAATATCGCAACTAGTTTCATGAAGTAAAAATTTTAACGGGTCCAGTTAAGGGGCGAGACTACGACAATTCAACTGTAAAACAGTGATCTTCGACCTCTCGGCTTAAATTAGCCATCGAGAGATAAACATTGAAATGAGGAGCCAAGTTTGCATCAATTGCTTCAAAAATGTTCTCACTACAGGAAGCATTGTTGTTACAATGCTTCTGATGGATTCAGAAACGTCTAAAAAAACGAAAATTTTCCATTTAGAATGTCAGTCAACTTAAACAATCCGGACTGGGAAGTTGATTTTGACAAGGCTACATTTGTCACCTTTGAGGTCCCTGCTGGTGTTGGATTATTCTGTGGTGAAAAGATCGTACGGAATCCAGGAAGAGTTTGTTTTATTTTTGGCTCTGCCACATTCAGCTTTTTAGGGACGCTAATTGGAGGGTTTATTGTAGAGATTTTCTTGGGAATTTTGGATGTCTTGGGAGTTGTTTTAGCACGTTTCCGGGAGTTCGCAACGAAGATAAAAGGATTCTCATCATCAGTCGCCTCTTCGTTGTCTGGCAACACAGAAAAATGTTATTTGAATGAGGTTGGGCCAGTGGAGAAGCGCTCTTTAAGTAAGAGGCATAAGAACGTCTCGATCATTCTTTTAAAGAGCGCTTCTGTTACTCTCAGTTAGGGGTGATGAAGAATTATCATCCATTCGAGAAAGGCTTGCATTTGAGGGACCAGCAGCATCAGGATCCTCCAGATCATGGGTGGCCAAACCATGGCCCGCGGGCCACATGTGGCCCGCGACCAACTTTTTGTGGCCCGCGAAGCTCCTCTTAAAATAAAACCATATTCTAAAAATTGAACATTTTTCTTGATCTGCAAATATAATTTGGATGAAAATATCTGAATCCACACTAACTAAATTAAAAACCATTTTCCATACGTTTTTCGAACATCAAATTGTGCGAATATATTTATAATTTGGAACATGGAGAATCGTTTGGCTTTATTTCCTCAAAATCTGGCCTGGCTCTGAAGGCATCATATAATTTTACAAAAAAATGGTTACGGTCATTTAATACAAAAAACGATTAATATTGAAATTTTTTAATTATCAAAATTGTATGGTATTCGACACATTATCTATAAATTCCATCATTGTTTTCCGATTAGGTTTTGGCGACTACATATCATTAATATGAAGAGCGGACTCTAGTTTAAAAATTGTGAAATTGGATAGCCTCAGAAAGATAGCGTGATCGTATCGAAATAATTTTCTATCGATTTATACTTTCACAACAACTTCAACCATTCGTAACTTAGATCTATTTCACAAATTCGTTCATCCATCAACATTTAATCATTTTAGCAAATTTGGTAAAATATAGAAATTTTGCTCAGCTGATATTTCCAATTAGTTACTTTTTGCTAAGCTTTATTAAAAAAAAGGGAAAATTTATGGAAATTAGACCAAATCCAAATATATTTTAATTGGCAACGTACTCTGTATTAATGCATAAAAATAATGGAAAACTAAACAGAATTTACAGTTGGGTAGTAGAATTCAACTAGAACCGGTTTGGTACTGACAAATCTCTCAGAATAACGAATTTTCGTAGCAAAATTATTATTTTCAAAAGGTAAAATGTTTATGAAACAATCCAATTCGTATTCATCCTGTTTATATATGGCATTCCAAACACACTTGTCGGATCGAGATACTGGAAAATTTGAAAATAGTTGGATTAATTCAGGTTGAGGCCATACTGTGAAATGTTCGTCGCAAAAAACGTCTATATTTGAAAAGACACTTTGGAGATTTTAATTTAATTCAAAATTATCTCGGATTGTAACCACAATCTTCTCCGTTCTCTAGCCAAAATTTGGAGCCGAAACTATATTTCCTGTGGATGTTTTGGCCTTTTAAAGTGAGTTTTTGAGTGGGTGGCGCTTGGCGACGAACGTGTTAAAAGATCAATATATTTATGATATAATCAAAGTTCGTTGACAAAATTATTCTTTAAAATGTCAAAAGCTTGTGAACATTCTTATTTTTCTACAATTCCATTCTGTGTTTTATTTCAATTTGTCTATCAATTTTTGTATTTGGAGACCATGAAATATACTAAATGACCATTGTAGTCAAGCGATTTGACATTTCTGGGATGAATAAACTAATGAGGTTTTGAATTCCTTAAAAAGATTGACATAAGTTGGGGGAGATAATTCATTCCCTTTTGCGTAATATTTCTACTTTACTCAACTGGAGCATAATTTGTAAAAATATGCAAGCAACAAAAATGACTTCTTAAGATGAATCTATACTTGTTGTGACCTAGGCAAATATTTCTATAGCGTTTTCAAAAAACTGTTTTCTGTTTCAGGACAATTTGTTTTTTGGCCCGCCAGCAAATCTCATTTCTGAAATTTGGCCCGCATGATGAAAATGTTGGCCACCCATGCTCCAGATGCTCCTCATTCTCGTATAGATGGAATTCTCATCATCCACAGCTGAGGGTTTTAACCCCCCGACTTCGTTCATGTTTTTTTGTCTTCGTTTTAAAAATATGAGCGAAGCACTTAATTGTCAAAATATTAAAAGGGAGAAAAGATAGAGTAGAAACAGTGAAAAAATAAAAGAAATTACAAACTTGGTTGATTTTTTCGTAATCCATGACTATTCGGCCAATTTTCAAGTCGTATTTTTTGTCCAGTGTCTAACGATGGCTCCAACCACGTGGTCTTCCTTCGTTGATCGAAGATGGCTGCAACGAGCGTCAACGAGCGTGACCATTGTGTACAATATAATAAGGTGATATCTTCCGGATAATGTCGTCATTACTATCCATCTAGTGATCCTTGATGTATGCAGCATTATCTTACGCGCGCGAAACTTTTTGCCTGGCACGCTATACGAAGATAGTAATGACGTCACTTGTTTATATTCAAACGAGTTGTTTACTCCTCTTAGTAGCCTACCTTGTCTATTTATACCGTGGAGCGTGACAACCAGTCTGACGAAGACGGTTAGGCCGGTTGTCAAACAATGACGACGACCTTCATCCGCCTGCCAGGGGAAACACTTCCAGCGGGGGCCAATTCCCTTTCACGGGGTACAACGAAAAAAAAAAACTGCAGGCCACCAGCACTCGACAGGCCAAGTTTTGGGGAAGTCAATTCAACACCTTTCCTTTGCTAGCGACGGCACTTCTCCGCTTTGGTAGCTTGTAGGAATTTGATTGTCCTATGTGTCACTATACGGCAAAAAACACCGGATTGAACGCGGTAACTGTCTCGTATCAACCGAACAAAGAACACTTTCACACACGAGGTTGCACAAAACCACGACCGTGTTCCCTGACTGATGGAAGACGAATTATTTTCTTTTGTTATTGTGGTACTTTTCTTTGAATTCAAAAATCGTTGCATGTAAATGTACAAATAATAAAACCTCCCAAATGGGTGAAGTTGGATTAGATGGACACTAGAGTGCCCCAAATGATCCGACTGAAATATTTTCCATAATTGAGGCTTTAAGAAAAACCGTTTTCAAAAGAAATCGGTCGAAGGGAACTAAATTTCTGATGAAAAACTGGTTTTTCATGTTTCTCTCGAACAAAATGTCTCAAAATCCCATTCAAACTTCAGGCCCGTTGAGCGACCCCTTCCCGTGATCCGATCTGGCCAAAATTTGGCATGAGATCTTTGTTTAGTTTTGCACTTCACCCTCAACTGGCGGACTGTAAAACCAGTTAAAATTATCACTGAGGGATCTTCACTACTGCACCGAACTGCAGTACACTTTCCCACTCTGGGGGAACGGTTTTATTTCACCGATTCGGGGTTTCGGACGAGAGCAATAAATTCGCGACGTTACTTTGTGGTGGTCGGATTAGGACTTATCATTTATTGCCGTTTGTTTTTCTTCCAGTCTCGGCTCTCTGGATCTCTCGTATATTACGGGACGGTGTTGCAGTGAGACGTGAGAAAAAGAGAAGTTAGGACTGTTAGCACGTCTCACTGCGGGGCTTCCAATAACTACGGAACCTTTTGTCATTACTAAACATTCCGGCCCCCTTGAAACCACCGGATTTCAACACAATTTCTTACATACTAGTACAATTTTCAAAATTCATGCAATTCTATCATTATTCTACGCTATACAATTCAAATCTTTTCAAAAAACTTCAAATTATAACACCATCTATTAAGGGTGATGAACCCATTTTTGTTTTTCGATTTCGACGCCCATGGAGAACCTTCTCTCCCAATTTCACACGTTGCCGTTTGTTTTGGTTTGGATATTCTTCAAACTCATGCATATTTCGCTGCTAAACGTTGCTTCTTTCCGAAACTTTCCGAAATTTGCTGCTGTACGTCGGTTTTCGTGGCCTTTCCGGTTCCAGATTTCCTGATAACGTCTCCAATCATTCCGATGGAACTCGTAGTATCGATGGTGACCAAGCTGCTTTTTCGACAGGTACGTTTTACACCATATTTTGGGACGCTTAGTGTGATTATTTCGTGTTCGTTTATAGCTTCCCAAATTGGCCCACCTGCTGGCTAACGACGAATCTTACACCCAGCTGGGAAGCCTTGAGGAGGGTCCCGGGCGGTGTGTTACGTGATGATATGATGTTCAAACTGTTCCAGATGCAACAATTTGCGGTAAACTTCGACGTCATGATCGAATTTTTGATGTTCGGATGATATGATTCAGGTGAGTTATTTTATCCCCTATGTACTAAACCCTCGGTAGTGAGCTATTCATCTTTAAGATGCTCCGGCCGGAAACATCACTCGGACCTCTACGATAGCTGCGAGACCTCAGTAATGACTTGGGTGATCAATCCAAGCGCAATCGTACTTCCAAGGACTCGAAGGTAGACGAATTGATGAATTGGATGCTCATAACCGGAAAAAGGAAGAATAAAATTCAAGATGATTAATTCCACTGTATCATTAATAACATCACAACCACTGGATGGGTACTTCAAGCCAATTTTCATACATGCCAATTCAATCCCAGATTAAATTTAGGCTACCACGAAGATCAAGTTTTCTGCCTGCTGACATAGACAAACCGACATGTGTTTGTTTACAAAGTTTCCAAAAACTTAGAAACTAATCAAAAAATTTCTTATATCCAACCAAATTAAACCGACAATAGTTTCCATACTCAGGTATCTTATCTGACTCATGTTTACTGACACAATCTATGCTTAAAAGGTTCATACAGACCCTTTGCGAATAATTTCTAATCTTAACGTCTCAATTTGAACTTCTACTATTCCATGTAACAAATCTGCTTACTGTTAGTTGTTTCAAATAAGCAGCACACCATTTTTTTTTAATACAACATGTAGCCACTTTTCAAAGGAAAACTTTTTTGACTTTGCCACCGGGTTTTGCTTGACGATTAGAGCAACTAGTGTGGAATGATTCAACCTTGTCTACTCATACCTTACGATGATCCAATAGTGTTACTTTTGCGAACTACCAGCAGATGTTTTCAAGATTCTGGTAATGGAGCGTTCGAAAACCGACCCTAACACGGATTATACAATACTGATAAAATGAGTTGAGCTTATCGATTCTGGGCTATTATTGTACTACTACTATTCGTTTTCATTTCCAATCTTACTCAAACGACTGAGAATAATAAACCAAACCTTCAATTGTAGACCTCAATTCGGTTTCAACGGACCATCTCGTCGACACAACTAATTGGCGGGCTGAGCATTATGTCTGAAGCGAAAACCATTGTGACGCTGCGGACTACAATCATAACGACGACTACAGAACTAATATTTCATTCGGAGTTCACATTTAGCTATGAGTGTCATATACATTGGATTTTTTTTTCGAGAATTGACCGGTCGAACCGGCCTTCTGTAGCTTGACGAGGCCAATATTGCTGAGCTCTGTTGCGTACGAATTTTCCAATGAGCCAATGTTGTCCTGAATGTAACCGACAAAGAAAAATATCTGAACATCTGACTTTGTGTCATACTTCAACCAAGGGTTTTCACAATTACAGCTAACCAACTGACTCTTTATCTTCGAAATTTTCAAGTATGAACAATCTGATGATTTGCTGATCCATTTTTGGCAAGCTTTTATAGCATCTTGTCTCCAAATACGGAACTCGTAGGAACTCTACTGGTTCCTTTGATGTATCTCGTCACTTGTCTACTAAAGATATTGTCCCGGTTGCTGAACTTGTACCATCCTGACCTCTCGACGTCGGCACTGATGGCGTATCGGTGCAGACGGAAGCGCATGATGATCGACAACAAATCGTTCTGCACAGTAGGCCTCACCGTCAATACATCGTTCAACGAAACGACCGTTGAGGTGTGACACGACGCATCAAACACTACGCGTAGCTTTGTAGATGTACTTTCCGGTTTCAAAACTTCGTGACGTGAAAGATAACAACCAGGAGCGAGTTCTGACACATTCTGAACATTTTATCTGACTTTTCCGACTAAGATCAGACCCATTCTGACTAAGATCTGACAAAAAACAACTGACACATCCTGTGATCATTTTCTTTTATGTCCCATCGACACATACGCATGCATAAACTCCAACACAATGTCTTAAGTTCTGCCCTTTCTTCCAAATTGGGGAACCGACTCATAGCTTTTTCGAGATTCACCCAATTGGTGCTAGTAAAAAGTTTTTTTCGGCAAGATGACGACGAATTTACCTTCCGAATTTTTCACTGTGATTCCTTAGAATATCTGTTCAAAAACTGACTCATAAACTGACAAAATTCTGTTTTTACTATATAGTTCTAACTCCCAAAACTTGTCCAGTGTCTTCCAAACCCGCAGTAGAAAAAAACAAAACTTTTCTGAACTTTTTGTTTACGC
The DNA here is from genome assembly GCF_029784155.1 of Uranotaenia lowii. NCBI lineage: Eukaryota > Metazoa > Arthropoda > Insecta > Diptera > Culicidae > Uranotaenia > Uranotaenia lowii. Next base: position 162,072,269 of record NC_073693.1, read on the forward strand.
AACAGTTTCAACGGAACTATCCGGTACTCTTCCAGAAACAACCCATCCAAACTCAGTTTCTTGCAGGGTTGGACAATTGTCCGAAACTTTACATTTGCCTGATCGCAACAAATCGCAGAAATATTCTGCCCCAATAATCATATCTATCGGACCCGGGCTCCAAAACTCAGGGTCCGCCAATACCAAATCATGAGGAATCTTGATCCCGCTGAGCGATACTTTGGTGGTGGGCAGATTACTCGTAATCTTAGGCAAAACATGAAAACTTATATCTTCCGAAAACGAAGAAATTTCTGACACACGAGGCCGAATTCTTGCCTCAACTGACTCATTCGATTTAACTGACTCATTTCCAATACCTTGGACTCTCAAAACATTCCGACTCCTTCGGAGATTCAATCTTCTCGCAAAGCTCTTGGTAACAAAGCAATATTCAGAACACGAATCTAACAATGTTCTCACAAACGTATGGTCACCAAAACGATCTTCAACCCGCACTACAGCGGTTGACATCAAAACTCGAGGCGAACGAAATTTAGCGCTTTTCGGCCTTGGTGCCGCATTAAACGTAAAAGAATTGTCTGTGGTGTGTTGTGGTTGAGTGTGGCGAATACGTGTTCGTATTATGGGGTAGGAGTTAGTAGAATTCTCTTGTGCTTGAGGATTTGTGTACGAAGCCTGACTTTGTTGATCCTGTCTAATCAACTCTTGTTCTTGACCTTGACCAGAAGGTCCTGGGCGATTATTATTCCGATACGATTGACTGTTGACTGTTGACTGGTTTTGTGAAACGGAGCTCTGACTCGAAAAACTGTTCAAATTTTTATGCAACATCGAATGGTGCTTTCTGTTGCACTCACGACATGGTCCTTTGCTACAACGATCCGCAAAGTGGCCAGAACCCAAACAATTGATGCAGAGCCGCTTCATCTTGACCACTTCAAAGCGCTGGGGTACTGACATTGCTCTGAACTTGCTACACGTAGATGCTGGATGGAACGAATTACCACAGAACACACAGTTGTTCTGAATTCTCGATGTGGTGTGAACGGTTGTACGATAGCGACGACTTTCGATGTCCTCTGACCTACTCGGTGCTATCGATTGCAGAACTAATGCCTGATCCCTCAGAAAGTCCATCACTTTCTGGTACGTCGGAACATCCTTCGAATTGTGGTGACTCTCCCACTGACGAAGTGTGACTGAATCCAGACGAGTGCACAACATGTATGCCAACAGCGTCGACCACTTATCAGTGTCCTCTCCTATCTTGCCCAGCATTTGGATATTCCGATCGAAATCACTGACCAGGTGATTTAAAGCTTCGCCGCTTTCCTTCTTCAGAGGTTCAATTCCAAAAAGTGCGTCCAAATACGCCTTCACGATCAACTTTTTGTTCTCGTACCTCTTCTCCAACATGTCGCAGGCTACCTGGTAATTATCGGCGGACAGTTCTATGGAGCTGATCTCCTGAAGCGCTTCTCCGCTTATCGCTGACCGTAGGTATGTAAATTTGTCGATGTCCGATAGCTGTTCGTTGTTATGAATCAAGCTGGAGAACATGTCACGAAACGGAATCCAATCCCGAAGTTTCCCATTGAAACCAGGCAGCTTTATGTCCGGTAACTTGACACGCGACATCGTGTCAACTCTATCAGCAGATCCAGAAGAACTCAAAGACTCAATCTTCTTCGGACGCAGAGCAAGGAGGGCTGACTTCAGTATACAGTACTGCTCTTCGACTTCTAGCGTTTCTTCGTCGAACTTCGCTTCACGCTCCGCAGCCTGTCTCTGCAACCTTCGTTTCTTAGCAGCTTCTGACTCCTTGGCATCCTCGTCAGCTCCGTCACTGTCAGCAGCATCCAACAACACTTCCAATTTCTGCCTTACCAGGTAGTATTTTTTCATAACCGACTCAAGCAAACTCAATCTTACTTCAATCTGACTCTCATGAAGCTCAGAATTGAAATCTCTGACAAAATTCGACACTCCCTTGATGGAAGCTCGTAACTGACGCTCTTGTTTCTTAAGAATGCTGTAATCTTCCATTTTAAAAACAACTATTGTCTCAATCAAAGAAGAAATTCAAATATATTGGAAGATTAAAAATTCACAGCAAAATTGGTAAATAAAATATCACCGATATCTTACACAATCACAGAACTCGATTTGTCTGTGATATCACTATAGATGATAACCAATAGGAATTCAACCAATAATTCCAATCCGACACAAAACTGACTGAATCACTTAATGATTCCACTCCAAATCCCACGCAATCTGACCGAATCACTAATTTGATTCACTTTTCACAAAATCTGACTTATTTGATTCACTTGAATCCAAACACAATCTGACAACATTCAGATTACCGACAACTGACTCAAACTCAATGGATTTACTTAAAATCCAACCAATATTCAGACTAAAACTGATTAAAATCGCTCAACGTTTCACAAAAACCGACCTTGACAGGAAATCGCGACTTGACAGCCAAAGTAGAATCAACAATTTGAAGATGAAATATCTCGAATACCTCAGGGAATTGCACAAAATATTAATCAACTACCCAAAATACAATTAAAATTTCAGTATTTATTTTCAACCACTAAAATCCAAAAAAAACCACACAACAACCACAGACATGCGCTACTTATCCGAAATTATCCAATAGGAATTCCAAATCCGTCCGAAAATCCGAACCCAAAAGGCCAACTCCGGTTGGGATCCACTGCCTTCCACCTCGCTAGGCTCGATCACTAGCGGCTTGATGATGCTCCCAGGAATCCGCGATGGCGTTCAGCAACAAGACTAGCGCTTTGTTCGTCTTTGCGCGTCCAAAATGACGGCTCCTTAACACAATTGGAGCGTCTCAATCACACAAAATGTCCGGTGACGAAATAGGCGACGCTATACCACAACTCAATTGTCCAAGATGTCCCACAATTTTCACTGGACTATCTGGCTCGAATGGACCAAAAATGTTTAGTTTTGCACTTCACCCTCAACTGGCGGACTGTAAAACCAGTTAAAATTATCACTGAGGGATCTTCACTACTGCACCGAACTGCAGTACACTTTCCCACTCTGGGGGAACGGTTTTATTTCACCGATTCGGGGTTTCGGACGAGAGCAATAAATTCGCGACGTTACTTTGTGGTGGTCGGATTAGGACTTATCATTTATTGCCGTTTGTTTTTCTTCCAGTCTCGGCTCTCTGGATCTCTCGTATATTACGGGACGGTGTTGCAGTGAGACGTGAGAAAAAGAGAAGTTAGGACTGTTAGCACGTCTCACTGCGGGGCTTCCAATAACTACGGAACCTTTTGTCATTACTAAACAATCTTGTATTAGGCCTAGGATCAATTTTAGCCTGCAGCGCAGAACATTTCTTTCTTTATTTAAACCAGAATGGAACCAACTGATCCGAATCCGCTAGGGAAACAACGTGGATTTTAGAATTCTGTAATTTATAGGTGCTTTTTTCACCGGCGAAATTTTTTTAACTGTTTTTATGACCTGTTTGAGATTCTGAATGCTTTTCGACAAACAGTTAATCTTGCCAAGGCAAATGGAGAATCGAACCGATTATAATTTAAAAATATCTGGAGAAACTTATGTGTTCGTTTTATCCGACCTCGAAGTGTCCATCTTACCTGACTTAGCCATTTTTTTTAAGACGTTTGTTGCTCAAGCCCGTCGACTGGAATTCGCAGGGTTTTCTCCAGGTTGACAATAAAAAGCCTAATTAATATTTAACCTTTGAAAATGGTTGAATTTTTCGAAAATCTTGCGAGTAATGCATTATTTTCTCAGTAGAGAAAATTGCATCGAATTGTGCATACTGTGTTTTGTTTACTATTACGAGACCTTGATTGCTGTGAATCAACAAAGGATCTTGAAAGTCTTGAGACGCATATAGGCAAACATATTCCCAACATGAGATTTGTTCCAAACATTTTCATTTTCGAAATATTGATAGTCTTACCCGACTTTCCCCTACGAATTTTCCCTTAAATGGTTTGTGGTTAAAAAAATCACGGGACCTGATGAGTTCTTTCAGGAGGTTTCTCACTTATCCAAGTTCGACTGTTTATTGTATACCGATATAAAGGGTGATACGGTAAAAATTTGGTCAAGAAATAACGCGTGTAAATCGGTGAAATCGTTATATATTCAATATTCAGTTAGGCTTCCGCTTTTCCAAATCCGAATTGCTGGGCCTTACGCTTAACCCCTGCCATCAGATTTTATACAGCCACCTTATCCACTTTCTTCGCCGCAGAAAGCCAGTTTGCTTTGAACTGCTGCTCGTCCTTAGCAGTTTTTTGGTCTTCTTTAGATTCCGCTTGACAATAGCCCAGTATTTCTCAATTGGGCGGAGCTCTGGCGTGCTGGGAGGGTTCTTGTCCTTGGGAACCACCTGCACGTTATTGGTGGCGTACCACTCCATGGCCTTTTAACCGTAATGGCAAGATGCCAAATCCGGCCAAAACAGTACGGAACTACCGTGTTTCTTCAGGAAAGGCAGCAGACGTTTATTCAAACACTCTTTCACGTAAATTTCTTGGTTGACAGTCCCGGAAGCTATGAAAATGCTGCTTTTCAAGCCACAGGTACAGAGAGCTTGCCAAACCAGATATTTCTTCTCGAACTTTGCCAGTTTCATGTGCTTGAAAATATCTGCTACCTTTCCCCTTCCTTTTGCCGTATAAAACTCCTGTCCCGGAAGCTGCTTGTAGTCGGCTTTGACGTAGGTTTCGTCGTCCATTACCACGCAGTCAAACTTCGTCAGCATCGTCGTGTACAGCCTCCGGGATCGCGCTTTGGCCGTCGTATTTTGTTTATCATCGCGATTTGGAGTCACTACCTTCTTGTAAGTCGATACTCCGGCTCGTTTTTTGGCTCGATGCACGGTTGTAGACGATACACCCAGCTTATTTGCGGCTTCTCGGAGAGACAGGTTAGGGTTTCGCTTGAAACTACCGGCAGCTCTCTGTGTCGTCTCAGCGGCTTCCGGTTTTCGATTTCCCCCCGATCCAGACTTCCTGGCTGTCGACAAACGTTCCCCAAAAACTTTAATTACATTTGTAACGGTTGATTTGGCTACTTTTAGCGATTTTGCCAGCTTTGCGTGCGTGTAGCTCGGATTTTCGCGATGAGCGAGCAAAATTTTGATACGCTGCTCTTCTTCCTTGGATGGCATTTTGACAACTGAAGAGTGAATTTCAAAATCAAAATAGGAACAACATTCTACACACACACACACACACACACCTTAAAAATGAGGGGTGTTCAGGTTTTTTGAATGCAAAATTGAAAAAAAAACACGTCAAGTTAATATTGACCAAATTTTGACCGAATCACCCTTTAATTTGCTTAAACAGTCAGAACAATTCGTAGTACTTTGACTACTCATAGTAATAGCCAATTACGTAACGCTAATTGTTCCTAAAATATAAAAGATTCAATGAAATCAGAAAAAATTACCACATATTAACAAGCCAGATTTGAATAATGGATGCAAAACCCATGTATCAGGATTGTCTTCTCAAAATGTACCTATCAAAACTTTTCAGCCTCAGATCAAGTTATCAATCAAAGTAAGAGAGACAGTGCAGTGTTTTCTAAAGATCTAATTATTTATTCATAAATTATATTACCTTTGATCTGAAACCCTTGTTGCACATTTAAAATAAACATATCTACACAAACACATGTATCTGGAGCATAATCTAGCGAAAGTTCAGTAGAACGGAAGATAAGATACATGGTGGTTACACTCTGTAATCCTCCTGAGCTGTGAGCTGGGTTTCCCGCGACCTTTACTGGTAGATATATGATTGTTTAAGGATTTCGAACTTTTTTGAAAAACCTTTATTGGGGGGAAAATAAGATGCATTCAGATGAAAGAATGTTTCCCTAATCCCCTCAAAAGATAAACGCCCAATTCATGGCAACTGAAACGGCAACATTCTTGCGGTGTACTTCGGCGGCGGATGGCGGCAGGTGATTGAAACTGGCTATGTTTGCTCAAAAAGGGCATCGGTTGGCTCAAATTAGTCACGCTTGGGGGGAAAATAATCAAAAAGAACCTTTTGCCATGCTATGGCATGGCATGGCAGGGATGCTCGGATACTAATCGGAAACGGGAGAGACTTGTATGTTGGAACAGTTTGTTAGATATGCAAAAGTTGCCTGTTTGGAGGTTATGTAGCTTTCAAAGGCGCCCGCCAGTGATGATCGCAATCTATAATAATCGATACCACACACCAGGTGGAATGGGGTTTTGGGTAAAGAAGAAAAGCGATTAAATTTCCAACCGAATAAATCCATCAACGATGACGTCAGCTTTAATGTTTCTTACCTTTAGCGAAAATAGAACAATGGCATTTGATGAGTACAGAGGACGAGGGAATTAAAGAGAACATATTGGAAGGCGTTCTATTTAAAGAAAAAATTTCTTTTTTGCTCGATACAGTCCACCAAGTGAAACAATATGTTCCCCTGATAAAGCATAAATAATCTAAAATCTGGATGCACTGTATGTTATAATAAAGCGCTCTTAAAGGGTGATACGGTTAAAATTTGGTCAATATCAACTTGACGTATTACTTTCAATTTTGCATTTAAAAAACCTGAACACCCCTCATTTTGAAGGTGTGTGTGTGTGTGTGTGTGTGTGTGTGTGTGTGTGTGTGTGTGTGTGTGTGTGTGTGTGTGTGTGTGTGTGTGTGTTTTTTTTTTTTTTTTGGTTACCCAGGTGGTAAATTCGAAGAAGGAATTTTACGAATTGTTCCCAATGCACGTCGAGTGCCGTGTCTACATGGGAACAATGGGTCAACTCGTTATATACTCATCCGTATATACATATGCCCTAAACTCCACCAGGGGCGTCAGACTAATTCCCAAACCGGTACCTGCCCTAAGGCAATGCTTCGGTAAGGGGGTGTCCAATTCACGCATAGCGCTACTTTCGCAACACTCGCCAAGAAGTTCATATTTTAATTAAATATCATCCTGACCGCCCAACATCATCTTCACGTCCCATCGGCTACGCTCATTGTTTTGCGTAGTTCATTTCATAGCTTCGGGCTCTTTAAGCTTAGTAAAGTTACCCTACGTTATCCTTCGTCAATTGCAATTTGCGTCAGTCTCCAACTCCTTTGCAAAGCAGCCACTGTTCAGCTTCTGCTGGTTACACTGGATGTTAAGACCAGATTTCCAGGCCGCCCCTCCATATCGAAGGATTGACGAAACTACACTCGAAATTATCCTTCGCTGACTACTTCGGATCACCGAGTTGTTCGCCATTATCCTCGTGAGTGCGGCCGTTGCTGTTGCCGCCTTCTTGCACACATACTCAACGTGGTTTTTAAAGCTGAGCCGGTCGTCAATCATCACACCCAAATATTTAAGCTCACGCTTTGATTCGATAGTGCATGATCCAACTGTAATCCTGCCTGTTTGCGGTGAAATCAGGTTTGATATCAGGACCATCTCGGTTTTGTGGTGAGCCAACTGCAAACTTTTGGAGTGCATCCAGCTCTCTACCGCTTCTACAGCCTCTGAAGCTCTTAGCTGGACGATTTCTGTAGAGTAACCCGTCGTTAGTAGCACGACATCGTCCGCGAAACCAACCAACTTTACTCCCTCTGGCAGGCTCAATGTCAGCACCTCATCATACGTAATATTCCACAGAACCGGGCCCAGTATCGACCCTTGCGGTACTCCAGCTGTAACGTCCATTTCCTGAAATCCTTCGCTCGTCATGTATAGAAGCTTGCGGTTCTGGAAATAGCTTTCCACTAATTTGTAGAGATATTTCGGTATCCTCATTTTTATAAGGGAAGAAGCAATCGCTGCCCAGCTGACACTATTGAAGGCGTTACGCACGTCCAATGTTACTACCGCACAAAAACGGTCCCCTCTTCTCTTCTTGAGTCTGGCTTTATCAGCCGTTTCGATGACAGTTCGAATGGCGTCGACTGTGCATCGCCCTTTTCGAAAGCCGAATTGATTGTTGGACAATCCGCCTTCGCCCTCGGTGTACCGCTGGATACGATTCAAGATCACCTTTTCCAGAATCTTTCCAACCGTATCCAGTAGGCATATTGGCCTGTATGCCGATGGGTTCCCCAATGGCTTTCCTGGTTTGGGCAGCAGAACCAGCTTCTGTCGTTTCCAAATATCTGGAAACATCCTTTCCTCTATACAAATTTGCAGTGACGATCGGAACATTTCGGGAAATTCCATAATCGCGGTCTTAACTGCAATGTTCGGGATACCATCTGGACCCGGAGCCTTTTCCAGCTGAAGGGATTTGGCGATGTCCCGCAGTTCCTCCAACGATATTAACTCCTCATCGCTCGTATCCCAGTCGTACGGGACTTGCGGCCAGCTATTAATTATATGATGAGAAAACAGCTCTCTCGTTATTTCCCTCAGTTTGTTGGGGCACATTTCAGGTGGTGTGCTACCGCTTTTGTGTATGTGTGTGTATGTGTGTGTGTGTGTGTGTGTGTGTGTGTGTGTGTGTGTGTGTGTGTGTGTGTGTGTGTGTGTGTGTGTGTGTGTGTATGTGTGTGTGTGTGTGTGTGTGTGTGTGTGTGTGTGTGTGTGTGTGTGTGTGTGTGTGTGTGTGTGTGTGTGTGTGTGTGTGTGTGTGTGTGTGTGTGTGTGTTTTTTTTTTTTTTAGTTGGTAACCACAGGTGGTAAATCCCGGTTTACGGATTGTATTCCAAGGCACGGCGAGCCACCGCGTCCCCCCAGTTTGCTACTCTGGGTCCATGGGTACAATGGGCAGACTCATGATATACTCCGTGTATACCCCCTACTCCCTAAACTCCACCTGGGGCCGCAGACCTGGTTCCCACCTCGAACTGTTTAGTACACTATGCTTCAATAGTGGGAGGTCTATTCGCGCTAATGCGCTCAAAGGCAATACTCATTAACGAGACCACTTTCAGCAAAACCTCTCATCCTTACGACTCGACGCCTGAACTCTCCTCTAACGACTTGAGAACCGACATCTCCTCGCAATGACTCGAGATTCCCACACAAACCTCTCCTCTTCGCGACTTGAGGCCTGATCTCTCCTCTGACGACTTGAGATCCGACCCCTCCTCGCATCGACTCGAGGTTTACCTCTCCTCTGCACGATTCAAGGCCCGATCTCTCCTCTAACGACTTGAAATCTGACCTCTCCTCGTAATGACTCGAGGTGACCACTTGTACCCCTCCTCTTGTTGGTAAGGGGCCTGATCCCTCCTCTTACGACTCGGGACCCGACCTCCTATCATAAAGACTCGGGGTTGACCACACAAACCTCTCCGCCTGAAGGTTTGAGGCCTGACCTCTCCTCTAACGACTCGAAGCCCGACCTCTTATCTTCAGGGTTCGAAGTTTGCCACCTTGCCCGTCGTGTGCCAGATCGAGAGCAGCTTATCCTGGACTCGCGCCTGTCACGGCACACGCGCGGGACTTAACGCAACGACTCAGATGATTCCCGACGAAGACGTCATCCTACACCGACTCGAATGGCTCGCCCGGCGTCGAGAGCCACTCTACCCGTGGGTATTCCCCGAACGTGGAATAACCCTTTCCCAACGATTTCCACTGCGAAGAAGGTCGAGTCTTATCCCCGCAGCTTCTGTCGTTGAGAACCGCTCTACTCGGATACTCCCCGAAGGTGGAGCATCCTACACACAAACGCGGCGCACCCACGGCATCCGCTACGCAGAAGGTATTGTCTTATCTTTGTAACTTCAAACCGTGGGGTCGGACGCACTCTACTCGACAGCCCCCCGTCGATGGGGTCAGTCTACTCCGACCGTTGTCCGGTCTTCTTTATCCCCCTTGGTTGGCAACCCTAGGATTTTTGGCCCGCGGATTTTCCTGCCCGTTGTGTGCCAAATCGAGAGCAGCTTATCCTAGACTCGCGCCTGTCACGGCACACATTCGGGACTTGGAACGCTACGACTCGGATGTTTCCCGACGATGACGACATCCTACACCGACTCGAGAGGCTCGCCCGGCGTCGAGAGCCTCTCTACCCGTGGGTATCCCCCGACAGTGGTTAACCCTCTTCCCTCGAGATCCGCTACGAGGAAGGTAAAGTCTTATCCCCGCAGTTTCCCTCTTAGGAAGCGGAACTACTCGGATACCCCCCGACATTGGGGTATCCTACACACGTTCGCGGCGCACCCCTGACCTCCGCTACGCAGAAGATGTTGCCTTATCTTTGTAGCTTCGATCAAGGGATCGGACGCACACTACTCAGATGCTCCCCGCCGATGGAGTCATCCTACACCGTTCGCGGACTGCCGTTGGTTCCAGCTCCTCTGCAGGGCAGTCATGATCCGGGTGAACCCATCGCTGACCGCATGCCAAGTGTTGGAATCCGCACACATCCTCTGTACAACGTTATCTGCTGTCGTGTCAGGCCCACAGGCGGCAAATATGGAAGTACGTACCGCCGCAAACCTCGGACAGACAAACACCACATGTTCGGGTGTTTCCTCTACGTCACCACAATCTGGGCAATATGGCGAAGCCACATGTCCAAACCGGTAGTGGTACTTCATGAAGCATCCATGACCAGTCAGGAATTGCGTCATATAGAAGTCCACTTCACCGTGCCTTCTTCCGATCCAGCTCCCGATGTGCGGGATCAGACGATGGGTCCACCTTCCTCTCGTTGAGCTGTCCCACAGCTGCTGCCAGTTGGACATCGAGTCCTCATTGGCGAGATCTCGAACGTTGGGCGTGTCTCTGTTGTCGTAGCAATAGACATCCTCCTCTAGCAAAACCGAGATGGGCATAACACCCGCTACTACACAGGCGGCTTCGGACGACATGGTCCGGTATCCGCTGATAACCCGCAGGTTCATCAGCCGCTGAACGCTGCTAAGTCGCTGCAGGTTACAGCTTCCTCCCAGGGCCTGCCTCCAGGCCGCTGCTCCGTACCGCAAGATCGAAGTGGTCACACTTGCAATGATCCGCCTTTTGCTGCTTTGGATAGCCGAGGAGTTCGGCATCATTCGTGTGAGTGCGGCCGTGGCCATTGCCGCTCTCTTGCACACGTGTTCGACATGGCTCGTGAAGCTGAGCCTGTCGTCGATCATCACCCCTAGGTACTTGATTGCGCGTTTGGACACGATGTTGCACGGTCCAACGGCAATGGTACCTGTTTGGGGTGATTTCAGGTTGGTGATAAGCACCATCTCGGTTTTGTGGTGGGCTAGACGCAGGCACTTGGAGTGCATCCAGCGTTCCACTTCCTGGATAGCTACCGTGGCCAGTAGCTCAACCTCCGCTGTTGAGGAGCCCCTCGCCAAGAGGACTACATCATCTGCAAATCCTACGAGTTCGGCTCCCGATGGGAGGCTCGTTCGTAGGAGTTCGTCGTAAGTGATGTTCCACAGAACCGGGCCGAGTATTGACCCCTGTGGAACACCCGCCGAAACCTCTTGTGTTCGCAAACCCTCGCCGGTCATATACTGCAGTTGGCGATTGTGGAAGTAACTTTCCACAAGCCTATACAGATATGCCGGGATCCTCATTTGGATGAGCGACGACGCAATCGCTGTCCAACTGACACTGTTGAAGGCGTTCTTCACATCCAGAGTGACAACCGCGCAAAAGCGGAGCCCTCTCCTCTTGGTCAGCCTGGCTCTGTCCGCTACCTCGATGACCGAGCGGATGGCATCTACGGTGCTGCGACCTCGACGGAAACCAAACTGTTTCCCCGAGAGTCCGCCCTCACTTTCCGTGTATCTCTGAAGTCGGTTCTGAATCACCTTCTCCAGAACCTTACCCGCTGTATCCAGTAGACAGATCGGCCGATATGCCGATGGGTCTCCTGGACGCTTACCCGGCTTTGGCAGAAGAACAAGTTTCTGCCGTTTCCACGTGTCAGGAAACACCCGTTCCGTCACGTATCGTTGCAACGATGTTCGGAACATATCGGGGAATTCCCTGATCGCGGCCTTCACCGCGACGTTCGGAATGCCGTCCGGTCCGGGGGCCTTCCTCGGTTGGAGAGACTTGGCGATCTCGCGAAGTTCTTCCACCGTTATCCTCTCTTCGGCGCTGGTGTCCCAGTCATACGGGACTGTTGGCCAGCGGGTAACATCGTGCTGTGGGAACAGCTCGTTGATGATGACTCTCAGTTTATCGGGGCACGTTTCAGGTGGTGCACCCCCACTTTTAGTTCTGCCCATGACTATCCGATAGGCATCACCCCATGGACAGTCGTTGGCGTCACGGCATAACTGTTTGAAACGTGCCCTCTTGCTTGCGTTGATGGCCCTGCGGAGGGCCGATCTCGCGCTTGTGAAGAGTGGCCTACGCTCCGTTCGCTCTTCTTGGGTCCTTGCGTTCTGCATCCTGCGCCTTGCCCTATGGCAGTCGGCACGCAGACCCGCAATTTCCTCCGTCCACCAATAGACGGGTGGCCTAGTGCTTTTATGCTTGGCCCTTCTCGGCATCGCAGCATCGCAAGCGCGAGCTAGAACCCTCGTCAGTTCTTCCGCGGACAGGTTGTCCAGGTTCCTCTCCCAGTGCAACGCTTCGACAAAGACGTTCTGGTCGAACTGCGTTGTCTTCCAGAGGCGTTCTCCTGTACGAGACTCGCGTCTACCTGTCCGCGTACTTGAGCCTAGCCGATAGCGAATTGCGAAGTGATCGCTATTCGTGTAGGCCCCGCTCACCATCCAATCGCTTACCAACCCCGGGCTACCGAAGGTGACATCTATGGTTGACTCGCTCCCGTTCCAACTTTGGTAGGTACTGGTATTCCCTACGTTGGCCAGATCCACATTAAGCCTCGCCAGGGCTTCTAAAAGAGTTTGACCTCTGGGGTTTGTGAGGCGGCTACCCCATTCAACGGCCCACGCGTTAAAGTCGCCAGCAATAACGATGGGGCTTTTCCCCATTAGCACATCCACCATCTTGTCAACCATAGTGCCAAACCTCTCCAAGGACCATCTTGGGGGAGCATAGCAGCTACAGAAGTAGATCCCGTTAACTTTGGCCACCACCATGCCTTCGTTTTCCGTCGCCACAACTTCTTGTATGGGGAAACTACCTGTAACCCATATCGCGGCCAGTTTGGCATCATCAGTCGCCCAATTAATGCCATTCGCAGCTCTGCGATATGGGTCTGCCACTAGCGCGATGTCCAACTTTTCCTCAACTGTCATCTGCCGCAACAGCTGGTGTGCTGTGTAGCAGTGGTTGAGGTTAAGTTGGACGACCTCTATGCTCTTGGCGCCCGGGGTGGTACCGCCTGCGCCTTTGTGTAGGCGGGGCACCTAGGGTTGCCAACAGCGTGGTCTCCAGCGCAGACAGGGCATTTAGCAGGCTTTTTGCAGTTAGCCGACTTGTGGCCGGTTTCGCTGCAGCGCCAGCATATGCCACTTCTGTCTAGCCCAGTGCAGTCGAACGACTTGTGACCGTTCAACAGGCACTTGAAGCACCGGTCCGGTTGCTGGGGGATGGATATCTGACAGATAGACCATCCCACCTTTAGCCGCCCACACCTAAGTGCGGCGTTTGCTGCTGCAACCGGAAGTCTGACCAGCCCAATCTGCATACCAGATTTGGGAGGGCCATTCCGCAGACGAACCGTCATCTGGTCAGAGCAGATTTTGCACTGCTCGACCAGTGCCACCCGCAGTTCGTCTTCCGTTGTGACTTCATCCAGGTTTTTAACCCGGATGGTCACCTCCTTACAGAGGGCACGCACCTCAGCCTTGTCGCCAAGAGCTTCGGCTGCCTTAACCGTAAGGGTCCCGCTGGAGTTTCCAGCACCACGCTTCAGTTCGAGGATCATCTCGCCGGTGCGTGTCCGACGGATCCTCCGAACTTTCTCGCCTAAATCGGCGAGATCTTCGTTCGTACGCATCTGTCGCAAGACATCTGCGTACGTGCCCTCAGGTGCTTTGACAACAATCGCCTCGCCCCTCTCCCTGACGCGACGTTTGCGTCGTTGGGGTTGGGGTTTGGCTTTTCCCGTCTCCGCACCTTTGGGCCTTCCCCTTTTGCGCGATACCGTCCACCATCCGGTATTTGCGCTCGTCGGCTCATCTGCCTTTTCGGCAGGGCCTTCCGCCCGCTTGGAAGCGCTGGCCGCAGGATCCTGCCGGACAGACGGATCCTCCGCTCTTTTCTTAGGGTCCCCGGGTCTGAGTTCCCCGGGAGACCCTCTCTTACGCTTGCTGTTGCCAGCAAACGCAAGGCTGCCCTCTGTTTGGGCAAAGGCATTGACCTTCTTTGGGCGGATGGTGTCCGCCCTCAGAGGGGTCTCTGCCGGCCCTCGTTCTTTTGGTCTGGCGGCCTCAGGCTCCGCAAGCCGTTCCACCACAGCTTTGTTGGCTGCGATGAAGAGCTGCATCACCCTGGCTAGCTTCTCGCGTATTTCCTTGTGGATGTTGGACTTCCCCTTCACACATTCCACAAGGTCAGCGATGCCAGCCATGGCCGTGACCAACTCTACTGGAGCTCCCGGATCTTGGAGTTCCGGGGAGCTCAGTAGGTCTTCCAGCGCTTCCTGTACTTGATCGTACGGGTCCGCTCGCACCTCGCTCGGTGTTTCCACCGACGTTGCCGTCGGGTCCACCGGGTTGGCAGATTGCCTAACCGGCGAACGCCTAAGGCCACTCCCGCCGAACGGATTCGAGCTCTCGCCCTTATCCGTTCCGTCCTTTTTCATTTCTTTTAGATTTTTTGGCATATTTGATCCCACGAGTAATCAGGTAACAAACGGTCCACTGCGCCAGTGACCTGCTTAGCGCAGCAAGGACTGGGATACTGTGGGGTGTGTCCCGGTGCCCCACAGGCAACCGTTAGAGACTGGCGTGACTTAACGACCCGCCAGCCTTCCAGGTACATCGGCACGGTTAGCTTCACACCTTCACCAATGGAGTCGGTTTCCGATAGAAATGTGTGTGTGTGTGTGTGTGTGTGTGTGTGTGTGTGTGTGTGTGTGTGTGTGTGTGTGTGTGTGTGTGTGTGTGTGTGTGTGTGTGTGTGTGTGTGTGTGTGTGTGTGTGTATGTGTGTGTGTGTTTGTGTGTGTGTGTGTGTGTTTGTGTGTGTGTTTGTGTGTGTGTGTGTGTGTGTGTGTGTGTGTGTGTGTGTGTGTGTGTGTGTGTGTGTGTGTGTGTGTGTGTGTGTGTGTGTGTGTGTGTGTGTGTGTGTGTGTGTGTGTGTGTGTGTGTGTGTGTGTGTGTGTGTGTGTGTGTGTGTGTGTGTGTGTGTGTGTGTGCGTGTGTATGTGTGTGTGTGTATGTGTGGGTGTGTGCGGGTGTATGTGTGGGTGTGTGCGTGTGTGTGTGTGTGTGTGTGTGTGTGTGTGTGTGTGTGTGTGTGTGTGTGTGTGTGTGTGTGTGTGTGTGTGTGTGTGTGTGTGTGTGTGTGTGTGTGTGTGTGTGTGTGTGTGTGTGTGTGTGTGTGTGTGTGTGTGTGTGTGTGTGCGTGTGTGTGCGTGTGTGTGTGTGTGTATGTGTGTGTGTGTGTGTGTGTGTGTGTGTGTGTGTGTGTGTGTGTGTGTGTGTGTGTGTGTGTGTGTGTGTGTGTGTGTGTGTGTGTGTGTGTGTGTGTGTGTGTGTGTGTGTGTGTGTGTGTGTGTGTGTGTGTGTGTGTAGAATGTTGCTTCTATTTTGATTTTGGAATTCACTCTTCAGTTGTCAAAATGCCGTCCTAGTAAGAAGAGCATGACAAAATATATCGAGGTTAGGTAAATCAACCTTGGACATGTGTAGTTTCGAAAAAAAAACAACAATTATTTCCATGGATAATGTTGGCTACGAAATTTTAAGCAATTTTCAAATTGTACCTATTCAAATGCAATGAAAAAAGTCTTAATGATGTAACCACATGTAGACCTTCCAATTTATAGATACGTCGATTCTTTTTTAATTCCACATGTTCTCGATTCACGCTTTCAAAATGCGTAGGTATGTGGCTTATTCATGAAATCAAATGAAAATACTTTAGCGCAACAATTTGCCTGTCAAAAGACTGAAACTCTTAACAACTACCGAAATTGCCCAGCAATTAAATTATGTTCTCACTTACCTCGGATACGAATCTCTATGCATAAGTGTATAAATTTGTAGTTGAGCTTCGTCGAATGTGTGCGGCGTTGGTTCCACCATATTCCTATTAACTATTTCCCGCACTCGGGAATCTAACGACACCTGTAGAGTTTCCGTCCGGACATTCAGTTACACAGCAAGGCACAGCCAGCCAACCAGCCATCCAGCAGGCGGTTTGCAATAACGATGAACCCGAAAGGTGCCCCCAAGACAGGCCCAGCCAGCAGCGATGACAGCACACGGACAGACATGGGAAAGATGAAATAATTTAGTTTAATCAAGTTTTAATTAAGACTTTCCACCGAGCTCAGACCGCAGTGGGTTGAAAGGTGGTCTAGTTTATGAGTTTTTCAGAATTCTCTGTGATATTTTTTTTAATAAATAAATTCTAGAATGAATTGAATTATGGACATGTAAATTTCACATGTTCTTGTCTCTGAAAAACTAACATGACCACACACCCTGTTTAAGATTCTAAATTGGAAAGGTATTTCATCAGTTGTCAACAAATTCAGTCAACCATTCCGCAGACTCGACGAGATATCCTTCGAATCCCGAACCAAAAACCCTTCTCAACTCAACAAAGCGGTGATAATCGTACGAGTATCAATTAGCGCCCAACCCAACAATTGCTTACCTCTTTCGGTGATAAAATCGATATATAATCTTCGTAGATAAACCTAGCTTTCTCCTCTATCGCCTCCGGGTTGGTTTCTTTCTTGAGCTCTTCACAGGCCAGCCAGAAGAGAATGTTTTCCTCGCTGTATTCGCACCGGAGGAATTCCCGGAACGCCTTCCGCCCGCTCGGACTTCGCATCAGCTTGTCGAAGCTCTTGCCCCAGCTGCGGATTTCCTCTAGCGTTGGTCTGGTGGATTGGAGAGAAATAGATATCAACAGGCTATTAGCTTTACAGTCTTGGGGAGGCCTACAGTTATTAATGAAGACGAATGGATTCGAGTGAAATGGGGAATTATTGTTTTTAACGAGACACAACCAAAAGGGAGCTTTTAGGAAAATCATTTTTCAAATCATTTGTGTTGAGTTGCTGTTTACCTTCAAAATTAGGTGAGGTACACTGGGGTAAGTGGGGACGGTTTTTCGTATAGTTCAACTTTGAAAAATCAGCAGGACAGTTGATTTGCTTTTTGATTTCTCAAGAAATTTTCAACAAAATTGTGTTTTCTTGGTTGTATACGTTACTTTATTGCTTGAACCGTTCAAAATTTAGAAAAAAGTTCATAGAACTATTACTTTCAATGATTATTGTTTGTAACTTTGTGTTGCAATACACGAGATTCGATTTTATCGAAAATATATACTTATTCCAGAACAAACAAGTACTTTTCCCAACTTTTTATGATCCGAATGCTAAAAAAAGCCAAATTATATGTATTGGATGAAGGAGAGAAAATTGAAAAAATGTGTAAACATCAAGTATATATAAAGCCGACCCCACTTACCCCAGGTAGGGTTTAGAGACAAAATTTTAGATTTTTGTAAATAAACTCTTTTTTCATAATTTTTTACCACCGTTTCTTTTCCAAACTGGTTGTTTCGAATGTAAGGATTGTTTCAATGTCGAGTTTTTCGTCAAAAGCCAGCTTGTTTACGAGAAAAAGATGCACATCAACTCGACATCGTAGTTGAAAATAGAAAATTTTCAAAAAGTCGCTTTAAACATCCATTTGAATATGAAATGAAATCCCTGGCTGTAAACAATATGCATAACAACAACTTGCTTAAAAGAATAGTGAACAAATAAAAAGCGCACGATTCAGCAATAATGTTTTAAATGAATGTAAAAATACGCCTCTGTAAAAAAATTCTTTTCTAAACGCTGTTTTTTATCAGTTTTGGTGTGCTTTCTCAGCATAAAATATAAAACTTTAAATAATCCAACTTAAAATTCTATGCATTTATCATGTGAATTACCATCATGTCACCATCTACCGCCCAGACACCATTTACCGCCCAAAATCACCCTTTTGTTTGTATTCTGAAAAAAACTGGGATGTTTTCTCCAAAAATAAGACCTGT
This sequence comes from Uranotaenia lowii, assembly GCF_029784155.1. Lineage (NCBI taxonomy): Eukaryota > Metazoa > Arthropoda > Insecta > Diptera > Culicidae > Uranotaenia > Uranotaenia lowii. The sequence goes on from NC_073693.1 coordinate 162,090,409, forward strand.
GTTCTGTGTCGGCATCATTGTTCGACCATTTCACTTAAAAAACATCACTTAATTATGCTAACTATAGCCAGAAATAAAATGCTTAGTTCTTGGTTTCCGGTCAAATTGTTGAATTCGACGCCTGTTAGCGAACTAAGCATTACTGTACTCCTAGGGCAAAAAAGGTTTTTGTTTTCAAGATAGTACTTATTTGACCTAAAATCGACTTGAAACGATAGATTTATTTTCGTAGAATAGATTTGCATCGGAAAATTTTTGATTTTTTCGAACGTTGTTGTTTTTTGAAGCGTTTAGTGATGGGCGATAATTGGTGTCAAAAAAAAGTGTGGGTTCCTAATAACCGGTCACGCACAATTTCTTCGTTTTTAACGCATGTATTGTGTCAAATGTGTAAATTATAAGAAAAATTTAGTCGGATTATGATAGAAAATGATGTTTTTTCGCTGAAAGTAACCGGTTACTTGAGGCTGTTTGCCGGGAATCATCATTTTGTCAGTCAACGCACTTTGTTAAAATTTGTACAAAATTTGCGGGAAAAATTTCACAAAATGTATTCTCTCAAGTTCCTAAATATGGTTATGACAGTTCGTTACATGGAAAATACTAGAAAGAACAGTTTCCGTGTTGTTAGATAGTTTTTCCTTAAGAAAACCTTATTGATACCCAAAAAAGTCGAGTGGGCGGTAATAGGGCCAGTTGAACACCCCAAAATTTAGTTAATTATTTCGAAAAGCGTATATTTTTCGCATTGCGTCAAATTTTTTATTGAAAGAAGAGCAGTTTTGAGATGTATTGGAAAAGAAAGCAAATAAAAATCTGTCGTCGTTTTTTTATTACACATGCTTGAAGTTGAAAAACCGCTTAACTGGGCGGTAGATGGTGACATGATGGTATACATCTTCCAACAAATTCCAAACAAGCATAGGAACCCAGCTTGCCTCCACCATTACGAGTCAGATATTTCTGCAACCGGCTACCGATCAAGAAGTAATCCTGAAGATTCGAGACCTTGAATCGATGAAAAGTGCTGGTCCTGATGGAATACCTACACACTTAATCAAAACTCATTTTAGCTTCTTCTCTAAATTAATGTGGGATGTTTTCAATGAAAGTCTATATACTGGAAAATATCCGGACTGTTTGAAGGCCGCCAAAGTCGTACCGATCCACAAAGCGGGGTCCAAAGTCGATGTGAACAACTACCGGCCGATCTCAATTCTTTCAGCCTTCAGGAAAATCCCAGAACAGCTATTGGTTCCGAGGATCACATTATTTACATAGTATTCCGTCTCACGACATAACTTGACGAACATAGTTCCTAAAATTCACTCGGTCCATAGCAACCGTTCTCCAATTTCTCGGACACCCCACGTTCGCTAGATCACGCTCCTCTTGGTCTATCCACCTCGTTCGTTGTGCCCCCGCTCATCTTGTTCCTACCGGATTCGTAGCGAACACCTGTTTTGCAGGACAGTCGTCCGGCATTCTCGCAACATGTCCCGCCCAGCGTATCCGGCCAGCCTTCACCACCTTCTGGATACTAAGTTCGCCGTAGAGTCGTGCGTGCTCGTGGTTCATCCTTCGCCTCCACACTCAATCCTCCTGTACGCCGCCAAAGATGGTTCTTAACACTCGTCGCTCGAATACTCCGAGTGTACGCAGGTCCACTTCGAGCAATATCTATGTCTCGTGCCCGTAGAGAACAATCGGTCTAATGGGCGTCATATACAGGTTACACTTCGTGTGAGGGCTAAGTCTTCTCGACCGCAGTTGCTTGTGGAGTCCATAGTAGGTACGACTTCCGCTGATAATTCTCCTCCGGATCTCACGGCTGGTGTCATTGTCTGCGGTCACCAGTGAGCCGAGATAGACAAAGTCTTCGACTATCTCCAGCTCGTCGCCGTCGGCTGTGACCTTGTTATTGCTGGACAAGCGGGTTCGGTCGGTATCGGATCCGCAGGCCAGCATGTACTTCGTCTTGGACGTATTAATCATCAACCCAATCCTTCCTGCTTCGCGTTTCAGTTTGCGGTAGATGTCTTCCACCACCGCAGATGATCTGCCGACTATATCAATGTCATCGGCAAAGCAGATAAGTTGACTGGATCTGTTGAAAATTGTGCCCCGCATTTCGCCCACCGCTCGTCGAATAACACCTTCTAGCGCCACGTTGAACATCATGCAGGATAGACCATCACCTTGTCGAAGCCCCCTGCGCGATTCGAATAAACTCGACAATTCACCCGAAATCCGCACACAGCACTGCGTTCCATCCATCGTCGCCTTGATCAGTCTGATCCGCTTCTCGGAAAAGCCGTTCTCGTCCATGATTTTCCATAGCTCGTTACGGTCGATCGTGTCGTATGCGGCTTTGAAGTCGATGAATAAATGGTGCGTAGGGACTTGGTGTTCCCGGCATTTTTGGAGGATTTGCCGTAATGTGAATATCTGGTCCGTCGTAGACCGTCCCTCCATGAAGCCGGCCTGATGACTTCCCACGAATCTGTTTGCTTGTGGCGTTAGGCGACGGAGTAGGATTAGGGACATAACTTTGTAGGCGGTGCTGGAAAAAGGTACTACGAACAGCCATTCGTTTGGAGTCTGAGGCCGTTTTCGTTGATCAGCTGGTGCGCACTGAACCTTTCAATTGTCGGTTTTAATTCCTCCTCCTGGCCGACCTGAGCATTAAAATCCCCGATGACGATCTTAATGATGATTATCTGCAAAAATTTCATGTTGATCAAAGTTACCCCGCTGATCAAAGTTCCCCCAGTTTACGGTACCTTTCTAATCCATATATTTCTCCCAGTCATGCTTCTCTGGATTCCAGTATCGCCTCGTGTGCCCCTCAAAATAATAATGCATGGTTCTACTACCAAAATGTTCGTGGTTTGCGCACTAAAACGGAGGAATTTTATTTGCAAGCTTTTGATTGCAGCTACGATGTGATAGTTTTGACCGAAACAGGCCTGACAGATTCCTTCCATTCAACTCAACTATTTGGCAATAGCTACAGTGTTTTTCGCTGCGATCGAAGTTCGTGCAATAGCAACAAAAAAGCTTTGGTGGTGTTTTAATTGCCGTAAAACAATGTCATGTCAGCAGTTTTATTCCGACAGAGCACGGTAATGATCTGGAACAAGTTTGTGTGGCTGCTAACATCGACGGGAAAAAAATTGCTGTTTTGTGCTGTCTATATTCCACCCAACAGGAGTAATTGCGCTCATTTTGTTGAATCTCATATTGCATCCATACGTGAGCTGTGCACCCGAGCTTCTCAAGGCGAATCTGTAATAGTTTGTGGCGATTATAATCAACCCCGACTGATATGGGAAGTGAATGACACGGGAGCCCAACTGTCGAATGTAACACCTCTTAGTGTAGCTGCTGCCGCTTTGATTGATGGAACAAATTCGCTTGGTTTGGTTCAATTTAATGCAATCAGGAATCATCTTGAACGAACGCTCGATTTAGTTTTCGGTTTTAGTGACGATAAAATCTTCGTGAATGCTGCTCCTGATGCTTTGGCTCCAGTAGATGTTCATCACCCACCTATTGTTTTCGATCTGCCCGCTGATTTGCCCGCCGAAGTTGCTCCGCCAAACATTTCAAGAGTTAATAGCAGACCTCTGAACTTCCGAAAGACAGACTTTTCGCTACTTTCAGAATACCTGAACAGCATTGAATGGGATGTAGTTTTCAGTAACTCACAAGTTGACGACATGACAGTATCCTTTTGCGATATAATAAGCGACTGGTTAAATTCAAACGTTCCTAGGTTCAAACCACAATTTTCACCCGCTTGGAGTACACCAACGCTGCGAAATCTACGCCGTGAGAGGAATGCCAGTCTACGCAGACTAAGGAAAAATCGAACTGATGATTTGCAACAACAATTTAAAATAGCAAGCACTGCCTACCGAAGACTCAATGCTTTGCTATATAAAAACCATGTTTTGCGTGTGCAATCTAGTTTGAAATCCTCGTAGTTTTTGGACCTTCGTCAACTCAAAACGCAAGTCGAGCTCTGTGCCTTCGTCCGTTTTTTTATCATGAAGCTGTTGGGAATACTCCAGACACTTGCTGTAATTTGTTTGCAGAACATTTTAAGTCTGTATTTTTAGATTCCGTTACACCCGAAAGCGAATGCAGCGAAGCGACTAATTACGTTCCAGCAGATGTGATAGACTTTAATACTTTCACAGTTCATGAAGAGCTCATCGTTTCTGCTGCTGGAAAATTGAAAACTTCTTTCGCGCCTGGACCGGATGGGATTCCGGCTGTTATTTACTCTCGCTGCATCGAAGCTGTTTCATTGCCTTTAACTCGAATTTTCAATAAGTCGTTCCAACAACGTAAGTTTCCTGACAAATGGAAAAGTTCGTATATGTTCCCTGTTTTTAAGAATGGCGAACGTCGTAGTGTAAAAAATTACAGAGGCATAACAAGTTTGTCTGCTGGTTCCAAACTTTTTGATATCGTCGTTAGCCAAGCTCTTCTACGCGCGTCATCGCATTATATAGCCAATGAGCAGCACGGGTTCATGCCTGGGAGATCAGTTTGTACTAATCTACTTGAATATACATCATTCTGCATGAACCAGATAGAAAAGAGAAAACAAATTGATGCTGTGTATACCGATATAAAAGCTGCATTCGATACTATCGACCATGGGATTCTGTTGGCTAAGCTTGCTAAGCTTGGTATTCATAACAACATGGTTGTTTGGCTCAAATCCTTCTTAACTAACCGCTGTATTAGAATCAAGCTCGGTGATAGCGTATCCTTTCCATTTACGAATCGGTCAGGCGTCCCACAAGGAAGCAACTTTGGGCCACTTTTATTCGCTCTGTTCTTTAATGATCTGATTATCAGCTTAGAAGATTGAACCAAAATTGGATATGCCGATGATCTCAAAATACTTGTTCCTGTTATAGATATCGAAGATTGCGTTCGCTTGCAATCACTTTTGAACCACTTTAGCGAATGGTGCACACTGAACAAATTATCAGTTAGCGTGTCGAAATGTTCCGTCATCACTTTTCATCGAAACAAAACACCACTCCTCTACGAATATAAAATCGGCAACCAGCTTTGGAGGTCTTTTACCACGGCCCTATGCACCGGTGGATCGGCGCGGGATCATTAAGTAAGTAAGTAACCAGCTTTTAAACAGGGTATCAGAAGTCGAGGACCTTGGAGTCATCCTTGATGAACAGCTCACGTTTAATAGTCAACGTTCTTCAGTCATCAATAAAGCGAATCGTCAACTCGGCTTCATCACCAAAGTGGCGCGTGAATTCACAGATCCGTTATGCTTAAAATCCCTGTACTGTGCGCTCGTCCGATCAATAATTGAACATGCTTCAATTGTTTGGGCCCCTTACCAGCTAAGTTGGATTTTGAGGATTGAACGCGTACAGAAGCGATTTGTCAGAGTCGCCTTAAGACACCTTCCCTGGCGCCACCCCGAAGATCTCCCGGCTTATCCTGAGCGATGTCAGCTTTTGGGTCTAGAAACTCTTGGATGCCGCCGAAAGACTAAACAGGCAGTATTTATCTCAAAAATTTTCAACGGAGAAGTGCAATCGCCAAATTCGCTAGGAACGATAAACTTCAGTGCCCCATCAAGAATCCTACGATCTAGCTCGTTACTGTTCAACCAAACTCATCGAACTTCGTATGGCTTTAATGAGCCAATAAGCGCAATGGTGCGTATGTTCCAGGTTGCTGAACACTTACACCAGTTTGGAGAATCTACAGGTCGTTTTATTCGTCGAATACGCCAGTCCAGATTATTTAATATTGTTTGACCGTGTTTTTTTCTACTATTCATTTAAACTTTTATGTTCGATGAATTAATAATAAAATAATAATAATAAAATAATAATTAATCGACCGCCTACTGAAATGGCTCGAAAAGTATTTCCCTACTATAGTAAACACGTTTACAACAATCTTTCTGGAATTCTCAGGGAAAAAAACGAACATCAAAAAAGTTAAAACAATGCTGAAGCAATACATAAGAACCAGGATAGAAAGTTACTTCAACTAATTAGCTCTTATGTTGAAGTACCCGATGACACATAACTGTGAGCCATAGCCGATAAACGCTTTCTTCAAAGAGACTCATCTCACTGAAAGCAATGTGAAATACGCACTTCCCATCATTCACATGTCTAGAATTGCCAACTCCTACCCTATTAATGTTTTTAGGGGAAAAAATAACTTGTTTTAGAAATATTTTTGTGAAATTTTATTGAAAACACAAGAAACTGATAACTTTTATGTGAAAAAGTTGTAATTAAAAAAAGTCCAATCACATAGCTTTTATCAATTAGCTTCTATTATTATTCTATTATTCTAATAACAAAAATTATTTATTTATTGTTCACGGTCTTCGATAACTTAATATCATACAGACTGGTTACTTAAACTACGCTTAAAACTATCCTTACTTATATTAAAATCAAAATACACATACACTTGGTTGAACAATCTACAAGAGATGTCAAATGGATTATAAAATTCATTTCTTCCATAATTGTTTAATCTTAGCGGCTCAAAATTTCTTAGGGAACGAGATGGGACATGATACGGTATCCTTTCGATGAGACTGGCACTATCTATATTCCCGGATATGACGTCGAATATAAACAAACGACGAAGCAGCACAACACGTGAGCCGATTGGTTCGATATTCAAGATTCCACATCGGTCATGGTAAGAGGGAAGTCGCTGAGGTTCATTCCATGGTAAATTTGGAAGCGCGTATCGCAGGAACCGTCTCTGAACTGACTCAAGTAGTTTCAGCCCTCCAATTGAATTAGGTGCCCATATTTGGATATTGTACTCCAAACCGCTGCGAACGAGTGAGCAGTATAATGCTTTGAGAGTGGTAATGTCACTGAATCCTTTGGTGTTCCTTACCAGAAATCCCAGCACAGTTTTAGCTTTGGCCACGGTTACAGCTAAATGCTCTTTGAATGTCAGAGATTTATCCATAATTACACCAAGATCCCTAATAGACTCAACTTTTTCAAGAGAGACGCTATCAGCTGTGTACAGATGGGTAATCTCAACCCTGCTTCTGGTGAACGTAAGAATCTTACATTTTTTTAGGTTGACTTCCATCGCATTCACTTGGCACCAGAGCATTAGATTATCGAGGTCTCGCTGAAGAAGCAAACAGTCTGAGTAATGCGTAATTGAGCGGTACATTTTCAGATCGTCTGCATAAAACACTAATTCAGAACCAATTAATTGACAAAGGTCATTCATGAATAGGTTAAACAGGAGAGGACCTAGATGGCTACCTTGGGGGACCCCAGAAGGAACAGTGAAATGTTGGGATTTGATGTGGCCCTGTCTGACGAAGGCAATTCTGCCTCGAAGATATGACTCGAGCCATTTAACCAGCCAAGTTGGGAAACCCATTCTATCAAGTTTGTCGATTAAGAGGTTGTGGGGAAGCCGATCGAACGCCTTGGCAAAATCCACGTATTTTCCATCCACTTGCTTTTTATTTGCAAGACAGCTGCTGACGAAGGGAACATACACCATCAAATTGGATAAAGTTGACCTCTTTTTGCGAAAACCGTGCTGACATTCTGCGATAATGTGTGAAGAAACAGTGCTCATTACGTTGAATACCAAGAGTTCGAAAACCTTTGCCAAGCAATTCAATATAGAGATACCCCTGTAATTCTCTACGAGATGTATGTTCCCAGATTTGTGAATGGGAGTGATTGCAGCAGTTTTCCAGAGTTTAGGGAAGGTAAATGTCTCCAGGGACTTGTTAAATATCATGCTTACCGGAAGTGCCAGAGAGTCACAGCACCGCTTGATGAAAATCGGGGGCAGACTTTGCTTAGCGATGTCGGTGGGGTTGCCTCTATAAATTTTTATAGCTTTCCTCAGGCGGTTTTTTAAATTCGATAGCTCACGATTCCACCATTCAAATTTTTTGGGGTTATGGCGGGCACGCGCTGGTACGTTTCTACTTAGAATATCGTTAATGCGTGAGTAAAAAGCCTCAGTTGCTGAATCTACATCAAGCGTGCTGGGATCAAGAATGGAGGTCCAATTTTCTTGCTGTATGATAAAGTCGAGTTCGTTAAAGTCGCAGTTTCTAAAATCGTACCGAACGTCACTTGCGTCGTCAACATCCTCAAAAGTGTTTGAAGTAAATGAAACTACGAACGGGGGGTGGTGGGAATCCTCACGCAGAAGTGGCTGAGGGGGTTCGAAAACCTGGAAACTCGTGGAGTCGCTTGTGAAGGCCAGATCCAACATACGCTCGTTGGAGTTTTTAATGTTGTTCATTTGATGTAAACCAAAATCTGTTAGCGCGTTAATGACAATATATTCCTTCGATTGAAGCAAATCGGGAACGTCAACGTTAAGATCGGTATCAGGAAGAAAACTATTCAATTCTTCGTCGAAAATCCATGAAACGTAGGGCAAGTTATAATCTCCTATTACCAACAATGAATCTGTGCTTGAGAGCTGCTCGGATAATTGTTCGATGCAGAGCGTATGAGATTTGTAGCTGGAAGCAGTCAAATCAGGACTCAGATAAACCGCGCAAATGAATAATGAACAAAATCCGAGTTTGATGCGTACACACGTTTGCTCGAGGTGCGCGCTATGACGAAGAGGAACTTCGCTACACGAAAGAGATGGTCTTACTGCTATGATAACACCTCCCCCTCTTCCTAGATTGCTAGTCTGGGCTGAGCGATCAGCTCTATAAATTTGATAACTAGCAGAAAACTCTGCGCTATTGATGCCCGCATGCAACCAGGTTTCAGAAAAAACAATCACATCGTACTCACATTCAGCTAGTGCGATGAACAGCTCCCTTGTCTTTGTACGCAAACCTCTAACGTTTTGGTAGTAAATCGTCAATTCATGTTTGCGATTAGGGTTCACGGTTGAGGCGCACAGCTTGCTCGGAAGCGACGCAATAGCTACGTCGGTATGGGACGATGAATAAACAATATCATCATTAGCTTGTAGATGTTCACTCGCGTCGATGATTTGATGGGCGTCGCCAAAGACCGACGGCTTGTTTATAAATTGTGTTCTGAACAAGTTCGGTGCGGAAGATTGTGCAAGTCCGGTTGGATCCACGGGATCGGGTGAGTAAAATTCTTGCTATGCATTGAGTGGCAAAGCAACAGCTTTTGTTTTTTCGTAGGGCGATATGACGATACCAGCTGGCCAGAATCCGTTTGCGGTAAGTGCCGATGAAAAGTTTTTTTTTATCGAGATTTTGAACGAGATGTAACTGGTTCTTTTGCTCAACTTTGTCATCGTGCTGCAGGTTACGGCGGATTCAGGGATATTTTTTGAAGTGATGAACTTTACGACGTCGCCGCAGGATGTTGTGGTCGTGAAGTTCCGGACGCAAAAGGTGAGTTGATCATCTGGTTTTTTTGCGCTGGTCGTTGGAGCAGAGCCAATTTTTGGATCATAAGATCGCGGCTGTTTGTTTTTTGCTACATCTTTCTTTTTCGTCACAGGTTGCCAAGATGAAAAGGGTGGATAACTCGGTGGAAAGAAAGAAGTCGGAGGCTGCATGTACCATCCATTCGAGTGGCTAGGCGGTGGGACGCTGTATGGCGGCCACATAGGCTGATAGTAGAAGGTAGGATATGCATTCGTTGCGTTTGAATTTTGTGCTGAGTGTGCTATATTCGCGTTCATAGGTGCGTGGGATTGGACTGGGTTGACTTGATTCGAAGTCAATTCTTGTGTCAGATCGACAAAATTAGCGGAGACTGGAGCAATCGATGCATTGTTCGGCTGTTGATGCTGGTCCGTTTCGGTGGTGAGAAGGCAGTCGGAAGGAAGATTATTCGGATGAATTTCTAACCGGCGCTTTCTAATTGCAGAACTCGAATCATCAGGCGGTGTTATATCAGCAGGAATAGGCAAAGACGAGAACAGTAGTTGGTAAGGGATCGAAATTTTCAGAACCCAAATTAGTTTGTGTGATGCCCATATCTTCGTTTCTAGTGCGCTTATTCTGTGATCCGGTGACTGAGTTGGCTTTGCGTTTGCGAGAGACGGGGCAGCTTTCGTCATCCAAACTGCTGCCTCTGAATAGCCGATCCATTGAAGCATCAAGTGATTCACGGACTCTATCGTGGATTTCGGAAAAAGGATCTTCAACACGCATTGGCAACGATGAACGTGCTGACATTAGCTCGACGTTGATGGCGTTTGTGGATGCGTTGACAGCGGCCAGCTCAGTGATCATTTTGGAATTGGTGTCCAGTTTCATGGCAAGAACATCAAAGTAGGTATCGAGTCGCTTGGCTAACTCTAGTATTGTTTGCCTATTGATTTCTACTTTTTCCAGGAACTCGTCTGAATGTTGCTGCCTGCAGTCTGAGCAAAGCCATAGGATTCCGTCATTTTCATGGTGAGCCTTGAGCTGAGGTCCCGAAACTCGAGCACATGAGATATGAAATGTTTTTTTGCATCTCCCGTTGCACTTGATGATCCGTGCGTTTTTCTCGGGATCGGTACAATTTGTGAATTGGCAAATAGACATTGCCGATTGTACCACCTAATTTATTGAGGTTAGGCGGTCCAAAATAAAAACAAATAACAAAGCGGCTTTGGGAGCTGCGAATCGTTTTTTTATTTCGCCGAGAAAATTGTTCGCCGAGAGAATTGTTCTGGTGATAAACAATTGACAAAAATTTTCAAATAAATCGGTTGAAAAATTCAGCTTTAATCTTCCATTTCTAAAATAGTGCTTTTTAAGAAACATGCTAAGAATCGCGTTTTAAATTAAAAATCATAAGAGTTAGGAAACAAAATTGTATGCATGATTAAAGTTCAGATGATCCGTTACATTATCATCTGTTTTGTAGATGTGATGAGTCGAAAATAACGTGTCAAAATCAAACGGCATGTCAACATTAGGCATACATGCCAAATTAGGAACACCCTCTCTAATGGATGAACTAGTTTCGATACACTTCTTTATAAAAACAAACTTTAAAGACAAGGTAGGGTTTTTTTGTGGACAGGGTTTTAAACTGCAAATCTAAATTGACAACTATGTCTAAATTAGCTTCTATTCGTGAACGTCATATAGTGTCGCAGAATGTAATGTCTAAGGCTGATGTCATGCTGAAGCAACTAGCAACGCAACACAACGCAACGTTCCAATAAGAAAGCGTTGCAACGCATTGGTATGTCATCCTGGCGCGACCTGTCGCTTTGAAATTCCCTACAAATCATCACTTCTCTTCATCTGATAATCCCCTTTCTCCTCCTTTCTACTAAGAATTCATGAAAATTTTCTCGCCGATTAAGATGTTTTTTAGTTTATTATCACAAGTTCGGACAGATCTTCTTACTATTGTGCTTAAAACCCGGAATTACTGCTTCAAATAGAGAAAAACAATATTTCCATTGGATTTCCTTCTAGTCGCGCTATAAAACACACTGGCATCAGATTTGTCGCGCTTTACAAAGCGACCAGTATGACAGGTCTGCGCTTTTTCCATGGAGCTCAAAAGAGAGCTGGTTTGTCGTGTGAACGTTGCATTGAAGGTCGCGTTGCTAGTTGCTTCAGCATGACATCAGCCTAAGGCCTAGAGCGAAACAAAATACCGCCGGAGGTGAGCCAATTTCCTGACATCTGTCAAAACTTATTTTCAAACACTTTTTTGGATCAAGTAATTTCACGTTACTACGGTTAATTCATTTATTGAACAGAAAAACTAACTTAAAATGAATCTCCTTCAGGGTAAACCCAATAATATCAAAATATATTTTTACAAGTTTTTTTTTTATTTTTGGGGTACAAGTTAGGTTTGTGGTTTTTTAAATGCAAGGTACTTCAAAAACCGAGGAATATTTAAAAGTTTTATTTTTTTAAACTTTCAGTACAATTCTGGTGATTTTTTTTGATGAAAAATCTTGTTTTCCCACAAAAATTTCCATACAAAATAAAAACGCGAAGCGCTTATTCAGAATTTAATCAATCGCTTGAAGAATGTTATTGTTTTTTCTACAGTAAAATAATCAAAAATTTATAAAATTAATATTCCATACAAAGCTTGTAGCGGTCTAGCCTTTGTATTTGCAATAATATTAAATATCGGATGAAAAAAGTAATATCTCGCCTCTTTGCATTTTCGAATGACTCAAGTGACGATTGATCATGATCAAACTTCATCTGCTTTTAATAAAGCAAAGTTTTGTACAAAAAATAAATATAATATTTCCTACATCTACGCATCGCTTACATCAGATGTTTTCCCCAGGAAATACTGCAGCAAAAAAATTGCTTTCAGTTATTCCATTGAAAAAAAAACAACGTCTACATTGTCTCAATTAACCATAATCCCAACCCATCCCTGTCAAATTCTGAAGACTTTTTGTTAAATTATGATTAAATCCGAAAACTTACTGTTCGCCATCAAAAAGCGTATCGGAACTGGCAGGGTCCTTTTTCGTAGGTCCGTTGTCTTCTGCATTTTTAATCGCCAAGCTGCAAAGAGAGGGAAGGAAAATGAAGTCAATCAATTAATTTGTTTTACAACAAACCGATGGAATGGAAATTATTAAAAATTTATAGCAACTATGTCCCGAATCCCCGACAAACTTGACCAAAGGGTGGAATCTTTAACTTTTGTCTGAAACTCGGAGGAAGCTGCAAACAAATTGAACCTAGGCATCCTGGAGGTTTGAAAGCTGGTGGGTGGCCTGGAGGGTTTTTTCAATTTCGACATCCCTTGATAGAACAAGTACAATCTGGTTCGCGCAAAAGTCTCTCGAAGCTTCAGCGCCATATATTTGCGGCTAGAAAAAGATACATACGCCTGTCAGAACCAATCTGAAACTAATTTTTCACCTCGAAATCGGTCCCCAGAACCGGTAGGCACTTGTTGAGACAACTAGGAATGGGTGGGAGTGCTGCGGGATTGTGAATTTGCGAGGACGGTAAATTGAGTGGCGAATTTGATGGGAATACGGATAGATACCGACTTCAGCGTCAGTGTGACTTAGCATGTATTCACGGGTCTTCGGCCGTCAATTTTTACGAGAATACGCACGTGTTGATTTTCAACTTTTTTGGTAATTTGCTATTCACACATTGAAAGCATATTTATGTGGCTAGCTCCAATACTCGGAACAGAAATTATGTTTAGCATTGTAGTCAATTGTTGTTGATGATGAAAATTAAATGTTTTTTTATATAATTTCAAATTCTAATGAAAATATCGCTGTGCACTACCTTTGACAAACCTCAGGAAACATGACATGTTAAAAGCTCAATGTGCCTTATCCTTGTACAATCTTTGCAGATCGGCCCCTTTTTTTATCGTTTTGGGAGGATGAGATTGGTTGAAAGTAAGAAAGAAAAGGGTTGAAAACGTCCATTCACTTTTGTCATCACATCATCTTGTAACATTGCTTTTATTCATTTTTTTTAATCGAGTTTCGATATCGCAACACGATCGATTTGGAATTGGCTCTCGTGAACAGCGAATAAGCATATTTCGTTTTATGAAATCGTGGTTAACTCTTCACCAACTTGCAATCAATATGAATCATTAACGCAAGTTGCAAATAAAATGCAATCTATTTTTTATTGGCCTTGTATTGCTGTTGTTTATAAGTTTTCAATGCTATATAAGGCATTCATTTTCTGAGAGCTGTTAAATTAAACAAACTAAAAAACACCAGTAGGTATCATTCCACCATCAACGCACTTGACGATAAGAAATTGTTCCTCCTCATGAGAATACACAATAAAACATGATTGATAGTCCACGTGTTGGCGGGGTGTGAAAGAACTGGTGTTGTGCTTTTCTCCTTGCTAAGTTGTTAAGATACATAGTGAAGAATAATGTGAGAAAAAAATACCAACTATAAATAAATGCCAGAAGCCTCGATTTGTCACGTAGTTCTTCGATTAAATGGCCTCGCTCCAGGAACAGTTTACCCATCATCATCGACCACATGATATTGAGCTAGGAGCGTTGTCGATCATCTTTGCTCATAATGTGGGCGCTTTGTTGGTAATTTATTAACGTTTGTTGAGTTAAATTTAACAGTGAAATAAAGGCATCGAAAAATGAAATTTAACATGGTATTGAAAACATAAAAAATCAAAATGAACTCTAACGAATTACAGCAATAAAATCAATTGAAATATTTGTCCAAGATTTTTGACACTGGCAATTAAAGGTAGTGATACAGAATCAGATACCTATTCGGGGTACGAGCTTGCTTACTTGCTGTCAAGTCTAGACTCTCGGCTCAGCTTATTGACAGTTCCCGGGACGATTTGGAACTTCTTTGGATCTTAGTGTACGTGGCTCCTGATCGTTCTAGGGACCTGTTTGTAGCTGCCTATCCAAAGTAAGCCCAATCTGCTCCCTTGAAGATGACATACTTGTTATCAGTGATTTCAACATGCCTGGCTTGAAATAGTGCCCTTCCAATGTCGGCTTTTTGTTCCCAGATCCTATGCGCTCCTATTTCTCGGCTCCTTGCAACATCTTCCTGGACTTCGCCAGATCAACAGCTTTGAAAACGAAAACGGCCGTATACTAGACCTCTGCTTCACTAACGAAGGCTTCAGGAATCCAATAATTGATTTAGCTCCTGCTCCTCTCGTTAAAGTAGTTTCTCATCACCCAGCTTTAGTGGGTGATTTCACTATAATTAACGCTCTTAGAAAGGAAATAGCTCCCTTCTACCAAGACTTCAAAAACGTCGACTACGAAGCTATCTCCCTCGTCCTGGATTCTATCGAACGGGAGAACAAGATCGATATATCTAATCCCGATGCAGCCGCTGCGACTTTTTCAAACATACTGAACTACATAATCGACCGCCGTGTTCCGAAACGCAGCTTACCCTCCAATCCACGAGTTCCCTGGGTCACTAATCAACTGCGACAACTGAAGACGGCTAAAAATCGATCCATGACAACAAATTTGCTGACTTTTACATCGTCTGTTAGTCCCTACTGGACTTGTTTCGAAGCTGTTCAACGGGACGAAAGTTATCAGTGCAAACTGGAAATTACTTTTCAAGAGTATTCTTTGCTTGTTCAGGTGTACCCTGCACAGAAAAAAAATCTGAATCCTTAACAACACTGAAATTGAAAAGCCTTTAATATTACATGACATCGAACACGATTTATTGATGTAAATTTATGGATTGAAAAAAGTTGAATCCATAATAGCACTGAATTCTAATGACATGAATATTACCTGACACGGAACGCGATTATTTTATGTAAATTTCCATCACATATGATGTAAATAAAAAGAAGCATCACATATGACGGAATTTTCAGTGCGAATTAAATATTACACGTCTTAAATATTTACATGTCTTTCAAATTTACACGTCTGTTGAAATTCATAGACGTGTAATATTCAACTCGCTCTGAAAATTTCTTCATATGTGATGCTTTTTTTTCGTTACATCATATATGCTGTAATTTTACAAATGGAGCCATGGAGTTTATTTAATATTACATTACACTGAACGCGATAATTTCATGTAAAAATAAAACTGTCAAAAACAGGAACACAAATGTAAACAGAGTGTTTAGTCAAGTCTTGATGAGTATTTTGTTAAAGCAGTTAGCTTCTCAGTCCATCGATATCGTTGGTTCCGGATATCTCCGAAAAGAAGCGGCAGCGGAAGTGGTTCTGGAAGCGGCCCAACACTACTCTGCATGCTTAGATCCGTTACTTCGAAAGAAATTGAAAGGTGGTGAAAATGCCTTTTAAAATTAATGAATCATTAAAATTTGTTTGTAGATTAATAAAGTAAATGAAATTTATTATTAAAAGATTGTTTCTTATCAAAAGATGAAAAAACTCCATTGAATCTGGTCAATAAAAAAGTAAACAAAACGAATTCCCATAGGATTTTTCCTGAATTCAGTAGCTTTAAAATTTACATCACTTTCATATTACACGCTGCATAATATTACAGGCGTGTAATATATAACTGGCACTGAAAGTTCCGTCATATATGATGCTTCTTTTTATTTACATCATATGTGATGTAATTTTCCAGATTTTTTTGGTAGTGTGTGTCGTGATCCTTTTTTTTTCAATTTCACTTTTTTTTCACAACGAGAACACATCGTCACCTTGTTTTCCATAGCTCGTCACGGTCGATCGCGTCGTATGCGGCATTTGAAGTCGATGAATAGATGGTGCGTAGGCACTTGGTGTTCACTACATTTTTTGGAGAATTTGCCGTGATGTGAAGATCTGGTCCGTTGTAGACCGTGCCTCCATGAAGCCGGCCTCATGAGTTCCCACGAATCTGATTGCTTGTGGCGTTAGGCGGTGGAGTAGGATTCGGGAAAACTTTTGACGTAGAATTACGTCTTACGGCAGCACTATAGGGGGCAAATTGAAATTCGCGAACGGATCTCGCGTCACGAAAAACGCCTCTTTCTCGGACATCTTTTCCAAACAACATTTTGGGTCGGCTATGTGTTGGTACACCAATACTAATAACGCGCTAATACAAATTGGTGCGCAAAACACCCGAGCGAAAAAACCCCGATCGTCGACCCAAGCTGCACTAGATGCGAAGTTATAAAAGTGCAAGGGTTGCTCCGACCCGGTTTCATTTGGTTTTTGGTCTTTCTCCCGGTCGGTCGGTTGTTGCGACCAAAAATGTGTGCAATGCTGTTGAGAGAAGGCCGCTTGCTAGGATTGTGCTGTTTGAAGTTCTTCATCAGGACGACGAGCACAACTATGCTCGGCTGAGTAAATCATTTTCACTGAAACCCGGAACATTCATTATACCTCACCACCTGGTGAACTGATGCAGTAGTGGCCTGACATAGGGTTGTCAAAACATAAACATAATCTTGAAAACATTCGGTTCCTTTAGAAAATCAAACTTGGCCAAAAGCCCACCAAACCACATCAGAAGCATCGTCCAGATTCAGCAATTTTCCACATCTGCGGGGTCAGCCAACTAAATGCTTCATAACTTTTGAAAAAAAAAAAAATATTTTTAATTTTAATTTTTTTCTGTATGTCCGTCTCGAAAAACTTTAGAGTGGAAATTTCCATCTCAATCCAACGAATAATATCGTCATTATCACTAAACAGTTTTTATTTTGTATGGACGACCCCTTTTTTCTGTGTAGGGAAAAAGACATTTATTAATATATTCGATAAAATCAGTATTTTTTTTATAGATAGCCGCATATAGTGCGCATTTCCCCTACTGATACTGAATCTTTAAAGCTTTTTTCCGAAGCGTTTGATAAAACGCTTGAGGTTTGTAGTTGCATAATTGCAGGCGCATTGGCTCAGTTGCATTGGATTTTGAAGCAGCTACAAATATTTTCCCGCCTTTTGCTATGCAATTGTCTAGAGCTGCAATCTGTTTCAATTGGCCATGATAGTTGATGAATGAATATATAATTCATGTCAAAATGATCAACATTTTTCGAGTATGAAAATTTATTATGAAACATATCCTATTGACCGGCTGTCGTAATTCTTAACCTTGCGGTCGTGGCTTATGTACAACCTCTTTAGCTTTTTTTTGTAGGCCACATTGAAGACAGTGATCGCTCGGTAGCTCTCACAGTCCATTTTGTCGCTCTTCTTGTAGATGGACCGAGGCATATTACCCCCTCCTTGCACTCCTCCAGTTGCTGTTCTGTGTCCCAGATCTGGTCCATCAATCGGTGTAGGCAATCGGCCAACTTGCCCGGGCCCATTTTGATAAGTTCAGCTTATGATGCCATCCTTGCCAACCGACTTGTTGCTACTCAGCTGGCAAATGGCTTCCTTAACTTCACTCATCGTTGGAAGTGGCTCCTCTATTCCATTTGCTACGCCGGCGATGTACCTTCCTCCACCGTCTTGGTCTCCTGCATGTACACCGTTCAGGTGTCCATCGAAGTGCTGTTTCCACCTTTTGATCACCAAACGGATGCGTTGAGTTTCCGATAGAACTATCGAGCTCCTCCTTCTTCAAGCGGCGCTTTTTCTCCTGGAAAATTTGGAGTCGCTGCCTCTTCCGTTGTTGAAGATTTTCCACGTTTCGACAAGTGTCCATCTCTCTTTTACATTCTTCGTTGAACCAGTCGTTCCACATAACCGATGACGTTCTTCGCAACGCGGTTGATGGCTGTCTTGATGGTATCTCAACAGTCCTCGAGAGAGGCTTCGTCAAGCTCGCCCTCCGACAGCAGCGCTGCTTCAAGCGATTGCGCTTAGTCTGCGGCCACCTCAGGTTTCTTCAGTCGTGCTAAATTTAACCGAGGCGCACGTCGTCTTCGTATATTGTTAACTACGAAGAGTTTTGGGCGCATCTTCACCATCACCAGATAGTGGTCAGACTCGATGTTGGCGCCTCAACAGGATCTGACGGCGATGATGTCCAAAAAGTTTCGACCGTCTATTAAAATGTGGTCGGTCTGTGATCGCGTTTGGTACGGTGATCTCCAGGTGTACTTGTGTGGGAGCCATTGCTGGAAAAAGGTTCTACGTTTTCGGTGGTCAGCTGATGCGCGCTGATATGTCGGTTTGAAGTCCTCCTCCTGGCCAACCTGAGCGTTGAAATCCAGATGACAATCTTGATATCTTTCATGAAGAGATTAGCCACCGTAATTTATGTTTGTTGCTTAATTTTATCGACCTTATCGGTGAAAAGTGATGTCCATTTTAGTAAAAGCATCTTAAGATTATGAAATTTTATAGAGGGATAGAAAGTTAGAAGAAATCAAGGATGGTGAAAATGAGCGGGTAGAATGTTTTAGCAGCATTATCATCACATCATCATCACATACCAAATTTTTGTTCGGCTCGGACCAACTACTATGAAGTGGTAGATACAAAGAGTTGTATCTACCACCACACATTAGTAGCCTAAGCGTGATGGTAGGTGCAACTCTATCTGTATATACCACTTCATAGTAGTTGTTAGTTGGCCCGTGCCAACAAAAATTTGGTATGTGATGTTAATGCTTCTAACAAATTCTATCCTCTCATTTTCACCATCTTTCATTTCTTCTAACTTTCTATCCCTCTATAAAATTTCGTAATCTCAAGATTTTCTTACTAAGAAGGACATCACTTTTCACCAATAAGGCCGATCAATTAGATAAAGATAGGGGAGAGTGGGGTATCGTGGGCCATGGGGAAACGTGGGCCACTTTTAATATCTCAGATGTGTGTTGAGATTTAAATCTCAAACCAACTGTCATCGTCGTCGCTTTGCGTGAGCATATATTTCTATATGTTGTTGACTAAAATACGCATCATATGCTTATTTTATTTATCAAGCTAAAAAAATTAGAAAAATTTACTTACATAACTAAAAAAACACCCGATAATTTCATCGATGGGGAATCTAAAGTGCATAACAAAAATATGCTCATACGCTTAGGATCATAGTTTTGTCATGATCTTTCACGTGGAAGAGGAATTTTTTATGAAACATAAATAAGTCACACAAACGCAACCAATTTGCAAATCATAGCTTGTGGGGGATCGTGGGCCACACATCTTGAACCACCTATATTTTTATGTTTTTATACACATTCAGAACTTAAAACACGTCTTTCCTATCTGTAAAGTTTTCTTATGCCAAATGAAAAGTTATGAAAAATATTTTGTCCATCCTATATAAGAAATTTTGCCAAAACGTTCGCGAGCCAGGTTTTGGAATCAATGCTATCATACACAGCTCTCATCATCTGAAATTGCTTTAGAATGACGAAATGAATTAGGATATCACAGTTTTAGGTCAACTCATAAACTTTGCATGTTATTTGATCAATTTGGATTTGGTGGCCCACGATTCCTCACCATTTTTCAAAATCCAAACAATATTGCTTTTTTTCAAACAGGCAAAATTTGGGAAAACAACTTATTAAAAATTTAAAAAAATACCTTATGATACCTTGAAAATGTAGAAAACCAAGGCCGTGCGAACGGGGGGTGGGTTTTAGGGGTTTAACCCCCCCCCCCCATGGAGATTTTTTCCAAGTAAAATTTCTTAGTTCAAGAAATGAATCTTCATCCAAAATGGTGTTTTTAAATAAGTGTTCACAAACATATCGCAAAATTTTCTCGCCTTCGGCGGAGTTTGCTCCTGTATCACTGTAGACTTAAGACATGTCATTCTGCGACAGTACATAACATTTACGATTAGAAACTAGTTTTGAATTGTTAGTTTGGATTTACAATTTAGTAAAAAACCGTATCTTGTTTTTGAAATTGGCTTTTATTAAGAAATGTTTCTAAATAAGTTTATCCATAACGTTCTTACAAATCACTGTGATAATAATAAAAAACTTTAATATCATTACAAATTGAATGCTGATATGAAATATTCTTGAATAATCCAACCAATTTAAACATCAACTTTATTTTGTGTTTATTGTTCTTCTAAATGCTCAACTCGACATTGAAACAATTTTCATAAATTACACAGGGCCACAAAATTCACAAATAATTTAGGTGCAAAGAATTTAAGAGCAAATTTTGATTAATTTTGGTGTCTTGCAACTTTTGAGAATAGGTATAAATTATTTTAGAAAATTCTACACTTTTCTGATAAAACGTCAAAATATAAAAAATAAAAATTTAATAAAGGGTTTTCCTTAAACCTGTAAGTCATTTTGACTTCTGCAAAAACGTTTATTAAAGTTTTCTTTTTGTTTACTTTTCCCAATTTTGAAAAAAAAAAATAGATTTTAAACGAACTGTGAAAATGTATTAACTTAATTCAATTTGAGATCTTTTAAAAGCAAAAATCAAATCGTTTTGCAGATTTTGAGAAGTTCGTTTACTTGAATAATCAATTAAATTTTATAAATAAGTTATTAAAAAGAGCGAGTAGAATTTGATTCGATGCATTTTCATCACATGTCATCAATTTGTTCCTCAAGAAACAAATTTTCAAATTTTGAATTTGAAGTCTAAATTTTTGTGTTGAAAAATGATTCGAAGAAGCCATTTCAAAGCTTAATTTTAATTCACAATGTTGACTCAATTGATATTTGATTTTCTGCGTTTTCCTAAAGCTTAAATTATGACAAACGTTTTGTGTGGTAGTCTATTGAACGATTGTGTTACATAAAGCTGTATAGTGTGAGAGTGTTAGTTATGTACCATCGCTCTCCCGATCACTGCTTGAATGTCTAAGCGTTTGCCTCTCGTAGAGCATCATTCAGTAGTTAACACTGCGGGAGATAAGACGTGTGTTGCTTGTTGGGTGATTCCTTGTGAAGGACCAACTTGCATATTGGCGACCGTGGCAGGTTTTGCTTTCGTTTACCGACGAAGCAAAATCTAAAGAACAAGATTTTCGCCTTCTAGGAATCACTCAACTTGCAACAGTGATACTTGATAGTGTTTTTTTTTTCTTTCTTTTCTGTTGATTGTGTACTGGTGCGTTATCGAAACGACAGCGATGACGAAAGATAAAGCGCACAGCCAAGAAAAAGTCAGTGCGCGAGCCTTGGGTTTTGGTTTGTTGATGTCAATTAACAGTAAGTATTGTATGGAGCTCGGGACGAGCAATTGGAGCACTGAAAAAATAGAGTTTTAGCTCGGGACGAGCACTGAAAAAAATAAAAGATTTTTAGCTCGGGACGAGCACTGATAAAAATAGAGTTTTAGCTCGGGACGAGCACTGAAAAAATAAAAGATTTTTAGCTCGGGACGAGCACTGATAAAAATAGAGTTTTAGCTCGGGACGAGCACTGAAAAAAAATAAAAGATTTTTAGCTCGGGACGAGCACTGATAAAAAATAGAGTTTTAGCTCGGGACGAGCACTGAAAAAAATAAAAGATTTTTAGCTCGGGACGAGCACTGATAAAAATAGAGTTTTAGCTCGGGACGAGCACTAAAAAAAATGAAAGATTTTTAGCTTGGGACGAGCACTGATAAAAATAGAGTTTTAGCTCGGGACGAGCACTGGAAAAAAATATAATTTTTTAGCTCGGGGCGAGCGCTGAAAAAAACAAGAGTTTTAGCTCGGGACGAACACTGAAAAAAAAGATTTTTAGGTCGGGACGTGCCCTAAAAAAATAGATTTTTAGCTCGGGACGAGCACCTAAGTATTTGTATGTTTGATAGCTCAAGACGAGCAATGCAATGGTAAAATGGAAATCAGCTCAGGACGAGCATCTTGAAATTTTTCTTGTGTGTTGATCATGGACAAAAAAAAAGAGTGATTCCTAGCTCGGGACGAGTCTTTGAATCGTTACATGTTTGTTAACTCGGGAAGAGCAGAAATTAAGTGAATTTACCCCGGTTTGAGCAAACCAAAATAAATATTAGTTCGGAACTAGCATTTGCCAATTTGTTCGGACAAGTATTAAAAAAAAAGAAGGACGAACATTAAAGGAAAATTATCTTGAGCTCGGGACGAGCACTATGATTTTTTGTATGTTATCTGTTGTCGCTAGCATAGGACGAGCAGGAAGGAAGTGATTGAAAATATTTTCATGTTTATGTATGATAGCTCTAAACGAGTATTTATGAAATAATTATTTGCCCATAATGAGCAACTAAAGCAGCGAAAAAAATGGCGGAAGTATCAAAGTTATTTTGAACGGGACGCAGATGTGAGTGTTGGTCGCTTTGATAATTCCAATTTTCACGCAATACCTCGCCTGTAGGTGGTCTGATCGATGCATTCACACACAAACACACTCACAGCTTTGTGTGGAAAGCAAACTGTCTCCTTCCCTTTGGACAACAACTAATAAATTGTTGTTGTATGTAGTAGTGTGTGACAGCCGATTTTTGCCGGTAGACATTGAATTAATAATCTTGAATGGTAGAAGTTTGTACACGAAGGAATCGATAAAAAGTCGATGATACTACGTTGCCAAATCTTCAAATTGGGTTGAACAATTATAAGGTTTTAAGGACATATTCAAATAAATCCGATGATGGTGATGATAATTTATGATTTGTGTCAGATCAAGAAAACACTAACACAATAAAGCTACTGGCATTCATACTTAATCGAAATTTTTCGTTGATGAAAAATTTAGCAAACATTGTCATCCCCCACCCTTATTGTCGCTCTCGTTTTTCCTTGCTTGTCTCAAGTCTCAAACAATTCAAACCGGGCCCTGCCCGGTGCTCTTCGAGAGATGCGTCGATTATGCAACGAGCGAGGCCTTCTCAAAAAAATTCACAAATGTTTCTCTCAGTAGCAGGGGACGACAGCCAATAGCAACGCCGATGCAGGGAGAAAATAGAGCGAGGACGCCAGGAGAACCCCCCGACGAGAACGATGAATGAAGTACCGTGCAAGAACGACGCTGTGAGCGTCGCACCGTCGCTAACGAGCGACACCAAAAGCAACAAGAATGGAAACAACAACGCGCCAAGCACATTTTTGGCGGTTTGATGACGTGCGTGCATTTAGGCGTTTAGGATGCGTGTATATTTTAAGGCGCGCCCTATATGCCCATTTGAGCTTGAATGGCATTTTGATGTTGAAAGGATATCTCCAAGCGACGTGTCCATAGGCTCGGACAATACAACAGTTAAACAAAGTAAATAGTGTGCGTAAAACCAGATAGAAAGTGTTGTTCTTTCTCGCATCTCTTTTGGCCCTTGGTCTTCCTGTTCATGCCTTAAATTCGGTAGTATGTTGGTGCAAATCCGTTCTTTTCAGAATCGTCAACGAAAGAGTTGTGGAATGTTTTCCAACTTCACATTTAACCGATCCGCGTGCCATTCTAGCAGAAGCATTCTTCTACTCTCTTGGTGTCTACTATAGACTATAGTCTATAGCGCTTATAAGATGCTGTTCAGTTACGCTGCTCACAGGAGACCCACCCAAGGTTGCCGGAAAAAATTCTGTGTTTTTGACGAAATAAATTCTCGAATTCTGTGATTTAAACTTAAAATTCTGTGACGGTTTTCTGTGACGCTTTTTTTATGAAGTTCATAAGGAAATCATGTCAAACATCAACTAAATGGAAATTTCCTACAGTTTTAACTGAAAAATATCAATTTACATTGCCTTGTTATCATATTTTCATAAATTATAGTAAGAAATAAAAAGGCCAAAAAGTCAACAAAAAATATAATTTTGGAAATCTGTACAAAATTTGGAAATTCTGTGAAAATTTTAAAAATTCTGTGATCTGTGACACAGATTCTGTGACGAAATTTTGCTCAAAATTCTGTGATAATAAAGATTTTTCTGTGATTTCGGCAACCTTGGACCCACCCCGTGTAAGTTCAAGGTCGAGCCATTCGTAAAAAAAAACAGAGGCTAACGGAAATATCCAGCAATATTTAGGAAGAGATCGTAATTCTAGGTTCAGACTAAACAAACCTGTGGGAAGTCATCAATCATTACTGCAAAATCGAAAAAATGTTATTCATTGACTTGATAACAAAACTTTTTGAAGCTGGAAAAATATTAAAATATCAGCAAGTGTGACTACATAAACTTTTTATGAATCAGTACCTTTTATTTAATCCTCGTCAAATTCATGAGTCATTCTAGAAATGAGGGTATTCACTTTCTCATAACCACTGATCCACAGCTATTTTATGAGATTACTGCTTAAGTTTGTAAGTTTTGTAAGATTAAAAAAAAATCTAGCGCTCTCAGAAGATCGCGTGGTGTACCGTTATTTTGGACTCGGGTGAGTTTCCGTTTATTGATTATTGCATGAACTGCAAAAGTCGAAAATTTGACACTTCAGACTGGGTGCGTAGTAATGTTTTCGTGAATGTTATTGGGACTGAAAATTATATGTGGAATAAAATTTTGGGACTTAATTTTCTCAACACTGACCATGTTTTCGGTGAACAGCTTGCACTAGCTGTTGTTGTACAGAAAAAAATAAATGAATAAGGCTGGTTTATGCTCTGGGCCGAAATAACGACTCGTAAACATTGCATTTTAAAAGACGTACACCGTTTTAGCCGATTTAGGCTTTGCAGACTGAATAAATGACGTGGGCAACTTAAGATTTATATTTAATACCCAGTACCGATATGGGAATCAGTGGACCAGCGATCACTGTCTTACCACGCTAACCACTCGACCATCGAGACGTACATTTTTTTTAAATGGGGTGTCACCAGTTCTAATCATGCTCCGCTTTGTGGCTTATAAGAGGTTGAGAATAAATGCAAACATTTCAATTTTATTAAATACACTTAAATAACCTCACTTCGTGGAATGTTTCAAATGCCATATTTAAAACCGAGTCAAAATGAATTTGAAAAAAAAACTGTGTTCAAAAAAGTGCTGAGCTAGTCCAGCGGGAGATAGCGTCTATGTAAAGATCTATCACTAAAATTTGACTTGCTTAAAATCAGTGCTTTAAACTGTATTCTGGAGAAAAGTCTTATTGAACTTATTAAGCCATGGCTGCCCGATCAGAAGAGAAAAACTAAATTATATCAAGATGAGATATTTTGATATTCATTTTTTTCCTATCTGGATGAGTTATAATTTAGTACTCGTAGGATGTTAAAATATCTCAAATTATATCAAAAAATCTATACGATCATAGCTAAATTATATCAGTTTTTGATATGCTCCTATCAAGATTATATCTGGTTCAGATAGCATAGTTTGATATTGGACAGAACAAATTATAGCAAAATTATAACTTATCAAGATATCAGTGCTTCAAGAAAATTTTCTAGTGGAAGGTCAATAAACCACATTATTTGATAAAACCATGCCCCATTTTTGGTTTCCCAAAAATTTGATTCAATTTTATGAATCTGTTGAGCGAAACTCGTTAATGTAAGGTTTGAGCCGTTGACTTCGATGTCCGTGTTTCAGAAAAAGTTGAACGTATATCAAAATAAGATATAATCATTTTATTTTAGCACAATCCGAAAAAAATCTTGATCAATGAATATGAGCTTAACCCCATTCAAGTTTGTCAATCAGAATAAGATATAATTCAGATTGGAGAAACTTAAAATCGAAAATTTGGAGTACTTAATTATAACTGAATCATATGTAAATATCTTGGTGAGATACGTTTGAGTTATTATTTTGATATGCTCTCCTGATCGGGTGGGAGTACTTTCCGCATTTCACAGGTTAAGTAACAGAATCCTTTTTTTTTGAATCTTCGGAAGTAGAAGCTTTAACTAAATGTAGGCACGGTGAGTCAAAAGCTTCTCAAAGGTGATGAAGTGGAGATGGAAGACTGCTGATCAATTGCCTACGTGAAAGTAGCCTGGCTGCGTTGAACTCTTATAGTGGTATGAATTGTAACGTTACTGTAGCTGAGTCTAACGTTTTCTTCAAATTATATTATAGTCAGATGATAAGATTTCATCCGATCTTTGAGTGCGAACTGCAATACTTGAATGAAAAGCTGCAAAGCTTGAACGATCCCATCCATCTGTTAAAAAAAATAGCCCGCGTATCTCAATACTTTGGTTTTACCTATTATAACATCTATTTTATGACTTCGTTCAAGAGAATATGAGCTTCTGATGTTGAAGGTCAAGATCGAGTGGTTCAAGAAAGTTATTGCCAAATATAGTCTAACCCATCATGTAAGCCTTAGATGTCCCACTACCAACGTTTATTGTCATAAGAAGTTTGTTCAACTGTAGCTGATATTTCAAGAAAGTTTTCCATTATTTACTGAGATTTGGACTCGCCCTAAGGGACCGCTTGATTATAGCGATGCCCGTGTCTGGGTACAAAGTGCTTTTAATTCTCGAAGCTATATAGACTATGGAACTAATTGGGAGTTATGAGCGTGGCTGCCAGTTTGTCTAAATTGTAAGTAGTTAAAATGTGATACATAGTTTGTAATTACGCAAAACCGGAAAGGCAGGGAAAAAATTTGACAGCATGACGTTAGTAAATGTTATTTCCTCGATTTAGAATATCGGGGAAACAATTTTCTTTTTCCTTTTTCCTGGGAGAAGAGGGGAGATGTGTGGTAGTCTATTGAACGATTGTGTTACATAAAGCTGTATAGTGTGAGAGTGTTAGTTATGTACCATCGCTCTCCCGATCACTGCTTGAATGTCTAAGCGTTTGCCTCTCGTAGAGCATCATTCAGTAGTTAACACTGCGGGAGATAAGACGTGTGTTGCTTGTTGGGTGATTCCTTGTGAAGGACCAACTTGCATACGTTTCAACTCTAGATCGCATCACGATAAGCGTTATCACAGAAAAAGTTAAACTGGTTTCAAATATAAAGTGATTTTCTTAATCAATGATCTTGTTTATTAAAAATTTCACCAATATTTTCATAATCAGAAAATCTAAAGAGAATGGATTCATTTATGGATTCATATGATTACAGGTAATTTTTATGATTTCAGATAATTCAACCCTTCAAGACTGCTGACAGGATTAGCCAGCCGATTTTCAAATGTTAAGATGAGGAGATATTTTTTAATGCAATATTCTTTGTTTTAATCACTTTTTTCTGTAACTAGTTTCAAATTGTTTTAAAAAATTGTCATGGATATGGATGAGAATGTTTTGCGAACCATTTAAATTAATATTATTACAAGTTAAAATTAAAGAATTAGCATCACTGAAATTTTAAAACAGTTAAAGTATATATTTTTTATACATTTCAAATAAAAAAAAATTTAAAAAAAATATTTTGGATGGGGTCACCGCCAAATATTTTAACTTTTGGTAGAAATGCAAGCGTTACTGCAAGTGAATTAGCGTTACAGTATTTTTTTTCTTTAAATCCTTCTACGAAACTCACCGTGCCTTCTTTATTGTGTGTTTTGGTATTGTTGTTAATTCTAGCTAAATTTGAATTTCGAAAACCCCCCCCATGGACGAGTCCTTCGCACGGGCCTGTAGAAAACCATACCATTTTTTATTTTCATCTTATCTTGTATACCGTCAAACGGGGCAAAATGCAAAAGCAGGGTTAGATGCAACATTTGTATACCACAACACTCATTCAATTTTTATTTTCATATACTGTACTAAAGTTATCATTGAATGATAACAAATTGATGATGACATAGTTTTCAACATCGTGAAAGAGTTTTTTAAAGTTTTTGATTCTCATGAAAAATTTAAAAAATCGAGCAATAGATGTACACATTTTTACATTCTTCGATGCCGTAAAAAACTTTACCTCGTATGACGAATTGGCTTAATGATTTCACCTACAAACTTTATATTGCTTTTATTATCCAATACCAACACTGTTGGTGTATGAATATTTTTCGGACAATCACCAAACTTTTTTTAAATAAATATTTTTATAATTCAGTTAGCTGACTGGGGCAAAATGCAACAAAATGCAAATCAGAACTAAATCTCATGAATCCCGTTTCCATATGCCGGGATATGATTTTTTTTGCATTATGCGTTGGTTAACATTAAAATTTCATCCATCCTAAGATTTATTTACATGATTTGAGATAAAAGAACATTTTGTAGTATTTTTTACCCCTAAATGTATGCAGCATATTAACACTTTTTTCTTAAAAACATTTTTGACAGACAAAATTTAAAATTTAAAAACAAAACCAAAAATTACTACAAATGGTGCATTATGCGTTATGACATCACAAATGTAGCAAAAACTTTAAATTTTCAAACGTTTTCATTTGATTTTTTATTAATTACAGAGTTTGTTGCAACTTACCCCTATTTCTTAGTAGGGTGAAAATCGCATGTTTTTGTAAATTAAAAAATAACTGGCAAAACCAATAATTTTTCTGACTGCGTCAGTTTGGTGTCCCATCAACCTTAAAACTTTTGATGTACAAGAGGTATGATTATCTGTAAGCATTGAGAGAAGCCATATTGGCACAAAAACCATTAGAAGGCCCGGTTCCACCCGAGATACAAAAATGATGTTGATTTTTCAGTACAAAATATTCGATTTTCCAATACAAACCTTAAAATTCAAATTTACTCATGCATACATTACTTTCAAATTCTGCAAAAAATCATTAATGAGTTTTGAACCAATAAGAAGCTTTTTTGATCCCAGAGTTTGAGAAATTCAAAAATGACACTAAATCGACTTAGTCTAAATAGGACAATTTCTTACCCTTTTCGAATTTTGGCGATGGCCGCCCGCCACCGTTCAGCCATTGTTGTTGCTCAAATGCACTGCTACTTACACACTGTCGTAAAGTTGAAGCTTCATTTTTTTCTCTTTTAATCCAAACAGCTCAGTAACCCGAGCAGGATGCGCTTATTGTTTTCACCAAAATTGACCTCATCATATGAACTTGCACTTGACCCACCATCAGCATCCATCAGAGTCTGATCGTCGTCGTCGTAGACAAAAGAAGGAGCATGCATCATCAGCACCGGATGTTGGGGAAGAATAAACGTGGATGACAGCACGTGAATCTTTTCTAGCACCGGCAACAGCAGCAGCCTCAACGACGATAGCTCCGGAGGAATTTCGCACTCGGTTTGAATCAGGTTCATATTGCTAGTATGTTTGTACCTACATACATATGGAGGGAAGCTACTTTACGTCGCTACTGTTTATATTCCCACCGACACATTGCTGCTAAGCACACATTCGGAAAAAAGAACAACAAAAAATAAGTCATCTTCAAATGGAACAGCATCATCAGCAACAACAACAACAACAAAAATCAGCAACCACAAGGAACGGTGGAGAGAAGGAACAATACACCCCTTCGTGAACATTGGTTTTATTTCAAATATTTTTAAAACACTACATTATTTAATTATTCACCTTTCTTAAAAATTTAAATATAAAATAAGATTTACGAAAACAGTTGCTTATCTGCAAAGTACCATCTTGTGTTCCAAAATGGCGTAAATTGAAGAATTATCATAACAAACAATTACAGAAACAGCCAAGAAGACAAAGACTAGCCTTATTTATTTTGGAAAATCTTGTCAACCGTTAACTGAAGTATGAAAAATTAACAAAACGGAAAAACAATATCCTCGATCACTGTGCCAATGATAGCATATGTGTTTGCTTTAGATTTTCCTCTGTTCCTATCATAATTGTTACTTTAGCAAGAAGCACCACTCAGGCAGCAAGCATATTGAGTAAACACAGTGCGGCACCCCATTCAAGTCAAGGATACGCGCCATCAATGCTTTGGTGGTTGGTCAGAATGTCAGTTTTATAACAGTTCTATGTAATGGCTATAGCATGTACCTATATGTGGGTAAGGTCCTGAGCAGCATTCGCTGCAGGTTGGGAATAAAGTTTGATCGAGAGAGAAAAACAAGGGGATGATTCAAACATCTTGCATCCTACACCCAGTGAGCAAAACACAGAAGGTAGGTAAGGTACCGCTCTAATGATTCAATAAACTAATAACCTTTGATAAAGTTTTCTGTAAACTCATTACTGATGGAAAGTGTATACGTACGTGTATCAATTACCTATAGTAAGGAACATTCAAACCCAGTATTGGAAAAACCATTATCTACCATAAACCTGATGGTTGCAAATGATGATTCTCATTTGCAACTTTCTTCTCACGATTGAGTTGGCGCTTCATTTATATCGCTTTAAATTGTACAAAACCAATATGTAAAAGAAATTACTTTCAAAAAAAAGTTAAACCTCTTTCACAGTAACAATTTACCCTGTTCTCAGATAACCCTACGGTCTGTTGGTTTTGGACCACATTCTGTGCAAATTTTTGCTGTTATCTTCCCCCATTTTCCCTACCCCGACAAACCAAAAAAGAGAATAAATAATTGTTCTTCCCTGGCCAACTTTCCCATGTTGATGCCAGCCAGTTGATGTTTTTGTTTCGGGGGGCGAAAAACGACAAAGATCAACATACACCTCAAAAGTGAACTGGAATTACTTTCCGAGCAATAGGTTCCTACTACTCGGACTTCTCTAGGGTTCCTGCCTCAAACATGCTACGGGGGGGGAGGGGGGGGGGCAACAGGAAGTGAGGTTAGGGTGCATAAGTACCCAACATGAGCAAATGTATTCAGCGGCTTGTAGTGTTTGTTCTGTGGAGCGCTTGGAGCCTCGACGATGAGTGCTATTGCTATTGTTGAATTTAAGGATTTTCATCTGTACTAAATAAATACTGGGAAGAAACAAAATATATTTCATAAGCGACTTTGTATATTTGAACAATATATTTTCGGGAAATTGAAGGCAGTAAAATTGTTCTTAAGCAAACATACATACCTCAAAGGGATAAAAATTAAATCCATTTTGACCCTTAAATCTGTCCTTAAAAACCTTGTAACCCGTTTTAATTAACTGTACCTATCTCAGGCAACTATATCTAACCCAAATCAGTATATAGACTACACAAAGGCGAAAAATATTGCTTTCGCCATGAAATATTTTGTACACAGCGATAGAAGCCATTGCCTCCAGTCATGGCTGTAGGAACGGGGGGGGGGGGGCTGTTTGGGGGTTAAACTCCCCCCATGAGGGTCCAAAAAAGCCAGCGAGGTATTCTACTCTAGACTCAAAATTTTAAATTCATAATCAAATTATGATAATAGAGCAAAGATATTCAAGAGTAACTATCTGGACTAAAAACTAATGCAAAAACCTCAAAAATCCATCCCAAGCTTAAAATCTGCTACAGTTTTCAAAATTTTCTCACTGCTTCATAGAATGAGGTTAGATTTTTTCAGCAAGTATCCGGGCCTAAACAAATCCATGATGTTTAATATTAAAACCTAGCAAAAACCTTTCATGATTATTTTTTTGAAACTTGCTGCGAAAATTTTGGACGCGTAATTAAAAAAAATTACTACCTAATTTGTTTATTTTTAGTTTGATTTAAGAATGAGAATGAAAACAAACCCGGGCAAAATTCGGGCTTTTCCAATGAAATCCGGGAAACGGGGCGGACCGGACTTTTCCAAAATTTTATATTAAATATCCGGGCCAATCCGGTTAAAACCAGGCAATCTGGCAATCTGATTATAGAAATTCAGTTCTGAATATTAAACTTTAAATCAAACCCATATTCCCATAACAAAAATTATATTTCGACATATTTTCGTATTTCTGATTCTCTATCAAGTTTAATATTCTTGATTTTCAGTTCGAGTAATCATAAGAAATAAAGAATGGAAGCTGCTTTGAAATCCTGGCTCAAATTCGGTTTTACATTTCATATAAAATTTGAATAATGATTCTCGAAAATCTCATGCATTTTCAGTAGATTTAAAATTATAAAAAAAGAAGAATTTTGTTTTATATTCATATTCGAAAATTCTTAAACTTTATTTGAGCACAAAATTTAAATATATAAAGCTTCTAGGTGGCGATCCAAATTTGAGAACTCAGATTCAGTTTCATCATTTGAAATTCACATTTTTAACCTGATTCACAAAACTGGTCAAAAATCAATCATTGAAAAGATGAATGAAGATTAAACCAGTTCTACAGAATTTAAATAATAGATTCATGAATAAGGGCTCAAAGGCTTGGACAATAAAGTTCTAATCTAGAAGTAAGATTCCTCAATCATATTTTTTGTACATTTCAAAAATCGTATAGAAATTTGGAAACAGTTTCAAAGTTCAAATGAATGAGTTTTTAAATCAAATTTTGCTTGTCAATTCAATTTCCAAATATCATATTTTTTATCAGAATTAGTTTTGTACATACAATTCAACTGAAAATCACAAATCTAAAGTAGAATTTGAGTAAATTTTCAAAGTTATGATTCCTGCAAAATATCCCAAATTATATTAAAAAAATCATCCACAAGATTTTTATCATGGAATTGATTCTTCATGAAAAATATTTCCAGTTAAAGAAACATGTACCTGATCTTCACTTAAAAAATCTGCATAAAATACTTTATTTTTTCAGTGTTTTGTTAAACATTATTAATATTGCAGTTATTAAAGCCTAATTTCAAACTAAAACCATAAATTTAGTTCAAGTTTGCATCAAACATATTTGATCCAAAATTTTTTTATCTCTTACTGTTTTTGTAAAATTTTGTAAAATTTGATTTATTTTCATCAAAGGTTAGAATCTTAGAATTTGCAAAAGAAGAAGATTGGGCTTGTTTGATTTGAGTATAGAATAAGTTTTTTTTTTAAATTGAAGGCTACCCTAAAAAGAACTTATTTTATGCTCAAATCAAATAACTTTGATCTACCAGACTTTTAAACAAATTCCAAAATTTTAACCATCGATGAAAGCAAGTTTCATATTTTGGCTTCATTATAAAAATTTAGCTCACCCTTTAGGCTAAGGACCACTGTTTTAAAGATACTTTTTCAAGGTTTTTTTAAATGATACTTTATCATCCTTGTGGCATTCGTGTCTTCTCTAAAGTTGGACAAAAAATCATAGGTAAAAATAAGTCACCAAACCCCCCCCCCCCCCCCCCCATGAGTCGGTGCTTCCTACGGCCCTGCCTCCAGTACTTATCAATTAAACCAAAAAAAAAATACACAATCATGAAAAAATTCCATGCCGAAATTCAGGTATGAATAAAAATTACGGAATTTCATATTGAAGTTTCGAGCTGGTGACTAATTTCAGTTATTCCTACTATGGTTACCATATCCAACAATATAAAAAAAAAATATTAAGAAATAAATACTCTGAATTTTTTTTAAATGTTTGATGTGTTTCTTTAAAAAACAAGTCTTGATCGTTTCGCTATCGAAATCAGTTTGCGTCATTCCCCACCAACAACAGTTTAATTTAAACGATTTTATTGAAAAAGGACGACTTTCGAACATGTCAAAACCCGGTCCTTGACACTTTCGCTCTTCTGGATTTTTTCGAAAAAGATTCGAAAGATTTGAAATTACCGTAGAAGGAAACAAAATCCAGAACAAATCTTTGAGCTTTCAATTTCATCCAGATTCCAGATGAAGAATGGTCAAACAATTTGGAAATGATGATTGATGTAAGATAAAGATAATGATTAACGATAAAGAAACGATGCGAAAAATATTATTTTTATTAATTCCTGTAAAATGGCCTATTATGACTATGAATTATATCATTAATCATTTCCAAATTGTTAACCATTCTGAATCTGGAATCTGGATGAAATTAAAAGCTCAAAGATTTGTTCTGGATTTTGTTTTCTTCCACGGTAATTTCGAATCTTTCGAATCTTTTTCGAAAAAATGGAGAAGAGCGAAAGTGTCAAGGACCGGGTTTTGACATGTTCGAAAGTCGTCCTTTTTCAATAAAATCATTTAAATAAAACTGTTGTTGATGGGGAATGACGAAAACTGATTTCGATAGCGAAACGGTCAAAACTATAATTTATTGAATAAATTTTTAGTTTAGTTAGATATACTTTCAAGGGATGATACACTTACTTACATTAGACAATAGTTTTCTTTTAAAAAATTTCAACAATTATTCTCGGCTAGCTATTTTTGCCGATACTGTGGAGGTGGTAAACATAATTTTTAATAAGTATTTAAGGTATTTTGGAAATGTGGCCTCAAATTCTACCTTGCGAAATAATAGAAAACGACGATTACGGCCCCCTCTTACTAACCCAAAGTTAGGAAACACTCTCCCGGTGAATAAATACTTTATAAGTAAAATTCCCTCATAAAACCATTTTTCAATAAAAAAAAGAAATCAGAGAATATAGTAGGGTTTGTTGCCCTACTGCGGACCCAATAAGCGGGGATTTTTAAACAATCACGTTTTTTTTCACAAATTAATGGGTGGGACTGGTGGGAGGTTTATATATTTCAGGAAATTTATTTATAATTCATAATCTAATCTGCAAGTTTTAATGAAAATGTTCAACATAGGTTTTACCGTTTTTGAGAGATTTTCAAAGATATGGATGATCGAAATTTCCATCTTTGAACCTACTGTTCCTATTTTGGTACTGAACTGGTACCTTTCATCGGACCTAGAGCCCTAGAAATTAAATTCGTACAAAAAGTGTAATTTTTCAAAAATAAATTAACAAATTCATTAAAGTTGTGATCTTCATTCAAATATCATCATAAAAAGTATAACAGCTTTTTAATATCAGGGCTAAAGATGGAATATCGATGTCAAAAGTCTCCTATTTTTGAACCCTTTACATAATTTTCTGATTTTCCATTGATTTTCATTTATTTTGGAAAAAATAGGTAGAATGAGTCATATTCTTCACAATGAAAGAAAATTTCTTTTTAACTTATGAAATGAATTTGCGGCTTTATCGGTGAGGGTTAAAGAGTTGAAATGAAAGACGGATAGAAGATCAGAAGAAAATTCTAAGGTGGTGAAAAGAGCGAAGAGCATTTGAAATAGAAGCTTGACCACATACTAAATTCTTTGTCCCACACCAATTAACTGTATTGAAGAAGTAGTACCCAATAGAGAAGGCACTACGTTTTTCGATACAGTTAATTATGGATGGTTCGACCGCCATGTGAGTGTGCACATGTGCCGAACCATCCATAATTAACT
Source organism: Uranotaenia lowii (assembly GCF_029784155.1). Lineage (NCBI taxonomy): Eukaryota > Metazoa > Arthropoda > Insecta > Diptera > Culicidae > Uranotaenia > Uranotaenia lowii. Next base: position 162,125,805 of record NC_073693.1, read on the forward strand.
GTATCGAAAAACGTAGTGCCTTCTCTATTGGGTACTACTTCTTCAATACAGTTAATTGGTGTGGGACAAAGAATTTAGTATGTGGTCAAGCTTCTATTTCAAATGCTCTTCGCTCTTTTCACCACCTTAGAATTTTCTTCTGATCTTCTATCCGTCTTTCATTTCAACTCTTTAACCCTCACCGATAAAGCCGCAAATTCATTTCATAAAACAAATTCACGGTGATTTCTCCTCTTAAATAATAAAAATTTCTTTTTAACTTTGGCTTGGATAAAAAAAACGTTTTTTTTTTCTTATTCACTCAGATTTTCCCACTAAATGAACTGTCTGACTTACCACTGACTAGGAGGTACGTTTTTAAAAACGTTGATTATTTAACCTGAAAGACTTTTTATGGCAAAAAGCCCTATGGAAAGATTCCTGAAGAATAAGAGTTTTTTGTGTGCTCCTGTACTCCTATCTTTATCCTTTGAAAGCAAAATGAATTATTTACAAATTTCGTCATTTTATGACTAAAGTAGGCTCTAGGTTCAAAGTAGGAGCACTGTACGCGTCTGATCCCCAGGTCTGGGGCGGCGTGCAACAACAACCGAACGTTTGTTCTCCAGGTCAGGGGCGGCTCAAACAGCGTCTGTCTCGCAGCGGGCGGCTGAATTTATGGCTCCTGCCAGCTAAGTCCAAGATGGCAGCCCCATCGCAGAATAGGGACTTTAGGCTAACAAACTACTGCTCCCGATTCATAAAATTGTTACGGAATCCGAAAGAAATGACCGACCTGGAACTTTGGCTACAACTTTTAGCATGAAAACACGGACACGAATTGGAACTTGGAACGTTTTAACCCTTGCTGGCTCAACTTGCTAGAGAAGCTAGCCGCCTCAAGCTTGAAATTCTGGGACTGAGCGAAGTCCGTTGGCCAAACGCTGGAGAACGCAAGACACAGTCCGGGCAAATTCTACTTTACTCTGGCAAACGAGGAGAACACGCTACTCGGGAACGAGGAGTTGGTTTCCTATTAAGCCCGCAGGTCTACGCGACCCTCATGAGATGGGAACCAATATTCGAAAGAAAAATCGTAGCCAGATTTAGAACACGGGTTAGAAACCTTACAATGGTCCAGTGTTATGCGTCAACTGACGTTGCCAATTTGCAGGAGAAAGAGCAGTTTTACAGTCAACTGAACAGCGTGGTAGAGAAAATTCCGAAGGGTGACATTCAAATCCATTTCGGCGACTTCAACGCAAAGATTGGCTCCGACAATCAGGACCTTGAGCGCATCATGGGGCGCCATGGCCTAGGACAGATGAGCGAAAACGGAGAGCTGTTTGTAGAATTTTGTGGCAACAACAACATGGTGATCGGTGGATCACTCTTCACCCATCGACCAGCACATAAGGTCACTTGGGTATCCCGAGATAGCCGAACAGAAAATCAAATTGACCACATCTGCTGCAGCCGAAAATGCAGAAGGAGCATTGAACGTTGAACAGCTAGAACAGCTCGGAATTGCCGACAGACGGAACAGTCGAAGAACAGTGGTGTGGAATCAAGAATGCCTTTATCACGACGAGCCATGGTACTCTCGGTAAAGTTTGTGAAAGAAGAAGTGAATGGATGTCGGATGAAACTTGGAGGAAGGTCGATGATCGGAGAAAGGCAAAAGCCGGAATTGAGCAGGCATGTACCGGGTCAGCCAAAGCAGCCGCCCGCTTACGATATGAGGAGCTGGAAAAGGCAGTTAAACGAGCTTGTAGACGAAACAAGAGAACCTGGACAAACTCCCTAGCCGAAGAAGGAGAAAGAGCTGCCGCCAATGAAGATATCCGATTACTTTATGACATTTCTCGCCGCCTCAGTGGTGCAAGGACCCGCCCTCGCTGGCTGAAATAGAAGCGGCAATCAAAAACATGAAATCCAACAAAGCACCTGGGATCGATTGCATCCCTGCTGAAATGCTGGAAGCCGACCCTGCCCTGTCAGCACAAATGTTGCACCGTCTTTTCGCTGACATCTGGGATACTGCAACATCCTCGGCCGATTGGATGCAGGGTATCCTCGTAAAGGTCCCGAAGAAAAGAGACCTGACAGAGTGCGGTAACTGGTGAGGCATAACGTTGATCTTTACAACCCCCAATGTACTTTGCAAAGTGATCCTGAACAGGATCCAGGAGAAAATTTACGCTACACTCCAACGGCAACAAGCTGGATCCCGATCCGGACGATCATGTGTGGACCACATCACAACGCCACGAATCATACTGGAACAAATCAACGAATTCCAGGACTCTCTTCTGCTGGTGTTCGTTGATTTCGAAAAAGCAGAGGAGTACATGAGAAACTAGTCCATCTCGTCGAAGCACAATATGAGGTATTTTTGTGCAAGGTCGGAATCTTCAACTTAAACGCAAATCCGTATTGCTGTACGGGTGCGAAACTTGGTGCACATTTATGCGGTGATGATCCGCGCTTGGTGGCCTGGCAACTGGATCTCGAATAAGGAACTACATCGCCGGTGTCATCAAAGGGCGCTAGAAATCGAGATTCGGGAACGTAAGTGGAGATGGATTGCGAAGAGAAGAAAACCAGATTTGCAGAGAGGCGCTTGAATGGAATCCAGATGGACATCGAAAAAGAGGCAGACCCAGAAACTTGTGGCGGCGAAGCCTAGCCGCCGAAATCCGAACTGTAGACGAGAATCTTGACTGGGACCAAGTGAAGACGCTGACTCCGGATCGTCAACAGTGGAGGTCTTTTACCACAATGTCGAATACGGTAGGGGAGAAAGAGGATACTTGAACCTTTGGGAAACTTGAGTTCTTTGCCATATCTCGAAAATGAAATATCCTACAAATGTTAAAGGTTCTAGAAAAATGAGCCAAATAGAATAAAATGACAATGCTTCTATCTCAAAAAATTTAAAGATTTTATTTTTCGAGTTATTGAACTTTGTTCGAGAAATTTAACAAAATGTGATTTGAAGATCTTTTATTATCACTTTAAAGCAGGGGTCGGGGAACTTCTTGAATCATTACCCCAGAACATTTTTATTTAAGTTGATAATACCCCATAACGGAGAGCAAAAAACCGAAATCGAATTTTTTCCAGCATCTTCATATCATGCACCAACAAATTGCAAAATGAAAAAATACACTTTTCACTCACAAAACATTCACTGTTACCCCCAAGAATTTCACTATTACCCCATTTGGGGTAATTTACCCCGGTTCCCCGACCGCTGCCTTAAAGTGTTTCCCACATGAAAAAATTACAGTGGAAATTTTCATTCCAGTATGTCAATCGTTGGGGTATCATATGAGCTTCACAATGTCATATTTTCAAAGCAATAGTTAACTTTCAATTGTTTTTAAGACAAAATTTTCCGAAATGTATGTTATGGGTAAATTGATCCCTAGAGTTAAAAAGATATATTTTTCTCATGAATGCATCTTGATCAATGGTTATCACGGAATAACTAATGTTTGTCTAAAAACTAATGTTTATCCAGAAATTATCTGTAACAAAGGACTCAAAATACTGTATGTATCTAAAATTGTGTTTGAAGTATACCATGACTTTATTGTAATAGACAATCTATTAGAGCATGTTCACTGGTGTTGGGAAAAAGTTGTAGAAATTTTGACACTCACGGCACTTTTTGAAAATTTCGCCATGCAAAAACATTTTTAAGATCTGTGGCCTTCTAGTTTTTTTACAACACGTGTTGTATTTTCACATGCTGTGATGCAAAAATCGCAATATTTCTATCACATACGGCTGAAATAGAAACAGTGTTGTAAAAAAATACAACGCCCCACGATCTTGAAAATATTTTTGCATGGTAAAATTTTAAAAATGTCAAAATTTCTACCACTTTTTCCCAACACCAGTGAATTTGCTCTTAGAAAAAAAACATGCTTATTTCCGTTTCGCGAAAATTTTAACAGATTCAATTAAACCTTATATAAAACCAAGGGATTGAAATCAAGAGAGAATTCTTTGCATTTGGAGCGGAAATGATCAAAATGCCACAACTGCTTCACAAATTGCAACAATTTGCAACAATCAGCACATTTTCACTCTCTCTGAGTACTGGTTTCTCTCATTTTAACTCAAACCTTCTAATTTTCTCTAACAAATTGCCACAAATTACCACAAATTCAATCATTGGCTGCACAATTTGTGTGATCCTTGACGAATTGTCTTCCTTCATTTGAGTTCCCCATTTAAAACCTTATATTTATCATGGACAATAGAACGCCTTTGACTATGCCAACAGTATTTTAGGAGATCAAAATTATTTCAAATTGCAATGCGTTGATGGCCAAAACTTTTTAGAAGCTCAAGTACAAAAACAGTATTTTTGTTTCGAAGCCCGCATGCACGCTTACACAAGTTTTAATCTATTCCTCACCACACGTGAAACATGTAAACAGGACAACACATAATGATGACAAAATTCCCCAAACAAAGGTGACAAGTAACTAAACTTGTTTGCGGTTATCAAAATTGCAGACCGGAGAGTTGGTGTAATGTTAATCTCGACTAATAGATTCGCACCGGAGCGGGCAGCAAAAATAGTCCTTCTCCCTGTAGCAAGGACGTGGCACTCAATCTGATACACTTGGTGTGCTCATCAAAGCAAAATTATCCAGTTACATACATACATACATACGGCAGACACAGATGGGAATTATGGCGAACTGAAGCTGTTGCTGCGGCTAAACGACTAAGGCCGCAGTAGTGAAGTGAACAACATATTTTCCCAACTTGTTATTTATTAGTAGCGAGGTATCTATACCATGGAAAGCCACCAGGCGGCAACTTGTTGACGATTGAGTGCTAAAATATGCATCATGATGATACCTTCTACTCCCAGTCCGTGGAATCCTGTAGGAAGGATTTTCCCTGGCTATGGCATCCATCCTTCCAATAAGTTTCGAGAATCCTTTAATGTGATCAGTTTGGTCAAAATACAGTCTTTATGCAGTTATGTTATTATGAAGTTATACCACGATATTTACTAGATTCAATGTCTAGATGATGGATTTGGAGTATTCGATTAAATTAAGGTAAGGAAAATCCATGAAAATTTGTTCTAAAGTCAGTTGTTAACAGTGAGAAAATTGGTAAAGGGAACCTATCTGATACATATTTTTTGTATGTTGATCGGATATTAAATGAGGTACCTACACGAGGTGATTTTTTACGAATATCATTACCCTGAATAAATAATTCTTATAAAGGTCAAAGTTTGAAGTATAATTTCAAAGTTTCCGAATACTGGTCATATAGATTCTGAGAAAAAACGATTTAATGTTTGATTATCTTCATCTTTGGAACCTCTTGAAACTCACAAGAATCTATTTTCATCTCGTTTCTTGTTGCAATACTTTAAAACTGCATCCGACGGATAACCCAATTGATCCAGTTGTGACATCCAGCAAGTTCAAAAGAAATCCCTTAAACACTCGAGAGCCCGGATAGTGTTATCCTTCTCATCGTTTGTAGCTACATAGAAGGATGCTTGCTTTCCTGAAGACACAACGGAAAAGTCAATTGCCTCTTCCATTCACGGTGGCCTGAATTTCTTTTGACCTTTGGAGCACTTGCCGATGCAAATTGTCCGGCTGGTTAGCTTAGCAGCAGTAGCAATAGAGGGTTTCTTTCCTTGGTTCTCTGGTTATTTTGTCCTCACGAAAGAATGCCAAAGGAATAATTCACCGAACCAACAGACACAATGTGGGTGGGGGTTGTTGGATTGTACCCGATGTATTTTTTTCAAGTTTTGTTTTTCGCATTCCCTACCCCGCTCGGTTGTAATTACGCTGTATTCGAAATGAATGAGTTGGCTGAATTGATTCGAGTCCTGATACAATGCAACCTTGCGGCTTTTCAGCGAGACAAAGGGAACAATTAGGCGCAAAATTATGTGCATTACATCCGCATCGCTTGCCGGGGTTCATTGTTGTTTGTTCGGCTCGTAAATCGTATTTATGGCCAAGAGGCTTTCGGTCGATGAGTAGATTCTAAAAATTTCATACCTTCAAGCGGGAAGATTCTTAGTTTTTCATTTTCACGCCAATAATATGGAAATTTTCCTCAAATAATCTGTTGTTTTTTGTATGCGGTACTTGTTCTAATCTGTACCCAATAAACTCTGGATAAAGCTACATGGAGACGCACAAAAGCTTTGATTTTGTTCGTCGTACATAGCAAACATTTTAGAAAGTATATCGTAGGAACAACAGGATTATTCAGCAAATATACTAGATGAAAAGATTGTACTAAAATTACCAAAATAGCATATAGCTACGAAAGTGGAGGCGATATATCTACAATGACAAGATTCCAACGGTTCGATTTCCCCACAAAAAGAAAAATGAATAAACGATTTTAAGTAATTTGAGTGAAACGAAAAAAAAGATTCCACGATTGAGATTTGAACTCCAGTCCTCCGAGTGGCTGGCGAACGTAGACAATGTGCAACTCGAGACCCCATACACCCAACCCTCGGTTAGTGGCCATACCACCTCTTGTCTTACAACTCCGATTCTCTACCTCCCCGTGGTACCGGCTGGGGTGCGAGTAACCTAAGCGGAGACCGGGTACCCAACCCCGGTGGATGGTCTGGTCGCATGCAGACTGAAGAAGGGAGCACCGTACGCGTCTGTTCGCCATGTCAGGGCGGCGAGCGGAGTGCAACAACGTGCTGGTGGTGTTTGGGACCCAAAACAGCAACATAACGACGGTGCTCTTGTGAGATAGTGGGGTTAGCTACGGACCTTGCGAACCCGTGACTACAAAAAAAAACAAGCAACGAACAACGAACAACAAATTTCGGATGGAAATCGGCAAAGACACACGCGACGAAAAGGGACTAGCGATTGGAAACTTGGAACATGGAACTGCCGATCTCTAAATTTTGTGGGCAGTACCCACGTGCTCTCCAACGAATTGAAGAGCCGCAAATTCGACATCGTAGCGCTGCAGGAGGTATGCTGGAAGGGCTCCACGGTACGAACGTACCCAGATGGTCGTGCCATCTACCAGAGCTGCGGCAACACACGAGCTTGGAACAGCTTTTATAGTGATGGGAAAGATGCAGAAGCGCGTGATCGGGTGGTGGCCGATCAACCCGCGAATGTGCCGGTTGAAGATCAAGGGCCGCTTCTTCAGCATCAGCATCATCAACGTGCACAGACCTCACCTCGGAAGTACCGGTGACTATAAAGACGAATTCTACGCGCAACTGGAACGTGAATACAACCGCTGCCCAAAACATGGCATCAAGATCGTCTTCGGGGATTTTACGGCTCGGGTCGGCCAGAAACAGGAATTCAAACTGACAAATGAAAGGTTCATTGCGCACCTGGCCAACGAAAACGGCCTCAGACTAATAGATTTTGTTGCCTCCAAACGGAAAGCCGTACGTAGTACCTTTTTCCAGCACCCCCTTCCACACAAGTACACCTGGAGGGAGATCATCGTACCAAACGCAATCACAGATCGACCACGTTTTGATAGACAGCCGACACTTCTCGGACATCATCGACGTCAGATCCTGTCGAGGCGCCAACATCGAGTCAGACCATTATCTGGTGATGGTGAAGATGCGCCCAAAAATCTCCGTAGTGAACAACACACGAAACCGGCGCCCGCCTCGGTTAAATATCGCACGACTGAAGTAATCTGAGGTCGCGGTAGACTACGCGCAATCGGTCGAAGCAGCGCTGCCGGCAGAGGGCGAACTTGATGAAGCCCCTCTCAAGGACTGTTGCGATACCATCAAGACAGCCATCAACAGTGCTGCGGAGAACGTCATCGGGCATGTGGAACGAACACGACGGAACGACTGGTTCGACGAGGAGTGTAGGAGGGTGATGGACGAAGAGAATGCCGCGCGGGCGGCAGTAGTGCAAAGAGTCACCCGTCGAAATGTGGAAAATGACCGACAGCGGAAGAGCTGCGAGTCCGAAATTTCCAGGAGAAAAAGCGCTGCCTTGAGGGGGAGGAGCTCGAGGAGCTGGAGCAGCTGCATCGTTCCCAAGAAACACGAAAGTTCTATCAGAAACTCAAAACATCCCGCAAAAGCTTCGTGCCGGCATAAGGACGGAGGCATCCTGACCAGGTTTCGGAATCGTCGAAAGGAAAGAATGAATTTGAATTTACCTTTATTTGTCTCACTTCAGCAAATTTCAATTTCGAGGAGTTTTCTTCCATAACTCGAATAAAAGTCAGAGAGTTCAATGATGCTTTGAACTGCCGCAATCAGGGTCTCCTATTTCGTCGTCAAACGAGACTGTCAATGCAGCAAAACAAACAGCAAATGGCATACACACGCACAGACACACAAAAATTTATGTCATATCTGTCAGATTTCGGTCATCCTAAATAATTTTGTCATGTTTTCACCATATTTGTTACATTTTGTCATAATTTTGTCATTTTTGACCACAATTGTCAAATTTTGGTCATAATTGTCAGATATTCGCCATGTCGTCATCAAGAAATTTATATTCATCTCTCTTCCCGTCCCCTCTGAATAATCGTATGGTCTTAGCGAAATTCAAATCGTGTTTTCTTTTCGAATCCCATTTTACAATTTTCGGAAATAGCAAAAACAAATACCTACTAAAATTATCAGCAACTTTAGCTGACACTGATTGAATGCTAATGCTGCATTCACTGATCGAATGCAGTGAGTGACAGAAACGCCAAGCGAAAGACGCTTTCGTAGCAGTCGAGTGAATCAAGTTAGTTCGGGTTTACGAGTGAGCTTTCTACTGACTTATAGACATACTCGCAAAGCTTGCCATAAAGCATGGATCATGCAAAATCTGGACGCATTAAAAAGGGTCTATTTCGGAGCTATGTAAACGAAATAAAAATGTTTTGTAATCCAAATGTAGGGTTTTTACTACACTTCAAAGGAAAAATCAGGAAAAATTTATTCCGATGTTGTTTAGATGAAATTTCGAACTTTTCCTCGAGAACCACTCATCATAGTTTGGACACCCTATTCACTGACCTCAGCGGTCATTTTGTTCCATAATCTCTTCATCTCTGTTGCATCCCGAGTCGTCCTACCATTCCTCTTCATCTTCTGCTTGACAATTGCCCAAAATTTTTCGATAGGGCTGAATAGAGGGCAGTTGGGTGAATTGATGTCCTTTTCGACAAAATCCACCCGTTTTGACCCGATACCACTGTAGTGGCAGCTTGCCAAATCTGGTGAAAACTTTACTGGTCCTTTGTTAGATCTAATGTACGAAAAAAAAAAACGTTTTTTAAGGCACTCCTCCTTGTACATTTCGGAGTCCATGGTATTATTTTTCACAAAAACCGAGGTTTTTCGTCCACAGTTGCAAAAAAAGGGTGACACGGTCAAAATTTGGTCAAGGGAAAACGCGTGTAAATCGATGAAATCGTTTATTTAAAAAATCAAATTAAATTTCTTTTTCAAGTTTAATTAGTATAAAATTCAGGAAAAGTATTCAGTTAGGCTTCCGCTTTTCCAAATCCGAATTGCCGGGCCTTACGCTTAACCCCTGCCTTCAGATTTTGTACAGCCACCTTGTCCACCTTCTTCTCCGCAGAAAGCCAGTTTGCCTTGAACTGCTGCTCGTCCTAAGCAGTTTTTTTGGTCTTCTTTAGGTTCCGCTTGACAATAGTCCAGTATTTCTCAATTGGGCGGAGCTCTGGCGTGTTGGGGGGGGGGGGGGGGGTTCTTGTCCTTGGGAACCACCTGCACGTTGTTGGCGGCGTACCACTCCATGGCCTTTTTACCGTAATGGCAAGATGCCAAATCCGGCCAAAACAGTACGGAACAACCGTGTTTCTTCAGGAAAGGCAGCAGACGTTTATTCAAACACTCTTTCACGTAAATTTCTTGGTTGACAGTCCCGGAAGCTATGAAAATGCTGCATTTCAAGCCACAGGTACTGATAGCTTGCCAAACCAGATATTTCTTCGCGAACTTTGACAGTTTCATGTGCTTGAAAATATCTGCTACCTTTCCCCTTCCTTTTGCCATATAAAACTCCTGTCCCGGAAGCTGCTTGTAGTCGGCTTTGACGTAGGTTTCGTCGTCCATTACCACGCAGTCTAACTTCGTCAGCATCGTCGTGTACAGCCTCCGGAATGGCGCTTTGGCCGTCGTATTTTGTTTATCATCGCGATTTGAAGTAACTACCTTCTTGTAAGTCTATAGTTCGGCTTGTTTTTGGCTCGATGCACGGTTGTAGACGATACACCCAGCTTATTTGCGGCATCTCGGAGAGAGAGGTTAGGGTTTCGCTTGAAACTACCGGCAACTCTCTTTGTCGTCTCAGCGGCTTCCGGTTTTCGATTTCTCCGCGATCCAGACTTCCTTGCTGTCGACAAACGTTCCCCAAACACTTTAATTACATTTGTAACGGTTGATTTGGCAACTTTTAGCGATTTTGCCAGCTTTGCGTGCGAGTAGCTCGGATTTTCGCGATGCGCGAGCAAAATTTTGATACGCTGCTCTTCTTCCTTGGACGGCATTTTGACAACTGAAGAGTGAATTCGAAAATCAAAATAGGAGCAACATTCTACACACACAAACCTTCAAAATGAGGGGTGTTCAGTTTTTGAAATGCAAAATTGAAAGAAATACGTCAAGTTGATATTGACCAAATTTTGACCGTATCACCCTTTAATCTGTTACTATTCAATGTTTTTTTTTGGTTTCTAACACACTTAGGGGGAAGTGTTCCTAAATGCGCATGTTGGGTAATATGCGCATACAGCCGATTGACGATATGGCTAAAGATTCATCATATCTAATCAGTGCAGTTTGAGGGTAATACGCTTTTAACACATGGCATGAAAAAATTAAATTGTTATATAAAGTCGAAAAAATTTGAAAAATCAAACAAGATTTTTGTCAGTTTTGTTATAATATATTGAACTTTAATTATTGTGCGTACAGATTCTGTGAACAAAAATTTTAATTGTTTTTCTTTCTCATTCATCTGGAAATCGAAAATTCAACAAATTGAAGCTTTTGGCAGAGTTGTAAATGATAAGATATTGGAATAACAGACAGGTTCTGAATGCCCATATCAAGGTAGGTTAAATGCCTATATCAAGAAAAATAGATTGTTCATATAATTTTTTTACTTTCTTTCATTTAAACATTAAATCTACGCTCAAACCACGATCTTACAGCGAAAAAAGAAGAACTTCATAGTGATCTGATAGAAATACAATATGAACAAAATATTACCATGAAATATGGCCATATGGCATACTTAACTATGTTTCATGCAAAAGAACTAGTGATGGAAAAAATTTCACCAAAATTTCAGCCTTAACGTATGCTTAACATCCGTTTCTACCATTTTCAATTAAATAATTTCAAAATATTGCAAGTGTAAATGAAATATAGCTTAAAACATAAATATGCGCATTTAGCCCGCCGGTTTCGGAAATCGGCTATTTTGACTTCTTTTATTATAAAATTATTTCCACAAAAACTGTAAGAGATTTTAACAGAAAAAGTGCTCTAACGTATAGAAAACAGATGTCCGCTCATGTGCATATAGTTTTCAGACTCCTATCTATCGGAATATGGGAAAAAATGAGAGTTTTCCTTAATATGCGCATATAGCCCGCCTCTCCCCTACCTATATTTAAAAAAAAAACTTCACACCTTTCTCGCATCTGACCGTTTCTGTTTCAAGTTCAAACTTGAAACAAACCGCAAAGGTCACTGCTGGCCACTGGATCCCAGCACAAAAAGTCTTAAGTATTCCATTGAGGGGTGTTAGAGAACTGCAGTGGTCGAGTGAATTACATCTGTCATCATTCAACTAAGCTGACTACCGACAAAACCACCAGTCAATTACAGGAAGAAAAAAAGCAACGGAAAATGGCACTGTTCCATCCTCATGTGGAAAAATCCTTGCCAGCTCACCCAGCCAGCACCCTTACAGATGTTCGCAAATATACACAAAATTTCTATATTCATCTTGCAAACACTACTGGGAGAGGTCTCTCGTCAACAACAAGTGTTCGCTCGTTTGGTTGAGGTTGTAAAACTCGAATAATTCCAACACTTTTTTGCCTGTTGATATTCTCAAACAGCTCAGCGTTTGCTCGCTCGTTGGCGGCGTCGAGAAACAGCCAAGAACATTTGCTTTCACAGCATTGTAAACACCCTCACGAGATGCAATCCTCAACTCAGCTCGCAGCTCAGATGGTGAAAAAAGGAGACAGGGATGGGGGCACTACGAAAAAAAAGGCACGAACTTGAGAAAACAAAATGCTCCAATCCTCAAAGACAAATACTGCTGGCAGCGTTTGAGCCGGACGGGGTTTTCACAAGCAAATAAATCATCAATTGTGAGCAGGAATTTCCGCCTTTTGCTTGCTCCGAGCGGTTTTTTTCTTTTCTTTCGGAGCGCTGAATGAAGCAGACTTTTCACCACTTTCGCTAAGTCGATTGTAATCCTAGCATTCGTTTTCGCACACGTGGCAGCAGCAGCATCAGCGACTCCACTTCACTAACGAATCGGGTTTGTTTGAAAAAAGGAAAATCAAAATTTTATCGAGTTGTTAGGATAATTCTGCAGCTCGAGCTTTTGGTCAGCATCCAGTAACTGGTCGCAGTGGTTTCGAGTTACGCTTCAAACGGCACTTGCTCTAATCAGAGAAAGGAAAGATTAAAAGTTGATTCAGCCGCTTCGTTTGGATGGAGAGGGGGATGTGAAGGCCTATAGAGTTGTGAGATGTTAACAACTATTAATTTAAAGTTTTAGATCAAGAGCGTGAAAGATTTCTCGCTAATTGGATAAATCGATCTTTGGATAAATAGAATCGAAGCTGTCCAAAAACGCTTTTTGAAGTTCGCGCTGCGCCACCTGCCTTGGAGGAATCCCAATGAACTACCCGAATACACAGACCGACGTCGCCTTCTTGGAATGGAAACATTGACGACAAGGAGAATCACAGCTCGTGCGGTTTTTGTCAAAAAACTCCTTGATGGTGGAATCGACTGTCCGGATCTCCTGTCCTGCGTGAAAATAAACGGGGCACGTATCGTCCGTAACTGTGAATTCCTGCGGATCAACTTCCAGTAAACTCAATTATGCTCAACAAGAACCCATCCGAGCTCTGTTTCTGGTTTTCAATTGGTTCTACGAGCTGTACGATTTTAATATTTCTACGCAAACCTTCAAATTAAGAATAAGGAACTCTGATCTACTGGTTAATTTTATGTTAAACTAGCTGACCCGGTGTGCTTTGCTACACATTCCAAAAATAAATGTAATTTGTAAAAATTCATTCAAATTTAGATTTTTGTAAGCTTTTTTTTAAGTCAATTATCATAGTTCAGATCCAACAACTTCGAAATGAGAGCTGCAGTTGGAGTTCCGAATTGCAATTCAAAGATTGTATATCTTATTTACTGAAACTTGATCTCTTAATTTGTTTTTCAAGATCTTAAATTTGTACTCTGTTTTTAAAGCTTCATAATGATTTAAATAATGTAAAAATTTATGGATTTTTCACCTTTTTTTCCAAAGTGGAAAGTTACGAACTTCCATAAAAAAATTTGTAACATCTTTTTTTGAGGTATGCCAAATATCCATACGCAAAAAACCCTCTTATAAAATGTGGTCCCTTCTTTGAAAAGCTCTTTATCTTAAACTTACATGGGAGCTCCCCCATCTTTTTCAATTTTGTCCCCCACTACTTGAAGAAGGTAGGCTGATTAACCCGGCTCAATTTTACATAAATTTCTGATTGAAAGAAAAAGATTCGCATTGTACTTTATGGAGAAAAGCTATAGAAATTTGAAAAAAAAAACGATGAAAAGGTTTTTTAATAACCATTTTCAAACAGCTTTTTTCAGCATCCTCGCCCTTCGAAGCAGTTTGAATATCTATTTTTTATGCGCCAAAATTATGTTAAAAAATGTTTCGCCATATGCCAAACTCGTGAACATGAGACATATCAGCTTGAAGTTTTCCCAAAGAGCACTTGCCATGGTATGAAAATTATCGATTTTATACAGTGCCAATTTCTGATTTTCTTATAAATTTTTTAAAGCAAAAAATATAAATATTAAAAAAAATCAGTTGCATCACTGAATAAATTCTCAGCGTTTTTTTATTTCTCTTTGAAAGTCAAATATTCAAAAAGTAATAGCAAAAACAATTTCTAAGTTAACATTTGTCCTGTATATTGGGGCAAGTGTAAATGCAAAGTTGAAAGTAATTGCTTTAAAATTGATTTAATACGTACTTCTGTTTGTTTGGTTTATCAAGTTTCATTGATATATGGATATATCTAAAGTATTCCTGCAGTATAAATTTATGTTTGTTACTCCACTTTTAACGAATGCTGTTCAAAGCAAATGACCTTCAATACAAAGACAGTTAAAAAATTTTAATACCCATTTGCGTTTCAACATTCAGAATACCCCTTCTGGTCGATCCAACATATTGAATCATTTTGAAGATGAATTTCTTAAAAGTTCGACGTTTGCCCTAGCCCCACCGTGTAAGATGACAGGAGGAAATATTATTTTTAACACTTTAAGGGTATACTAAAAATTTCTTATAAAAATTTTGCTTCCAGATGAATATCAGTTCTAAAGTCTCACTTTTCAAAAAAGAAGCGATTCAAAAGTCTCTTTTATGCAGCCATGTAACAAAAAACACTTTTCCTGTTAAGTACGTACTTGAATTGGTATGTAAGCAAAAAGTACGATTTTTTTTCAGAATTATTTAGAAACAGAAGCTCCCGTTTTCATTTCTTAATTCGTTTCAGTTGTGTATTTGGGCCGAAGTAAAAATTTCTAGAAGAAAACATAATTTTTTATTTTTTTGTAACAGAGAAAAGTTGAACGTTTGAACATGCTCTAGTCTTCCTTGAATGAAAATTATTTCGGAAAATGAATTCCCTCACTTTTTATCAATAAAAATAAGTTTATTTCACTGATACCTTTCACTTATGCACACGTCAGTCCTATCTTATCCAATTTAAAGAAAAGGCTCTTGTTCAGTTCATGTGTCGGATCGGATTTTTTTTTATCTTCTTCAAATTGAAATGGCGCTTGATAAAACTTGTTCATGTTCAACAAAATGTTTCCGATCTATCTCTGTAGAAAACATCTTATTCATATTTCCGTTATCAATATGATTCTAAAATAACCTTGTAGGCAAAATGGGTTAAAAAATTGTATGTAAATTCTATACTTTCTGTATTTTTTTTTTCAATTTTCCGCAAAGTGTCATACCATTATTTCATTAGCATCAAAACTAAATTTATATTTTTTATACAACAATTGCTACCTACATTAACACGAACTATTTTTGAAAATTTTTTAATTGCTTTTGATTCGATTGATAAAATACCAATCCGTGTCACATCTAGGCGTCATTTATTTCCACGTGTTGTGTACAATTAAGCAAGAAAAAACATATCTAGGTTGCATATCGCCCCCACGTGCATAAGAAATATAGTACTTGGTTGAGAAACAGGCGCCTAATTGTTAAATTTTTCCAGCGAACAACGAACAGTATGTTTTGGTTACTATCCACTTGCGACGACGTTTGCTTGACCACAGAGACGAAAAACAAACCGCTCAAAGAATAGAAAATCTCTAAAAATGGATTCAATGACTTTTCAATTTCAGATTTTTGCAAAAACAATGTATATGTATTATTCGATCGGCAAAATGTCAATCTGGGTCATATCTAGGCGTCATTCATAACCATATGCTGTACAAATGAGCTAGTAATCAAGTAGAAAAAAAAACACATCAAGGCTTCATATCGCCACCCCTTGCATTGAAAATATGCTTGGTTGAGAAATACGCGCCAAAATATTCCCACTGATCAATATGCTATGTCATGGTTACTATCCTCTCACGACGTTGGATCGCGACGCCTCGACCTTGGAGACGAAAAACAAACCGCCCAAAGGAAAAAAAATCTCGAGAAAATGGATGTCATGACTTTAATTTGTTTCGAAAAACTACAAATTTTGTATGGAAGCCCTCCCTCCCTTAAGTCGGAGCGGTTTGTAACTATTATAGAAACCATCCCCGGCCCCAAAAACCCTCAGATGCCAAGTTTCACGATGATCGGTTCAGTAGTTTCCGAGTCTATAGGGAACAGACAGACAGACAAACATTCATTTATATATATACTAGCTGACCCGGTGTGCTTTGCTACACCTTTCAAAATCAAATGATATTTTCAGAAATTATAAAAATTTTTGTTGTTTTTTTGGGATTATTTTATATTAAATTATGACGTAATTATTAAGCAACCACTATAAAATGAGAGCTGCAGCTGGAGTTTCAAATTGCAACACAAAGATAACCATAACTTATATTCTGAATCTTAGTCCATAATTTTGTTTTAAAGATCTGATAATTTTCATCTGTTTCCTTAAGTTTCGCCCTTAAAAGGAAGGGTCCCAAATTAATCGTTCGCAAACAATCTAACATATAAAATATGGTTGTTTTTGCTTGATATGTTCTGGATTTATGCTAAAAAACTGATTAGAGAGCCCCTCCCTGTCCTTCTCTTAACCCCTTGCTGAATGGAGTTCGTGATCTTTAATAATCATACCCATTTTTTTTCGTTCCCAAAAATCCTCTCATATCAAATATAGTTCCATTGGTTATACTTATCAACCAGCTTTACAACAAAATTTATATGGAGCCTCCTCCTTTCTTCCCCTCTCAACACTGTAAAGCGTAAGGGTCTATAACAATCGTAGAAACATATCTCGTAACCAAGTACCTTTCCATGCCATATTTGTTTCCATTTGTTGGCTTCGTAAGCATTAATTGAGAACATATGCTAACAAAATTGTATTGGGCTAGCCTCCCTCCTCCCATGTACCTTCTCACTGAAAGGAGGATGATCATGATAATCATAGAGTCATACCAAAACGATTTTCCATGTTAAGTTTTGTCCATTTCTCGGATTTCGTAAAATAAAGGTTAAATGTAGGCTTCATTCTTTCCTTCCTGTATTCCCAATTCCGTTCTCTCCTTTCAATAGAGGAGTGATAACTTAATATTCATAAAAGTATTTTTCGTACTCAAATACTTTTTGATGCCAAATTTGGTTTCATTTGCTCGATTAATTCTCGAGTTATGCAAATAAAGAATGGAAATCCCCCTTTCTCCCTTTATATCTTTCCGCTAAAAAGATGGGGCTTCAATTTATAATAGAAACATTTCTTGTATTAAATACACTCACATGTTAAATAAGGTTCAATTTGCTCGATCAGCTCTCCAGTTATACTGAAAATTGTAAGGGAGACCTTTCCTCCCCCTATTCATCCACCTCTTTGAAGGATTGACGGATACCAAATATTCATAGAAGCATTTCTCGTACCCAAATATCGTTCCGTGCCAAATTTGATTCCATTTGCTGTTGTAGTTCTTGAGTTATGCAGTAAAATTGTATGAAATTCCCCTCCCTCTTTCCTTTCTCCCCGCTGGAAGAAGGAAGGGGTCTCAAACAATCATTAGAACATGTCACGTTCGAAATACCCGTTCATGCCAAGTTTGGTTACAATTGTTTAATTACTTTTTAAGTTATGTTAAAAACTATAAAAGAGGCCCCTCCCCCCTTTATAACTCCCTACTGGAAAGAGAGAGGGGTTTCAAATAATCATAGAAATACTTTTCGTATCCAAATACCCTCCTATGCCAAATTTGGTTCCATTTGCTTTATTAGTTTTTGAACTATTTAGAAAAATATGAAAGAGGCCCCTCCCCCTTTCTACTGGAAAGAGGAAGGGGTCTCAAATAATCATTGAAATATTTTTCATGTCCAAATACCTTCCCTTGCCAAATTTGGATCCAATATCTTGATTAGTTCTCGAGTTATATGAAAAATTGTTAGGTAGCCCCCCTCCCCCCTTCCTATCACGCCACTGAAAGGAGGGAGGGGTACCAAATATTCATAGAAATATTCCTCGTTCCCAAATACCACCCAATGCCAAATATGATACCATTTGCTTGATTGGTTTTCGAGTTATGCAAAAATTTGTCTTTTGTTTGGGAGGTCCCTCCCCCCCTTCATGAGGGAGGGAGGGGTCTCAAACCACAACAGGAACCTTCCCCGGCCTCCAATACCCCCACCTGCCAAGTTTCACGCAAATCGGTTCAGTAGTTTCCGAGTCTATAGGGAACAGACAGACAGACAGACAGACAGACAGACAGACAGACAGACAGAAATTCATTTTTATATATATAGATAGATAACTAGCTGACCCGGTGTGCTTTGCTACACATTCCAAAAATAAATGTTATTTGTAAAAATTCTGTCAAATTTAGATCTTGGTTAGCATTTTTTTAAGTCAAACATGATCTCTAAATTTGTTTTTCAAGATCTGAAATTTGTACTCTGTTTTAAAAGCTTCAAAATGACTTAAATAATATCAAAATTAATGGATTTCCACCTTTTGTCCAAAGGGGAAAATTACAAACTTCCATAAAAACATTTGTCACATCATTATTTGAGTAATGCCAAAAACTCTCTTATAAAATATGGTCCCATCTTTGAAAAGCTCTATATCTTAAACTTACATGGGAGCTCCCCTATCTTTTCCAATTTTGTCACCCACTGCTTGAAGAAGGTAGGCTGATTTACTCGGCTCGAGTATACATAAATTTCTAATCGAAAGAAAAAAAATTCGCGTTGTACTTAATGGAGATAGAATTTTGAAAACCGATCAATAGCTTAAATCGGGACAATTGTTTTGAGTATATTATTCTATTACAAAATAGTATTAATATTCTGTATTATGAGCACTTCCAGCTCCTGATAAGCTTTAGATGGTGTATTTTTTGAAGTTGAAAAAATAAGCTATAGAAATTTGAAAAAAGCGATGAGAAGGATTTTTAATAACCATTTTCAAACAGCTATTTTCATCATCCTCGTCCTTCGAAGCAGTTTGAATATCTATCAGTTTTGCGCCAATATTAATTTAAATTTTTTTTCGCCATATCCCAAACTCGTGAACATGAGACATTATAGCTTGATGTTTTCCCA
Organism: Uranotaenia lowii; assembly: GCF_029784155.1. NCBI lineage: Eukaryota > Metazoa > Arthropoda > Insecta > Diptera > Culicidae > Uranotaenia > Uranotaenia lowii. The sequence continues at coordinate 162,144,860 of NC_073693.1, forward strand.
AACAACACTTATCATAGTATGAAAATTATCGATTTTTTACAGTGCAAATTTCTTTTTTTCTAAAAAAAATTATAAAAGCAAAAATATAAATATTCAAAAAAAATCAGTTGCATCACTGAAGGAATTCTCAGCGTTTTTTTTTCTCTTTGAAAGTCAAATATTAAAAAATGTTGGCAAAAACAATTTCTGAGTTAACATATGTCCCGGCAAGTATAAATGCAAAGTTTATTTTCAGATGCGCCAGAGTAATGGAGTTAAAATAGATTTAATACGTACTTCTGTTTGTTTGTTTTATCAAGTTTCATTGATATATCTGTAGTATTTCTGCAGTATAAATTTATGTTTGTTACTCCACTTTTAACGAATGCTGTTCAAAGCAAATGACCTTCATTCCAAAGACATTTAAACATTTTTTAAATCCGCTTCCATTTCAACATTCAGAATACCCCTTCTGATCTTTCCAACATATTGAATAATTTTGAAGAAGAATTTCTTAAAAGTTAGACGTTTGCCCTTGCTCAACCGTGTAAGTTGACAGGAGGGAATATTGTTTTTAACACTTTAAGGGTATACTAAAAAAATTTCACTTTTCATGTTAAGTACGTACTTGAATTGGTCTGTAAGCAAAAAGTACGATGTTTTTTTTTCAGAATTTTTTAAAATAAAAAGTTTCTATTTTCATTTCTAAATTCTTTTCAGTTGTGAATTTGGGCCGATGTAACAATGTTTAGAAGAAAACAAAATTATTTTTTTTTGTGTAACATAGAAAAGTTGAACGTTTGAACATGCTCTAGTGTTTCTTGAATGAAAATTCTTTCGGAAAATTAATACCCTCACTTTTGGTCAATAAAAATCAGTTTATTTCACTGATACCTTTCACTTATGCACACGTCAGTCCTATCTTATCCAATTTAAAGAAAAGGCTCTTGATCAGTTCATGTGTCGGATCGGTTTTTTTTTATCTTCTTTAAATTTAAATGGCGCTTGATAAAACTTGTTCATGTTCAACAAAATGTTTCCGATCCATCTCTGTAAAAAACATCTTATTCATATTTCTGTTATCAATATGATTCAAAAATAACCTTGTAGGCAAAAAAAGGTATAAAAATTGTATGTAAATTCTTTACAGTTTGTATTTGTTTTTTTTTTTTTCAATTGTCCGCAAGCTGTCAAACCATTATTCCAATAGCATCAGAACTAAATTTATATTTTTAGACAACAAATGCTACCTACATTAACACGAACTATTTTTGCAAATCTTTCAATTGGTTTTGTATCGATTGATAAAATACCAATCCGTGTCACATCTAGGCGTCAGTTTTTTCACGTGCTGTGTACAATTAAGCAAGAAAAAACACACCTAGATTGCATATCGCCCCCACGTGCATAAGAAATATAGGTACTTGGTTGAGAAACAGGCGCCTGATTGTTAAAATTTTCCAGCGATCAATGAACATGCTTTGGTATGTTACTATGCTTTGGTTACTATCCACTTGTGACGACATTTGCTTGACCATAGAGACGAAAAACAAACACCTCAAAGAAAAGAAAATCTCTAAAAATGGATGCCATGACTTTTCAATTTCAGATTTTGGCATAAAAAATGGTATATGTTTTATTCGATCGACAAAATGTCAATCCGGGTCTAATCTAGACGTCATTCATAACCATGTGTTGTACAAATGAGCTAGGAATCAAGTAGAAAAAAATCACATCAAGGCTTCATATCGCCACCCCTTGCATTGACAATATGCTTGGTTGAGAAATACGCGCCAAAATATTCCCACTGATCAGTATGCTATGCCATGGTTACTATCCTCTCACGACGTTGGCCCGCGACGCCTCGACCAAGGAAACGAAAAACAAACCGTCCAAAGGAAAAAAAAATCTCGAGAAAATAGATGTCATGACTTTAATTTGTTTCGAAAAAATTCAAATTTTGTATGGGAGCCTTCCGTTCCTTAAGTCGGATGGGGTTTTAACTATTATAGAAACCATCTCCGGCCCCAAAAACCCTCAGATGCCAATTTTGACGATGATTGGTTCAGTAGATTCCGAGTCTATAGGGAACAGACAGACAGACAAACATTCATTTATATATATATATAGATAATATCTTCGGCAGTTAAATAATGTAGATTTAAGTACTTCATGGAGACTAAATTGTCAGATGGATTGTAGTGAAATAAATGTAAAAAAATGAATGTAAAATTCCATCATGTTTCCTGTCTTCAAAAATGGCGAACGACGAAATGTGAAGCAATATCGAGGCATTACGAGTTTATCGGCAGGATCCAAGCTTTTTGAAATTGTTGTAAGTCAAGCCCTCTTACGCGCTTCCTCACATTATGTTGCCGCTGAACAGTATGGGTTTATGCCTGGCAGATCGGTGAGCACCAATCTTTTAGAGTACACTTCGTTTTGTCTGAACCAAATAGAAAGAAAAAAAACAGGTCGATGCTTTATACACCGATATCAAAGCGGCATTCGATACGATTGATTACGGAATCTTATTCGCTAAGCTAGCTAAGCTCGCTATTCATGACAACATGGTTTCTTGGTTGAATTCACTTCTCACCGAGCAGTGTATTAGGATTAATTTTGGTGATAGCATACCATTTCCATTTACTAACCGATCTGGCGTGCTGGCGTTTTTGTTCTGTTTTTCAACGACTTGATCGTTAGCTTGAAAATTAGAACCTAAATAGGATATGCTGATGATCTGAAACTATTCGTTCCAGTCGAATCTACTGTCGATTGTGCACACCTTCAATCTTTACTAGATCACTTTGGTGAATGGTGTAGACTTAATAAGCTATCAGTCGGCGTCTTCAAGTGCTCTGTTATAACATTCCATAGAAAGAAAACGCCAATTTTATATGATTACTAGCTGACCCGGTGTGCTTTGCTACACCTTTCAAAATGAAATGACATTTTCCGAAATTATTCAAATTTTTATTGTTTTGTTGGCATTATTTTAAATCAAATTATAACATAATGTATAAGCTACCGCTATAAAATGAGAGTGCAGCTGGAGTTCCGAATTGACAAAGATAACTTAAATTAATATTCTGAATCTTGATCTATCAATACGTTTTAAAGATCTGATAATTTTAATCTGTTTCTTTGAGCTTCGCCCTGAAAAAAGGAAGGTCTCAAATTAATCGTACGCAAAAAATCTAACTTTTAAAATATGGTTGTTTTTGCTTGATATGTTCTGAATTAATGCTAAAAAACTGATAAGATAGACCTTCTGGCCTTCACTTCATCCCCTGCAGAATGAAGGTCGAGAGTTTTGAAAATCATACCCATTTTTTTTTTCGTTCCCAAAAATCCTCTCATATCAAATATAGTTCCATTGGTTGATAAGTTTTTAGGCTTTACAACAAAATTTATATTAAGCCCCTTTTTCTTTCCCTCTCTACACTATAGAGCGTAAGATCTATAACAATCGATGAAACATATCCCGTAACGAAGTACCTTTCTATGCCATATTTGTGTCCATTTTTTGGCTTCTGAGAACATATGCTTACAAAATTGTATTGGGCTTACAGTACCGTTCATAATTGTATAGAAATTGGAAGCAAGCGCACTGTCACTTTGACTTTGAACTTCCATAACTTTTTACTCTGATAATATTTTTAGATCAAATTTTTTACGTTAGATACATCAACTATCACACTATTATATCACAAAATTTGAGCTTTCTGGAGATTGTGTGGCCTGAGAAACAGTAATTCTACGAAAGTTTGACTTTTTGGACTTTTCTCATTGAAACTGCAATATCTGTGGAACTACGCAACATTTTTTATTGAAACTTTGCACAGTGATTGTTGAAATATGAAGCTAGCATGACTGAAGTTTTCGAAAAGTTCTATTGATGAGAGAAAAAGTTACGCGAGGTGCAATATTTCAGGCATGAACCTTGAAATGCAATTTCTATAGAATTTTGGACGATTCATGAGAACAATATATGGGAACAAAATTGGTACGCTTCTTCAAATTTCCTGAGAAGGATTAAGAAATGTACCACTAAATGGAATGATCGCAGGAACGCTTCTGAACAGCGAGTCTTGAGTAGGTTAAGGATAGGACATACTCGATTAACTCATTCGTTCCTTTTTGAGAAAGATTCGCCACCTGTATGTCAATTCTGTGGAGTACGGACTTCTGTTCAACATATTCTCGTTGATTGTGATGGATATGACCAAGCCAGACGAGATCATAGAATTACCGGAGATATCAGTGGAATTCTACATAACGATTCATCGAAAGAAACAGCAATTATAAACTTCCTGAAAGCTATTGAAATGTTCGATAAGATTTAAGTTAGGATATCATTATGTAAATTAGCTTTTAAGAAACTTTAAGACACGAATGCCATGAAAATGGTAAAATGTCTTTAATAAAATAATAATAATAATAATGAGAACAATATCGTTTCCTTCACCAATCAGACAAAAAATGTCTGGCAAAAGCAATGAAGAAAAGAAAAACTGGAATAAATTATCCATTTGGGTTTTGAAATCAGAATCTCGCGATATCGTTGTGATTTTTCGGTTGAAATAGATTTACTGGTTGCTAAACAGAGAATATGATTTTCCTATGGAAACATTCGTCCAAAATTCTATAGAAATCGTATTTCAAAGTTCATGCCTGAAATATTGCACCTCGCGAAACTTTTGATCTCATCGTGGAACTTTCCGAAAACTTCAGACATGCTAGCTTCATATTTCAACAATCACTCTGCAAAATTTCAATAAAAAATGTTGCGTAGTTCCAGAGATATTGCAGTTTGAATGAGAAAAGTCCAAAAAGTCCGACTTTCGTAGAATTACTGTTTCTCAGGCCACACAATCTCCAGAAGGCTAAAATTTTGTGATATAATAGTGTGATGATTGATCTATCTAACGCAAAAAAATTGATCAAAAAAAATCATCAGAGTAAAAAGTTATGGAAGTTCAAAGTCGAAGTGACAGTGCGCTTGCTTCCAATTTCTATACAATTATGACCGGTACTGTACCTCCCTCCTCCTATGTATCTACTCACTGGCAGGAGGATGGTGTGTCAGATAATCATAGAATCATACCAAAATGATTTTCCGTGTTAAGTTTTGTCCATTTCTCGAATTTTGAAAGAAAAAAAAAGGAAAGGTACACCCAAAATAATTTTCACTTAAAAAATAAGTGACATCTGTAGTAAATTCTCGCCATACGTAATTTCATTTGAATTTTAAGTGATGGGTCAAGTGAATTCACTTTAGTGACCGGTCAAGTGAATTACACTATGACGTTCGAGTGAAATTTATCTAAATTTCTAAGTAAGTTATCTCTCGCGTTTTTAAATAAAAGAACATTTATAGAACAGCACTTCGATTTCAAATACTTACATTACGCTTTCGCCATAAATTTATTGATTGGAAAATTCCATCGTAATCCCAAGGCAGATCGGTTACTGCGGATAGTGCGACTTCTAAATCTGCTAAATCCCTGCTGCAAACCAGAAAATCTGTTCAGTTCAATCAACAAGCTGAAACATTATAACACCTTTAAATAACTTTTTCTCACATCACGTTTAACACAAACTACCGCAAAAATCGCCTATTAAAGAATTGGGAAAATTCAAATCCAGCACAAGCTTTAAACGCTGCTCTTTAGAATTTGCCATTTTGAACTCTGAAAATAAACACAATTACAACCCGACATTCACTTGAAATTCAAGTGATGGGGAAGTGAATATTTTTTCTCACTTCAAATTCAAGTGACGACTGAAGTGAATGTGAATGAATTCACTTGAAATTTAAGTGACTGCCAAGTGAAATGTATATGTCGCACTTGAATGGAAGAAAATCACTGGATCCTTGTTTTTAAGTGAAAAATCATGTGTATTTGGGTTCAGTGTAAATGTAAGCATTCCTCTTCCCTTCCTGTATTCCAAATTCTATCCTCCTACTGCAAGAAAGGAATAGTGTCAAATAGAAAAAAAAATCGTATTGAAATACCATCCCATGTCAAATTTGGTCTTATTATCGTAGTTAATTCTTGAGTTAGGCATAAACTTGAAAGAAAGTACCATCCCTCATACCGTTTTCTCCATTGAATGGAGTGGTGAAAATTTAATATTCATGAAAGTATTTTTCGTACTCAAATAGTTGTTGATGCCAAATCATTTGCTCGATTTATTTTCGAGTTATGCAAAAAAAAATTGTATGGAAGCCCCCCTATCCCCCTTTATATCTTTCCGCTGAAGAAAGGTGGGACTAAAATTTAAAATAGAAACATTTCTCGTATTCAAATACCCTCACGTGCCAAATATGGATCAATTTGCTTGATCAGTTCTATAGATATGCTGAAAATTGTAAGGGAAACCTCCCCCTTTTCATCAACCTCTTTGAAGAAGTGAGGGATACCAAATATTCATAAAAGCATTTCACGTACCTAAATATCGTTCCATGCCAAATTTGGATCGATTTGATGTTGTAGTTCTCGAGTAATGCAGTCAAAACTGTATGAAACTCTCCTCCCTCTTTCCTTTCTCCCCGCTGGAAGAAGGAAGGGGTCTCAAACAATCATTAGAACATGTCACGTTCCCAAATACCCGCCCATGCAAAATTTGGTTCCATTTGCTTAATTAATTTTTGAGTTATTTTATAAATTATAAAAGAGGCTCCCTCCCCCCCCCCCCCATAAACCCCTTCTTGAAAGAGGGAGGGGTCTCAAATAATCATAGAAATATTTTTCGTACTCAAATACCCTTCAATGCCAAATTTGGTTCCATTTGCTTTATAAGTTTTTGAGTTATGTCAAAAAATATGAAAGAGGCTCCCTTCCCCTTTCTACTGGAATGAGAGAGGGGTCTCAAATAATCATTGAAATATTTTTCGTATCCAAATACTTTTCCATGCCAAATTTGGTAACATTATCTTGATTAGTTTTCGAGTTATATGGAAAATTGTTACTTAGCCCCCCTCCCCCCTTCCTATCACCCCACTGAGAGGAGGGAGGGGTACCTAATATTCATAGGAATATTTTTCGTATCCAAATACCCTCCCATGCCAAATTTGGTTCCATTTGCTTTATAAGTTTTTGAGTTATCTAAAAAATATGAAAGAGGCCCCTCCCCCTTTCTACTGGAAAGAGGGAGGGGTCTCAAATAATCATTGAAATATTTTTCGTATCCAAATACCTTTCCCATGCCAAATTTGGATCCAATATCTTGATCAGTTTTCGAGTTATATGAAAAATTGTAAGGTAGCCCCCCACCCCCTTCCTATCACCCCACTGAGAGGAGGGAGGGGTACCTAATATTCATAGAAATATTTCTCGTTCCCAATTACCACCCCATGCCAAATTTGATACCATTTTCTTGATTGGTTCTCGAGTTATGCAAAAAATTGTTTTTTGTTTGGAAGGCCCCTCCCCCCCTTCATGAGAGAGGGAGGGATCTCAAACCATAATAGAACCTTCCCCTGCCACCAATACCCCCACCTGCCAAGTTTCACGCAAATCGACTCAGTAGTTTTCGAGTCTATAGGGAACAGACAGACAGAAATCCACAAATCCTCAACCAAGCACATTTTCAATGCAAGTGGTGGCGATATGAAGCCTTCATGTGTTTTTTTTGTTCTTGATTCCTAGCTCATTTCTACAGCACATGGTTATGAATAACGCCAAGATGTGACTCAGGTTGACATTTTGCCGATCGAATAAAACATATAGGGGAGGAGCGGGCTATATGCGCCTATTAAGCTAAACACTGATTTAATCAAATATCACATCGAATATGTGTAGAAAAACTATATACACGTGTGCAGTCATCTGTTTTCTATACAATGGAGTAATTTTCATGTTAAAATTTTCTTCTGTTTCCAAGAAAACGATGTTATTGTAAGTGTTGTCTAAAATGCCGAACCTCAAACCGTGCGGGCTAAATGCGCCTATTTATGTTTTGAACAAAATTTCTGTTTTTTGGGCAATATTTCCGTATAATTTCATTGAAACTGCTAGAAAGTAGTAATTTCCGTACGACAAAGCTGAAGTTTTATAAAAATCTATTTATATTATAATTTTGTGGAATAAAACAAAAGTTAGGGTTGCCATACTATGGAGGCAGTTCATCCATGAGAAAAACTTTATCAAATCTGTCTTTAGATCTTCAATTCATTCTTAAGATGTCATACAGAGCTTAGATTTGAAGGTTCAGTGATAAAAATCATTTATTTATTCTATTTAACCTGTTATTTTAGGATGGAGGCATTTTACAAACATGATGGGGGCATACAAAAACACTCTTTTATTCCACTATATAATCATTATTAAACGTCCACAAAAGCTGAAATATGTTTAATTTCTAAAGTTCATTTGAGTAAGAAACAAAAACAATCCTAGTTTTTGTTTCAAACTTCTTTACGTATAATTTTTAAAAGTCGAAATATTACATCAAAATGTATCAAAACCTTGTATATTTTTTTAAATTTTTTTGAGTTTATAAATTCATAAAATTCTTTCTTGCCTTATGTTCTAATCGTATCACCCTCAAAATGCATGGGTCAGATAAGCTGTCTTGTTAGCCATTTCGCCAAACTGCCATAGGGTAATTTAACCCGATAGGCCCATTTAGGAAACCTTTCCCCTAATATTTGTTTTGCCAAAATCTGAAATTGAAAAGTTGGGCATTTTTAGAGATTTTCTTTTCTTTGAGGGGTTTGTTTTTTGTCTGCATGGGCGAGGCGTCGCTAGCAAACGTCGTTACAAGATAATAGTAACCAAAGCATACTGTTCATTGATCGCTTGAAAAATTTAAAAATTGGGCGCCTATTTCTCAACCAAGTTCCTATATTTCTTATGCACGTGGGGGCGATATGCAACCTAGATGTGTTTTTTTCTTGCTTATTTTATTTGTACACAGCACATGGTAATAAATGACGCCTACATAGATGTGACACGGATTGATATTTTATCGATCGAATCAAAACCATATAAACGATTTCAAATATCAAAACCATTTTTTATTCGTGTTAATTTAAGTAGTAAATTGTTGCCAAAAAATATGAACTTAGTAAAGTTAATATGAAATAATGTTATGACACTTTGAGGACGTTTGAAAATAAGAAATTGGGAAGCTTTACATTAATTTTCGTATAATCCAATACGCCTAGAATGATAGACACACTAACTGAACAAGAGTCTATTCTCTTCTAATCTGTTTAATTATAGAGCATTTTAACCAACTTGGCCATTCGTCCTCTCAACAAGAGTCTGTTCTTTGAAATAGATAAGATCAGGGCCGGATTAAGCCATCGGGGGGCCCGGGGCAATTTTTTCTCGGGGGGCCCCTATGATTCGATTTTATTAAATGCTTTCCCAGAGAATACAAAACATTTCAAACATGAAAAAGAACTGGAGATGAGTTCAGTATACTGTCATCTAATAGCCATGGTCTGCCTAGAAGATAGTTTTTGGTACCTTCAAATAAAAATTGCTAATTAATCACGTGCAAACATCACGGGAGAGTTTAGAAATTCAAGAAAATGAAGTGAGTGTAAGTTCAAGAATTAAAGAATAAAAATCAGGATATATTCCGAACCACAATTCAGTGTCTTAAATCTAAAATATAATTTCAAATCAAGTTTTTGAGAATAAAATATGTATTAAGTTTGAACTAAAAGATTCAAAGTTACAATCAGAGCCAAAGCAGAAATTTCACAACATGTTAACTTCAATTTTATATCTTTGAAACACAAAAAAAAATGTTTATGAATATGTTTATGAATATGATTCTCATCAGATAAAAAAAATGGATATCAAATTGTTATTCTGTAAACCACCTGGTGTTCCAATTCGAGACATCTTGGCAAAACTTGATCTTGAATATTTGTACCCTATCTAGAATTTTTTAAAATGTCTGACTCGGTCGTTTAGTCCTCTTACCTTCACATCTTTCCCCCTGTATATGTACCCTATTAATCTTGGCTTCGTTTAATTAATAGAGTAACCTCTCATGCGATGGGTCCGACAAACTCTACCAAAAGGCTGGCCAGGAAGACGATCACCTGGAGTAGCTATCGGAACCTCAGCTACAGGAAGCCACCAGCGTACCCAGATGGAAAATTTTTATAGTGAACCCTAGACGTTCCCCTTCCCTCTCCTAAATTAAATTATAATCTAACAATTGAGTCGCCGCGACTATTACGGCTCCCCCTTCTACTAACACAGATAAGTTAAGTGATACACTCGGCAAAATGAAACTTTATAAGTAAAATGCCTTAATAAACAAACCATTGATTAAAAAAAAAAAATGTTATTCTAAATGTGGCAAAAATTTAAATGGATGCCTCAAAGCTCACGGGGTAATCTGAATAAAGATAAGATTAAAAACATTGAAATATTCATGTTAAGAAAATCACTCAATGATACTAGCAACTCAACTATTAGATCGTTTTTATGATAATTTGAAAATTATCATTTGGAAAATGATATACTGAATTCAGGATATTTACTTCAGTAGCTGATAAAATTTTGGGTTAAATCAGTTGAAAATGTTCCAATAAGTCTAAGGCAAAATTTGGGATGGAAATTAAATAAAGAAACTCTGTCGATCGATCGATCGGTCAAATTTAAGCAACTACAGTTTTTAAGCATTTATATTAAAAAATAAGAAAAGAAAACGGTTTATGATTTATAAACCAATAGAAAGTTCAATAATAATGATTGAAAAGTGAAAATTTATACCCGGTATTATCCCGGATACTGCCCGGGTAAAATTTTGAAATGTTTATCATAAAGCTTCTCTATTCTCTTTTAGCACTGTGAGCTAACAAGTTTACGATTTAAAAAAATGAAATTGGAGGTGTTTTGCCTCATATTCGTCTTTATTTTTTTCGAACTTGGTTTACAATATTTTTGTCCAGATTTTGAGTTGAAAATTTTGAAATTCAAAACCAAAATTTTGACATTCTTAGCCCGCAAAATGCGGGAGAACTTTTTCACTACTTACTCTAGGGGGCCCCCTTAGCTTGAAAAAAAATTTCTAGCTATTATTTCACGGAGGCCCCTTGTTGTTACATTTCAAGTTTGCATTCCGATTCTCTAGTTTTGATTTCTTTCCATAGATTTGTAGAAATGATAAACTTTTTTTTCCCTCGGGGGGCCCCTGAGCCGGGGGGCCCGGGGCAATTGCCCCTTTTGCCCCCCCCCTTAATCCGGCCTTGGATAAGATTGAATTGAAGTTTTAAAAGGCCGAATGAACTATTTGATTTTTTGCTAACGTAAATTGAAGTTATCAATAAAATAATCTACTTTTTAATAACAAAAAGTGAGGATATGCATTTTCCGGAAGAATTTCTAACTATCAACTATCAAACAAATTAAGCAAACTATCAACTTTTACAAAAAATGTATACATTATTTCTTCATCTAAAAACTGTTGGGCCCAAAATAAATTTTGATAAAATAAACTTAACTTTTTTTTAAAATCATTCACCAAAACTGTGTACACGTTTACTGTTTGTTTACACACAATTCAAGTACAAACTTAACATGAAAAGTGTGTTTTTGTTTTACATATTTTGGCTATATAAATAGAAGAGACTTTTGATTCACTTTTTTGTTGAAAAGTTTTTATGATGAACTTTTAATTTGACCTGATAGAGTTAAAAATAATATTAGTTCCTGTAATTTCTTAGGTGAAATAAGTGAAAACGCGCAATATAGCTATGAAACATCTACAATTTAAAAATTTTATCTTCAAAATGGCAAGAAAGGATATCCCGAGTGGTTGAATCTGAAGCTGATATTCAAAATTATTATAAAGGTCTTTGTAAATCAAGGTCTTTTGGTTGAACAGCATTCAGTGAAATTGATGTACCACACACAACGAAAAAAATCTGTAAAATCACATCACATGTGATGTAAATAAAAAGAAGCATCATATATGACGGAATTTTCAGTGCTAGTTGGAAATTACACGCCAGTGAAATTTTGCAACGTGTAAAATAAAAATGATGTAAAATTTTGCAACGTGTAAAATAAAAATGATGTAAATTATAATCTCACTGAATATTGAAAGGGAAACTTTCCAATTGGAATTTATTTTGTTTTATTTTTTGTTTATATGATTCAACAATGGAATTTTCTCATCTCTTCATAAAAATTAAACCTTTTTATAACTAATCTAATTTATTTTACTTAGCGACAAACATTTTTTAGCAAACATTTTTTTTTATTAGGATTCACTTCACCCTTTTACTTTCTTTCCCGGATCCTAAGTTGATTTACGTGGAGCCGCTTCCGGAACCGCATCCCTGCTTCACGAAGATCTCCGGGAACCTCACTCGCGGGAAAACTGCTTAAACTTTGGTGCACGACTTGACTTGACACTTTGTTTACATTTGTCTCTGGTCCTGTTCTTGACAGTTCATAATTTTACATGACATTATCATGTTCAGTGTTTGTAATATTGATTAAACACAAATTCAAAGTCGTCATCACATTCCATGACATGTAATTTTAAGAAATTTCTTATTCAGTGTTGTTAAGAATTGTGTATGACCAAAAACATTTGTAAAATTACATCACATATGATGTAACGAAAAAGAAGCAACACATATGATGGAATTTTCAGAGCGAGTTGAATATTACACGTCTATGAATTTCAACAGACGTGTAAAATTTGGAAGACATGTAAATATTGAGGACGTGTAATATTTAATTCGCACTGAAAATTCCGTCATTTGTGATGCTTTTTTTTATTTACATCATATGTGATGGAAATTTACATCAAATAATCGCATTCCGTGTCATGTAATATTCATGTCCTTCGAATTCAGTGCTATTATGGATTCAACTTTTTTCAATCTGTAAATTTACATCAACAAATCGCGTTCGACGTTATGTAATATTAAAGGTTTTTCAATTTCAGTGTTGTTAAGGATTCAGATTTTTTTGCTGTGCAGGCATTAATTTATTCCGGAGGCAAACTTAGGATATAGCAATGAAAGTTGATAAAACAGACAAACAAGAACAAGTATTAAATTAATTTTAAAGTCTTTTCACTGACGCATCTAAAAAGACCTTGCCCCAATAAATGGGACAAATATATACTTCGATATTTCTTTTTGTCAACATAACTAATATTTTTTTTGAAAATATTACTTATTTCCAGAGCATATGAAAGTTGAACTGTGGTGATATTCGTTAGGATTTGACCGGTGTTTCATTTTTGAAAATTAAGATTTAAAGTAAAAAAGACACATTATTTTTATTAAGGTTTTGTTTATATGATAATTTCCAGGAAATAAAATGAACTCATGAAACCATCGTAGCCTGAACAGATTATTTATTTTCAATCTATTAAATATTAAAAAAATCTGCTTATCAATTAAATGTTATTTAATCTTAAAAATATAACGTAATCCTAAATGAAATCGCAGATCACCACCAACAATGTTCAGGAAATTTAGAAATCAGAACTGCTTGAATTAAAATCTTTAAAATAATGGGTGAATATATCTAAACATATGTTTTCCTCTTTTCAAAACCAATCGTTTCTTTGATTCATTGGGTTAAAGTTCAAAGGAGTTCATTTGCATTTTTTGCTTGAATAAAAAAAAGGAATTAGCAATACACAAAATCACCAGATTTAATGCCATGACAAGTGCTGTTAGGGAACACTTTAAGTTGAAATGTGTAAAGCCTATAACTTAAGTATCAGGCGAAACTTTTTGGAAATGATTAGGTGAAAATATGGATTTTAATTCAAACTGCTTCGAAGCATGAGGATGGTGAATAATAAGCTGTTTGAAAATGGTTAGTAAAAAATCTTTTCTAATGTGTTTCATTTCTACAGCTCTAAAAAATACACCACCCAAAGCATATTGGGAGCTGAAAGCGCTGCGTTAGGCAAAATATTCTGCAAATACTTCAAAAATCGTCCCGATATTATAAACAGTATAACAAAACAAAATAAATCTACTGAATGGAATACAGCAAATGAAGAAAAAATGCTGGTGACAGATTGGAAAACGGCACCGTGGATTTCAGCTAAGTAGTTTTGTTTTTTGTTTTTATTTAGACGATAATGTAGAGGTTGTGTGTGTGTGCGCGCGCGTGTGTGTGTGTGTGTGTGTGTGTGTGTGTGTGTGTGTTTTGGGGGGAGGGGGGCGGGGCGAATTGGATAGTGAGTTTGATCGGCAAATATTCAATATCACTACAGCAAAAAAAAGAGTTTTTTGTTTTATTGTCGCCATTTTCCCAATTTCGGATTTTCAAAGCATTTATGTTAACTAAATTTTTCTAGACAGTGAATTTTAAATTTGACAGGCACTATTTACCTCCTATTACGGAAATGAATAACACTAAATCGCTTTAGTTCTGAATATCAATGTAGTGATTTTTTTTTTCTATACTACACAGATATTTCGAAAATATCAGAGCTTTTGTTGGGGTGTTTATTGAAAGTTTAGCTTAAAACTAGTTTCGTGTTTCTTTTGACGTTCATCGATGAATATGAAAAATCGTAAAAATTTCTAAATCTAAAGATTTTGTAAATTCTGAAAAAGAAAAATCAATGTAATGTTAGTTTTCGTGTTACAAACAAATGGTAGCTTTGTAAAGCTTTTATTCTTAGTTTTTGCAAGAGTTAATTTGCGTTTTCATTTTTTTTTTAAGTCTCCGGTCAAATCAAAGGCTTGTGCAGTGTTCGGTAATGGATCATTTTTTCGTCAGTAGGGTCGGTTCGTTGTGTGTGTTTGTGTATGTGTGTGTTTGTGTGGGGATAATTGACGTGATCGATTGGTTCGGTGTTCGTTTTTTGCTCGCTAGATCGTTCTTGCTCTTCTCGTTTTAAATTTTAAACGCGTGATAAAATTCGGTGAGTTGCATCGTTGCCATGTGCATTGTACGTGTTTGAAAGTGCCACGTTAGGACGCTTTGCTCTTTTCGTCTTAAGCGCGCGGTAAAATTCGGTGAGTTACGCCGGTGCTAAGTACTAAGTTAGTTAGGACGTATAAAAACGCGATGTACTCGATAGTGTGCGACGCGACGATTTTTAACTTTGCTTTGATCACATCCCTTCCCAAAGGGAATCCAGATCTTATTTACCTTACTCACTAACAAACCACCCTTCCTGTGACGACCGTGGAGATTTAGAGGTGTATTCGGTCTCTAGTAGCAACGGAAGTCGAACTAACAATCCTTCCCTTTCCCCGATGAACCGTAAGGACGTGGCCGGCGCCGTTATTGACCATATAAGATGAGGAACCTTCGAAACGTGCACACAGAAAATGGTAAGCTAATCCCAAGCCCCATTTATTTGGATCTATGTGCAAATTTGATGGTTCTTGTCAATCACGGAGTAGCAACTACTGAAATGTACGGTTTATCCAAGCTCAAGCTTATCCAAGCTGAATGGAATACAGCAAATGAAACATACATATTAACAACATACAGTTATTTATTTAACAAGTTACAAAAATTGGATTTTAAAAGACCCGTTGAGTTTAAATTCTTTGGTTTAATTTTGATAGAATTAAGCGTAACGATCCGAGTAAAGGGAAAGAAGGGAAATGTAAAGAAAACTAGGAAAAATAGAAAATGGATGCCAAATTGAACATGGTAAGACGAAGTTTACCGGATCTGCTAGTATATATATAGATTACAGTGATAAATATACCCTGGACAACTTTTTTTTCAAACAATTTTTGTGGATAAATTATTCTGTTTTCCCGATTTTTTCGCCTATGGGATCATTCATCCCTTCATGATGGATAGCTCAAAATATCCACGCATTTCCATTTTAATTTGATTTCTATTCAAATACTTCGATAATTTAACATTATTCGGGTCCAATCCTCTGATAATTGAATAAGGATAAACTATGTGAAGAAAATGAAAATTTACTAAGTATTTTAGAGCAATTTTGACTTCACATTCGCACGATTTCAAACACACTCACAACTACATAGGTACATGCGAGAACTATTAAAATTCAACTTTGTCTTCAACAACTTTCCCCTTTACTTGCGGAAATATTTGCCCTTCACTTCATGAGGAAAAGTGCTTACATCGTCACTTTTTCATCGAGTTTTCTTCCCGGCGACCCTTCAAACTAACTTACTATAAGCACCCACCCACACACTGTCTGTGTGTCAATAATATTGCCTCAATCATTCACAAAGGATGGGTTACGTTACGTACCCAAGCTGCCCTTCTATTTTTGAGTCAGTCAAGAGGGCAACTTTTTCCCCTCAACGATTTTTTAACATGTTTTAAATTCCAGCCCCATCAGGGGAGCTTCTTCTGTTAAAAAACTCTGGATGAACGAAAAAACACAACATCAACCAACATAAGCCAACAACTCGGAAAGCCCTGGCAGGGTGCTTTATTGTTTAGCGGAAATCCCTTCTACAAATATGAAAATTAAGTTGAACCTTGAGGCTGCAGGCGGCCTCCATTTTCCATTTGTTTATTTCTGTGTCTTCATGAAAAATTAAGCACTTTTGGCTTTCTTCAGCCAGTCACAAAAGTTTGACGGTCAATCCCCGCGGGCCAGACATTTGCTAGGTTTGTTTCTTCGTTGGGAGCTTGTTTTATTTGTTTCCAGGCTTTGTTTTCCATCTCGACATGTACCATTCCGAGGATTTGCTTTGGTAATTTCAATGTGCAACTTTTTTTACGTTTTTTGCTACGTTTAAAAAGGCTTTTTGCAATATTTTAATTTGTCACTTGACACTTTGTCATTTGACACTTCATTAAACGTAACTCGATCAATCAATCAATATTCCCAAAAAATAAGTTCGTTCTGTTTCATTTCCATTATTCAACTACCGGGACAAGCTCGATCAAACTGCTGGAAAGAAATAGAAAAAAAAATCCTTGGTCTTTTCGCGTTTCGTTTCCTAGGAAACACTTCAAGAAACCACAGATCAAGCTTGTCCCACTTATCTGTCCAATGGGGTTTCTTCTCTCCAACGACGAGACGCACCGTTCCGTGAAAGTCTCATTCGCAACAAAACTTGTTAATTGCAAAACTTGGACCCGGTTCCAACAAGATGGGATTCTTGGCTACACTTCGAGCACAAGAAACTGTACTGGCTGGCACCAGGAGAGAAAATTTGAAAACATCTGCTCCTCCATAATTGACATCACGTCATATTGCACCGATTTTTTTTTTTTTTTTTTAAATATGTCTTTATTTGTATCAAATCATGATTACACTTATATTACATTATTGCATTAAACTAGGTGTTCAGCTCAATAATGAACTGTTCATAGCCCTATAAGTAACTAGATTATAAAAATTTATTTATAAGATTTAAATTTGCTGAGCGCAATCAAGTTTTTAATGTAGGAGAACATCCAGTAATAGCAAAAATATTTTATACTTAAAACTAAACACTATCTTAAAATTAAACTAAACATAAAGAGAACGAATCTCTGCGATGGAAGACTGCATCGATTTGCCTCTGAAGTTGGAGATGATTTTGTTGGCCATCTCTTCGATAGATTCAATGCCTGCAATCCGATGAAGATCTTCGGTGCTGTGCCAAGGTGGAAGCCGCAAAATCATTTTCAGAACTTTGTTCTGAATCCTCTGGATGACTTTCTTCCTCGTCGCGCAGCAGCTAGACCAAATCGGAACTGCATACATGATCGCTGGTCGGAAAACTTGTTTGTAGATGAGCATCTTATTTCGCAGACACAACCGGGATTTCCTGTTGATGAGAGAATAAAGAGATTTAGTGTATTTATTACATTTAGATTGAATATCTTCAATGTGATTTTTAAAAGTAAGATTCCGATCAAGTGTAAGTCCCAAGTACTTCACGTGATCAGACCATTCTAATGAAACCCCATTAAAAGTTATGGAATGATTTTCATTAGGTTTTAAAAAATTTGCTCTTGGCTTATGGGGAAATAAAATAAGTTGAGTTTTGGAAGCGTTAGGAGAAATTTTCCACATTTTCAAGTAATTCAAAAAGGAATTTAAATTTTGTTGCAATCTACTGCGTACCACCCGTAAATTTCGACCTTTTGCTGAAAGCAAAGTATCATCAGCAAATAATCTTCTACCTTTTCCTTCTGGTACATCAGGAAGATCAGAAGTAAAAATATTGTATAAAATTGGCCCAAGTATACTGCCTTGAGGGACACCAGCTCTAATGGGTGTCCTTTCAGAGCATGAATTTTGATAGCTTACTTGTAAGGTTCGGCTAGTCAAATAATTTTGAATAATTTTGGTGAGATATACAGGAAAATCAAATCGAGCTAATTTAGCTACTAAACCTTTGTGCCAAACACTGTCAAAAGCTTTTTCAATATCAAGAAGAGCAACACCAGTTGAATAACCTTCAGATTTGCTAGCGTTAATCATATTAGTTACACTCAAAAGTTGATGTGTAGTAGAATGTCCATGACGAAAACCAAATTGTTCATCAGGGAAAATGGAATTCTGATTAATGTGAATCATCATTCTATTCAAAATAACTCTCTCAAATAGTTTACTTAAAGAAGGGAGCAAACTAATTGGTCGATAACTTGAAGGCTCTGAAGCACTTTTTCCAGGTTTCAAAATTGGAGTTACTTTGGCATTTTTCCATTTATTGGGAAAATAGGCCAAGTGAAAACATTTGTTGAAAATTTTAACTAAAAAATTTAAAGTGCTTTCAGGCAACTTTTTAAGAAGAATATAGAAAATCCCATCTTCCCCTGGAGCTTTCATATTTTTAAATTTTTTGAAAATCAATTTAAGTTCATCAATATTTGTCTCACAAGAACTTTCAAACACATTTTGCTTAGAAAGAATATCATCAAATTCTAGGGAAATTTGAGCATCAATTGGACTTACAACGTTTAAATTAAAATCATGAGCAGACTCAAATTGTTGGGCTAATTTTTGAGCCTTTTCTGAATTAGTTAAAAGAAGTTTATCCCCATCTTTCAAAGTAGGAATTGGCTTCTGGGGCTTTTTCAAAATTTTAGTTAATTTCCAAAATGGCTTTGAGTAGGGTTTTATGTCCTCTACTGCTTTAGCAAAATTTTCATTACGAATGAAATTTAAACGACGTTTGATCTCTTTTTGAAGGTCGCAATAAATTAATTTCAAATAAGGATCTCTAGTACGTTGATATTGGCGTTGACGAATGTTTTTCAGTCGTATCAAAAACTGAAGATCATCATCAATTAAAGGTTGATTGAATTTATGTTTAACTTTAGGTATTGAAGCGGCTTTAGCATTGACTATTGCAATTGTCAAATTTTCTACAGCCAAATCAATATCTTCTATTGAATTCAGTGGAACGTTTACATCTAAATTACGTTCAATAAAATTCATATATCGCTCCCAGTTAGCCTTTTGAAAATTAAAAGTTGATTTTAAAGGGTTTTCAATGGGACTTTGGGATAAAGAAAATGTTACTGGAAGGTGGTCTGAATCGAGGTCCGCATGAGTAACTAATTGACTACAATGCTCGCCTAAATCCGTTAGAACCAAATCAATTGTGGAGGGGTTTCTAATTGAAGAAAAACAAGTATGCCCATTAGGATATTCAACAGTATAATAACCCGAATATTATAGCTAATTGAAGTGCAATAACCTCCCAGGATTCTTGAAGCTCGTAACAAACAAACTCAGCTTCAAACGCCAAGTTAAAGCATACCTGAAAACCAACTTAATGAACTACCTAACTTAAAGTAAACCAAAGCAAAAAAAAAAACAACTGTAACCTAATTCAGCTGTAAAACAAGCTCGCAAGTAACAGAGAGTAGATAACCTGCAGAGCAGTCATTAAACAAAATATTCCCATTTGAATTTGATGAAATATTATTCCAAGATCGGTGTTTTGCATTAATGTCACCAATAATAAAAAATTTAGATTTATTTCTGGTGAGTTTTTGTAAATCTCCCTTCAAAAAATTTTTCTGTTCACCGCTACATTGAAAAGGCAAATATGCGGCAACAATTATAATTTTCCCCATAGAAGTTTCTAATTCAATTCCAATTGTTTCTAAGACTTTTGTATTGAAAGAAGGAAGAAGTCTAAATTTGAGACGACTATTGATGACAATAGCTACACCCCCACCTTGTCGATCAAGTCGATCATTTCGTAAAATTTTAAAGAAAGCATTGCTTTTCAAGTTATTGTCTGGCTTTAAAAAAGTTTCAGTGATGGCAGCAATATGTATGTTTTGAGTTTTCAAAAATAAAAAGAACTCGTCTTGGTTAGCCAGCAAAGATCTAGCGTTCCAATTCATAATATTTAAACATCTATTTGGATCCATGAGGGAATCGTAAAGTCATAATAATTTTGTTAGCATAATTAAAAGAAGTTTGGAAAGCTTCAAACATTGAATTTGCTTTCAACATAAGTTGCATCATTTCCATTAAATTTTGATGCAAAAATTTTAATTTTTCCTCAGTAATCTCACCCAAATCAACAAAATTGTTAGAATCAGAAGAGGAAGGAGAAGAAAAAGTATTTGAATTTCGGGGATTTTCCCAAGCCTTCGCATGAACGTTGAGACTTGGTTTTTTCCCATTTTTATTAGTTAAACCTGAAGAGGGCAACCCATTTTCAACCACCTCTGAGAACGATAAACAACGAGTCTGGGGCGCAGAATCAGCCCAGGTAACATTAAAATCACTTCGGGTATTACCCAGCCGTGATTCCAATGTAGACCGAGGCTGAATGCGAACAGGCAGGTTGTTTGCCGGCACGACGTGTGAACACGAAAAAGAGGAAGGAGGAGAAGAAACTTTTCTGGAAACTTTGGGATTTTTCCTAGAAGCAATAATTTTTGCCCTGATGGGACAGTCTAGCGAATTCGAGGAATGATTACCTGCGCAATTTGCACACTTAAAAAATTCTGTTTTTGGCTTATCACCACCAAAAAGGCATTTAGATTTTTCATGATCGAATGAGCCGCAAAACATGCATCTGGCATTCATTCTACAATTTTTAGTGCCATGACAAAAAGCTTGACAACGACGACATTGCGTAATATTTTGAAGAAAATTGGTAGAAGATTTACGAAAAGGTTCGAATTTGACTCGACAATGAAACATAAGACGAGCCTTTTCAAGAATTTGCAAATTATTAACCTGATCCTTTTTAAAATGGATCAAATAAAGTTCAGGAGCAAAACCAACACTACTGATATTATTCGTGTTGGTTCTTTTCCTCATTTGAATTACTTGAATTGGAGAAAAACCTAACAAAGAATTTAATTCAGCTGTGATCTCATCCGGTGTCTGATCGCCAGTGAGACCACGAAGTACAACTTTAAATGGACGATCACTTCTAGTGTCGTACGTAAAAAATTGGTGTTTTTTATTATTCAAATAATTTAAAACCTTTTGAAAATCATTAAAA
The DNA here is from genome assembly GCF_029784155.1 of Uranotaenia lowii. Classification (NCBI taxonomy): domain Eukaryota; kingdom Metazoa; phylum Arthropoda; class Insecta; order Diptera; family Culicidae; genus Uranotaenia; species Uranotaenia lowii. The sequence goes on from NC_073693.1 coordinate 162,166,227, forward strand.
GATTCCGCCAATATACGAGCAGTTCCCCTTCGACCGATCTGAAAAGAAATCTTCACATCCTTGACGGAAGTGACGATTTCTTTTCGAAAGGCATTGAAGTCGGGAATCGTGACCGTTATTGGTGGAATCTTTTCGTTTTTAAGAGTATAAGAAGAAGAAGAAGGTTTCTTAGTACTCTTATCAGAATTAAATATGAATATTTCCTCATCACCGATGTTATGAAGGACATCGAATGAATTGGAAATTTCAACTTTTTTGGCAGATGGCCCTGGATTAGGTTCAGCAATCCGTTTTCTTCCGGCCCTTGAGCCGGCCGAAGACTTCCCCATGCTGGAAAGAAAAGAGAAAATATGAATAAAAGAAAATGAAAATAATTTTAGCACTGAAAAGTGCTGATTGAAATACAGGTAAGGAAAAAATAAATAATGTAAAATGTTCCTGCAGGTACACAGCAACGATACGATGCTCCGGCGTACGTGTTGACGGCTCAACGGTACAGATGGAAGTGATCATATTGCACCGATACCGCGCGGGAGTCTTTGACTAAAGTGAACAAACTAGTCTGGATAGGTGTGAATGTTTTTTTTCGATTTCTTTCGTCAACTTAATGTATTGTAACTTTCTGATTTCCACAGATCAAAATGTCTCTTGAATAACTCTATATCATCGATAATAAGATGAAATACTTATAAAACAAAACACTAAATGTATAGAGGACCTTCTAAATGAAATCGAAAAGAAGAAAGTTGAATTCTAGCAGATTGTAGCTTTCGCAGATTTTTAATGAAAACATTCGGACTTTTTTGTCCCTGTTTACCCCTAAATTTATGCACTTACTTTAAAACTTCCCACGGAAAAGGTGATAAATCTCAACTTGACAAAACCAGAGCATATCATCTTATGAAAAATTAGAAAAAATGGATTTGTATCATATCTCAATCAGTGATTCGTTGTTCAGAGTCAGAACAGAAATTAGAAATTGATATAAAAATTGATATAATATCTGTTCATTTTTTGTTATTGTGAACTGGGGTAACTTTGGTCACTTTTTTCATAGTTGACATATTCATTTCACAGTGTATCATGTCAATTTTCGATTTGGTGATTGGAAAGCTATCGTAAGAAGCATTGGATGTACTTCACAAGATGTTACATTATCCGATAAATTCAGATTTTATGCATAGGCAATCAATCTTTCTAGTTCAATGAACGAAGCATCGACCAACGTTTAACATTAAAGCAATATTTTTCCATCGGTCCTCTCAAGTGAGCAGTTTTGGAACTGTGCCAAGCCCTTCAAAAACCTTAAGCGGAATCTAACAACAAATGGTTCCGTTTCGCTTCTTTCCGGTTAGCAAAAAGTGAAAAACGCGTTTCCCTTAACCTTGACAGTGTGACTAAAAAAACAGTGTCCCTTTTTCAAGCGACTGGCCGATGGAGTGTTGTTTGTGACTCTCGGGAAAGATTATTCTTCCGACGACACGGTTGCGTGAATTTCGCATGCTGTCGCCACGCCGGCAGTGTGATATCACTATTTATAGGAGGTTTCTACTCCTATAGTACGACACGCCGTATCCGCTTTTCCCCCCGTGAGAAGTGAGGAAGGCTAAAGATGCAGGTCATCTTCGAGAAGATTTATCACCCGCGTGGCCTTTTGGGAAATTGCAATTGTTATGCTGCTTCCAGTTGCTTGTTCACTCGCTCACACGTGTCACGGGCCATTGAGGTGAACCTTGAGAACTACATAGTTTATTTTTTATTCGTTTGGTAAATGCTGGACTGGAATCGGAACCTTGGGACTGTGCGTTGTGATGATATCACAATTGAGAAACATGGCTTATAGAACTATAAGATACTATAAGGAACTATAAGGTACTTTTGTAAAAAAGAGTTGCTATGTTTATGGTTGTCAGATTTTTTTTCTGATGAAAAAATGCCTTAATGACGACACCAAAAAAGGTGCGAATTGATCTGCTGGCAAATGGACTGTTCTGCTAGGAATGATATTCCAGCACAGATGAAATTCCAGCTCTAAAAATGGGATATATAGCGTGAAGCTTGCAAGAACATTTTTACCAAACTCACAGAATTATTAAGTAAAAATTAAGAAGAAAAACAAATAAAAGTTTTTTTTAACACGTCAGCAAAATTTGAACCAAATTTTAGGCTTCCAAACAATCATTCATAGTTATTTTGAGAAAACTTTTTAGAAAAATTTCGTTTTTGGTCACAAAATATTTATAAACCTATGGTACAAGTGGCAAAAAGTGATTTTTTTTCTGCATGAGTCATTATTTATCCAACGAGACTTGCCGAGATAGTTACGATACGATAGATTAATTAGATAAAGTGATGGAAATATTGAGTTTTGTAATAAGTTTCATATACAATTATTTGACGAAATCACCTGCCCCCTTTGCTCCGAACATCACCTTTGACAGTAATGTTTGCAAGAAAAAATCCTAAACAACAAACAGCAGTAGGTTGCCTCACGTACATATTTGTCTTAAAACGTAAAGAATTTTTAATATTTTTGGTACCGATTGTGTCTGCTCTGAAGACAATGAAGAACAGAAATGATATCTTTTGAACATCACTCTTGACGACCGAACTATGCGAGGTTTACACCATGGAAATTGATCCGGATTGCGTGACAAATGAAACCAATAACAGTGAGTCGAATTTTGGGATAAAAAAATTTAAAATGAGAATAAGTTGTTAAGAAATGAGATATTCAAATAATGAAGCGTGCGTCAAATAATGAAAAATCCATCATTTTGTTGGTTAATCAAGCTGAAATCAGAAGGAATAAATGGATTCAAACTTAATAGATAAACTATCCGAAATTATTTGTATTCCTCGAAAATAAATACCATATCGTAAAAAATTAGAGTAGTTCAGCCTTTTCTTTCAGTATAGGAAAATTCTCCGGTAAAATTTTCCTATATTGGATTCTTCTGTCCCTGATTACTGTTGTCGAACATTTAGTGCATTCGTTAACAGCTTGCGGTCAAAATAACACAAGAATCTTCCGGACAATCGATTCGGCACATTCGAATTCTTAAGAAGCACATTTGAAAATTATTTAAGATTTTTTTTTTTTTTGGTAGAGAAATGAATCCAACTTAGATGAAATTTCAGGGACTAGATAAGAGAAAATCGATATTGAAAAACATGCGAAAAAATTCGCCTTGTCTCCCGGTGAGACTTGAACCCACATCTTGCGCCTCTCCGGGGCCCATGTATTAACATTCTACTACAGGAGACCAACCTGGCGTATGAATATTATACTGGTTGAGTGTCGATGTCTATCGGAAATGAAGGGAATAGTTCTCCCATGTGATCATAATCATTTTTCTTGGTCTATTTCTATTCCCATCATTTCATCTTAGGGTAGTTGGAATCAAGTTTTTGGACATTTTTTAAGTACGGCAAGATTTGCATTGCCTTCTCATATCAAGACCCATCTCTGGGTCGCAGTTTAAAAATAGAAATAAGGCGGTGCCAAACACCGAAATTGGCTGGATATCCAAATACGGCAAACGCATCATTTCTCATCATAACTGACAACCCGTGCAGGATATGAGAAGGCAATGCAAATCTTGCCGTACTTAAAAAATGTCCAAAAACTTGATTCCAACTACCCTAAGATGAAATGATGGGAATAGAAATAGACCAAGAAAAATGATTATGATCACATGGGAGAACTATTCCCTTCATTTCCGATAGACATCGACACTCAACCAGTATAATATTCATACGCCAGGTTGGTCTCCTGTAGTAGAATGTTAATACATGGGCCCCGGAGAGGCGCAAGATGTGGGTTCAAGTCTCACCGGGAGACAAGGCGAATTTTTTCGCATGTTTTTCAATATCGATTTTCTCTTATCTAGTCCCTGAAATTCCATCTAAGTTGGATTCATTTCTCTACAAAAAAAAAAAAGTTTCGCTGACTGAATGTTTGAGTCAAGACCCATCTCTGGGTCGCAGTTTAAAAATTATTTAAGATTTTATGAAGGATTAATCACCGCAATTTATAGTTGTAGATTTTATTTATCGGCCTAGCGGTGAAAAGTGATGTCCTTTTTAGAAGGGACATCTAAAGATTATGATTTTTTTTATATAGGTGGATCGAAGGTTAGATGAAAGGAAAGATGTTTAAAATGAGCGGGTAGAATTTATTTAGAAGCATATCATCACATATCAAATTTTTGTTCACATATCAAATTATTGGCCTACTACTATGAAGCGGTAGACAAATTTCATAATCTTTAGATGTCCCTACTAAAAAGGACATCACTTTTCACCGCTAGGCCGATAAATAAAATCTAAAAATTCAATAAGATTTTTTGTTTCAATTAGAAGCGCTGTCTCAGAATATTCAATGCAAAGTCGGTTGGTCCGGAAAGGTCCAGAAGAAATGTGTTTAAAAAGTGTTTTGAAGACATGTAGAATAGACTGGCCCAAATTTGTATGGGATGATTTTTACAACATTTTTTTCAACGCACCCCCTAGATTGGTGCATTTAGGTGAAAAAATGGCTTTCTGAAAGTTTCAGGTCATTTGGCGGAAGCACGAGCTGGCGCAAAGGACTTGAAATTTGTATGAAGATTTTCAGCAAAATGTATGGAAAATCGACATACCTTCACTCTTTGTATTCTAAAACATGTTTCCAGTATGCTAGAAAGCTCAGAATTTCAGGAATTGTAGTTCAAATAATGCCAAACAAGTTTGTAGAAGATTGTGACGCGATACGAGTTGATTGTGATGAGTTATTTGCAATTGAATGTGTGATTTTTTTTCGCATTCCATCGATATATCGTGAACGGCATAGATATAGGTGGATTACTAGTACTCACTTGATCGCATTGTCACACAATGAGATGAAAGATAGAAAATTTGTGTCCTCGGCATAGTTGCAACTTTTTGATTTAAAATAAGCTAGAACTTTGCCGGGGACGCAAATTTTATATATTTTATTCTCATTGTGTGACGATGCTATCAAATAAGTGAGATAATTAGCCCATACAGCCCATTTCATATCAAAGAAATGCGACAATCACACATTCAATTGCAAATAACTCATCACAATCAACTCGTATTGCGTCACAATCTTCTACAAACTTGTTTGTCATTATTTGAACTACAATTCCTGAAATTCTGAGCTTTCTAGCATACTGGAAACATGTTTTAGAATACAAAGAGTGAAGGTATGTCGATTTTCCATACATTTTGCTGAAAATCTTCATACAAATTACAAGTCCTTTGCGCCAGCTCGTGCTTCCACCAAATGACCTGAAACTTTCAGAAAGTCATTTTTTCACCTAAATGCACCAACCTAGGGGGTGCCGCGTGGAATATATAAGGATTTTTTTTTGTTATGGGCCAGTCTAATGTAGAATCATTTTAATAAACAAACCTCATTTCCGTAATTTTTAAGAATTTTAACTGTTCACTCCCGGAGAGATAACCGTTATGAAACAAAAAAATGCGTTAAATTAAGTTCACAAATGGGACTTGGTTTTTGCTATCCTCAAACTGAATTTTAAGTTAAATTTCTTGACCGTGCGGGTACACGAAAAATTGCGAACTGTCATCACAAAAGGGAATTACGTCATCGTGAATCGACCCATATTGTTCTAGAATCGACGAAGCCCGATAGGAAATACATCCTACTATTCACTATACTTAGTCGGCTCGCGAAGGGTGCGTCGGCCGATTTTAGTTCATAATAATCGGCCTATTGTTGCAACGTCGCTTATGGGAGTTTTTGCTGGGCATCAGCCGATTAATAGGCCGATTTCGTAGGCCTATCAAATAGGGTGATGAGTAGCATGATTGTGTAGGAACCGACTAAATCGCCTGATTAGTAGGGCGATAAAGTTGATGAGATATTCCTACCCAATCGTACTAAATAGCCGGATTGATTGATAGCAAAAATTGATTTTTCTTCGCACCACCCAACTCAATCCGACTAAATAGCAGAATTGATTGGCCTCAAAAATCGATTGTTTTTTCTATCACCCGACCCAATCGTACTAAATAGCCGGATTCATTGATCGCAAAAATGGATTTTTCTTCGTACCACCCAACTCAATCCGACTAAATAGCAGAATTGATTGGTCTCCAAAATCGATTCCTTTTCCTACCACTCTACCCAATCGTATTAAATAGTGGGATTGATTTACCGCAAAATAGAACCACCCGACCAAAAAGGTTTATTAGTCACATGATTTAGTAAAGTAAACCTGCGAATCCATATTTAATAGCAGTATGGACTAGACTAGAGCAAGTCCAGTGGAGATTTTTCTTATGAGAATGCCGAAATATTTTAACTTAGCCGATCTGGAAACGACATGTCCTGCGAAGAAGCTTGCCATCCAAGCACTGCATCTAGAAACTGGCCCACGGTGAGAGCGGCGGAATCCATAAACGATACCTCCATCGGAGTCAGGAACACCTTCTATTACGGCTTCAGGCATATCCGACAAACGTCCGGGAACTTGGTCAGGTAGAACGTCGTCATGATGGAACCGATAGAATTCGCTAGCCACTCCAACGAACCACTGATGACCGACGAGACCTTTCGTGCTGACGTGGGCCAAGCTTTCCCATCGATGAACTCCATCACACACAGATGTCAAATACTAATTCAGTTATGACCATTCCATACTAAATAGGCTTAAAGTATGCCAACTAAATAGAGTCCTACGTAAACCTACTAAATTGACCAATCCTTCCCGATAACGTAGATCAACTTATTGTGCTACTAGATCATACGTAATTGTGTGAGCCTACTCATCAGCCGATTTAGTATGGCACCTATTTCATATTCAAGCGTAGCCCGATTAATCGGCATACTAAATAGGGTCATTGATTTAGTAGGGCGATTCGTAGCCAGACTAAATCGGCACCCAACTAAATATGTGAACGGCGAAATTTTTCATCTGTCAAATTTCCTATCGGGAGAGTGAATTCATAGTTAATAGTCTGTTCAATGAAACCTAGTCGAAACGGGTCGAAACAAGTAGAACAAGAATTGACAGTTGATCACCTGTCTCTTTCCAATTGACTTCGACCGATTTCTACCTGGTCGAAACCAATCCTGCTGCCGAGCTGGATTGGTTTCGACTATTTTATACTTGCCCCATTGAACAACGACCTGACTAGTTTCGACCAAAACATTGGTGATCGAACATCTACCAGTTGCCTGAAACCAGTTGAAACCGATTTTTACCAACCGTTGAACGAAGCTAGTGTTCACTGGAACTGGCAACAAGCCAGTTGAACAGATTGGAAATCATCATGTACGTCTAGGTGATCGAGCGGTTAGCGTGGTAAGACGGTGATCGCTGGTCCACTGATGGCATGGGTTCGATTCCCATCTCGGTACTGGATGTTAAATGTCAACCTTAAGTTGTCCACGTAATTTATTCAGTCTGTAAAGCCTAAATCGGCTAAGACGGTGTATGTCTTAAAAAAAAAAAAAGAAGTGTTGCCAATATGACGGATGGATTATCCAAACATATGTTAATCACTATCTTAACCTTATCGACTTAACGAGAATAAATGTGATCATTTTCCGATACAAATAGTACTCTGTTTTATTTGATATTAGCTGACCCGGTGTGCTTTGTAACACCTTCTAAAAAGCAATAAATTGTGAGAAAATAATTCTCGATATTTTTACAATGAGAGCCTTCACATCACATGTTTTTCAATAATTGTTTTAAATTTGATATTAGGAACTCGTTTTAATTTGCTTTTTTCCTCTGCAATGTGCAAAGTTTTTCGTAACAAAATTTCATCACATTAGACATAAGGCTCTATTTGTTTGATAAGTTTTCGTGCTATACATATTTTCCTTCTTCCCGATTCTCCTCTGAAAAAAGGAGTGGTATTGAAACTCAAAAAAAGCTTTAAAGTAACATATCGTTTCTCTTGCTTGAAGGTTTGAAAAACTATTCGATAACAGCTTCTCCATTCCTGGTTCTGTACTGAATAGAATCTTTCCTAAAAAAAATTTTTTCGTACTCGAGTACTTTTTCTTTCAAATTTGGTTCTATTTGTTGGATAAAAAAATACATACAAAAAACTGGAAGGTGAAAAGGGGTTTTTAAATAACTATAGAATAATTTCTCGTACTCTTATACTCTCTCCTGTAGAATTTGGTTAAATTTATTTTATGAGGTCTTGAATTTATCAAAAAAAACGTATGGCACCTTTTTTCTCTTTCCAATTCTGTAGGGAGAACCAAATAATTTTAGAAATATTTCTTGAATTTAAATTTTCTTCTCAATTTGTTACAATCTGCTAGATCTGCACTCCAGTTATTAAAAAATGTATGAGAGCATTGATAAATCACAGAAAAAGATTCTTCTCATATACTCTCTGCTATTAAATTTGAATAATAAGTTTTCGAATGGTCCAAAAATAATTTATGAAAACCTTACCTCTCTTTCCCTCTTCCCGTTGGAGTGATTGAGGGGTCTCAAAACATAAAAATAATCATTTCTCGTACTCAAATATACTTCCGTGATATATTTAGTTTTTTATACGATTAGTTCTCGAGTAATACATAAAAAGGGGACCACTCCACCCTTCTTATCCCACCAGTAGAAGGACAGATGGGTCTCAAACATCGTAGAAACTTGACTAGTAGCCTTAAACCTTTCTTTGTGAAATTTGGATTAATGTGCATGATTAAATATCAAATCATGCATTAAATTATATGGAAAACTTTCCCCTCTTAATATCCCCCCAATAGAATAGGATGGAGTCCCAAATGCTTATAAAAACTTTTCTCGTACAAAAAAAAACCACCCATGTCAAATTTGCTTGATTAGTTGTCGAATTTTGCAAAAACAAAATCTATGGAAGGCCCCTCCCCCTTTTTTATATTTACATGGAAAGGAGGAAGAGTCTCATACCATCTTTAAAAAATTCTTCCTATCCTTATACCCTCACACACTAAATTTGGTTCCGTTTGCTTGTTTAATTCTTGAGTTGTGCGAAAAATTGTATGGCTGCCCCCCTCCCCACTTTTTTCCCATTAAAAAGACTTCTAAGCGTCATATCAAATATCAATTTTATGTTATGGTATGTGATTTGTTCACATTAGTGTTTGTTTATTTTTTTCAGTTTTAATATTTATAAATGAATTCGTCGAAGGTTGAAATAAATATTCACAAGAACTTTCCGAAATTCATTCTTGGTTTTTTATATTCAGCATCTTTTCAGCATCTACAGTTGCGATTGAGGAGGGTACCATCGCTTGCTGCCGGCGATTTATATTGCGTTATTCTTTTGTGTAATAATGTTAAAAAAGATTTTTTTTTCCGGCTTAAAAGGTTCAAAATATTTCTTTAGAGGCTGAATAGCATTCTATTGCGCCAATGAAGGAAGGAGAACGAAACGAGTGCTAATTAAGCTACTTTGAACCCTTTTTAATGGAATTCCCTCTCTCCCTCTCAGATTCAAGAGTTCTCACACTTGCCGTCTAAATTCTGAGTCGCTAACAGCTCGTGTATGCTCGGATAACCATTGGAGCACGATCAGCAAAAAAAAAACTTTTGAATGCGTTAACTCACTGAAACACTCTCGAAAACTCGATGTCTTGCTAAATTGCTAACATAAAGTTACCAAACTATTGAGCGAGTAAGTACTTTTGTACTGAACACTAGTAAATGGGGTTGCCTAAACTCAGGGGTAGAAAAAGTCTGAAGTTATTGTATTTGAATTACAAAACTTTCGTTTTTCGCAAATTTAATTTTCATAATATGCTGTAAACGTGTCTAAACACAGTGTTCAGTTTTGATATGAGTAGACCACGAACGTCATCAGCTGTTTACAAAAAGTACTTTATTTTGTTGAAAACATATTCTCTCCTAGTAAATGAACAACAATAACTCAAAAAATTCCGGAATTATAAGACTTGATTCGGTCTGCTCGATGCTCGAACATTTGAAATATTTTGAAGGCAAATTTGTTGATGATATGACACTTGTAAAAATAATCTTTAATGAACTTTAGTTTGAAAAAAAAGCAATGTGCATTAACACTCACTTAAAGGATTACACGCAGAAAAAGAACTGGGGTTGGTTTCAACAAAACGTTTTGTTATTTTATTTTGTATTTTAAAAGCAGATATTTGAATAGCTTCAACAATTTTTTTAATATAGATAAACGAAATTTTTATCATTTTTTATAACATGAAATTAAAATTTGGCTTATTATAAAACCAATATTGCGTTTATCCGATAAACATGTTCATGAAAAAAGGTAAGTAAAAAAAAAGTGATGAAATTTCAGCATATCCGAACAACAACACAACGAAAAATCACAGAGATGGCCCAAGCAAGGCAATTTACGCCAACAGCAGCCCACTCATCAGGGTTTCATGCCAGCAGGGAAAGCAGCTTTCAAGGTAGATATCAAAGTTTCCAACAAGCCGGAAAACTACTCAAAACCGGCTGGGGGAATAAAATTTTTCTGAGCATACATTTTACATTTTTTTTCCTATTTCAGATGCAACTACCCAAATCGTGCCGTCTATTCTTTCCGAAATAAATTTTCGTTGATGTTTTGTGAATTTTCGTAATGGTTTATGAATAAAGAAAAAACTTATACCTAAATTTTTTTGTTTACATTAGTAGATCCGAAAATTCTTCAAATCAAAATTATATATGTTAATTTGAATTTAAAAAAAAAAATACAGCACAAAGTTTAATTTTTTGAAACCCTCAATGATTCATTTTTCCAACAATAAAAATTTTGTAATTCTCAACCAATTTTTTTTATTGTTTTGACAGAAATTTCGATTCATTTTGAAAAAAGGTGTTTAAATCAAACGGAAAGGTTAAATCGAATCGATGTTTTTTGTCAGTGTTATCAAAAACATGTTTGTGCCTTTTCTCAATCAAAGTTTTTATTATTTTTGGCCGAAATTTTATTATTTTTAAAATATATTTTTCTGCGTGTGACACATGATAATTTTAAGGGAGGAAGAATTTGAAATATTTTTTATGAATACTCGATAAATAAATAAGAAGTTGTAATGTGAGTAGGAAAATTGAAATTAAAATTAAATTAAAAATTGCCAGTTTTACTGGTTGCTGATTTCCAACTCTCAAGATTGCTTAAGTGTAAATTTGACATTCCTCGCTTAAAACCGCTATGTCTCTCTTGTTTATCAATCGAATGCTACAATATTTATTGTTTTAAAAACCCCGTGACGTAACTCAAATATGTTTTGCTGACAATATTCAGCTGCAATATTTCAGTTTTCCGTTATTCAAAGGCTAAGAAAAAAATCCGAAAAACATGCTTTGGAAAAAAGACTGTAAATCAGCAACGGAATTCTCAAAAAAAAAATTAACTTAGTGTCCAAGAAAGCTGAAGTTAGAAGCTATACGTTGCACATTAGAATATATATTTTTTGAAGTTTTTTAAGATCATGATCATTAAAAAATGCAAAAAAGTGGTGTAAAACGTTTTTTCGTAACCGTCAAAATTGTTTAAGTCACACTAGATAAATTTTGAAAAATTGACTTAATTTTCACGTTTTTGCATGATTTTGTCGTTTTTGCCGCCCATCTCCCACCCAATTTCGGAACGAACAAACAGCTGCTAGCGGATGTTAGAGCTAACATTTTTACTTTTGATATTTTTGAAAAGTATAGCAGTGCTTATGTAATAATTACCACTTAAATTGGTATGAAATTCCTTTTTCTGGTAAATATAAACTTATTGCGGAAATCTTGCGTAAATATACTCAAAATCCAGTGCAAAAATGAATTTAAGCGCAACCTTTAAGCGCTACCTTTAAAAATTCGTCAAGAATTCTGTGTTTCGTATTTATAAAATCTGAAAATGCAAAAATGTTTCAAATCACGTCAATTTTCCAATCCTTCTCTCAAAATTTATCTGGTGTAATTAAAACAAATTTCAGGGTTCAATGATTGAAAGTACGAATTTTACATCACTTTTTTACATTTTTTACGGTGAAGATCTTAAAAAGTTTCGAAATAATATATTCTTATGAGCAACGCATTTTTCCGAAGCATGTTTTTTCGAATTTTTTTCTCAGACTTTGAATAACGGAAAACTGAAGTAGTGTATGTGTATATTGTCTGGAAAGCATATTTGAGTTACATTACAAGGTTTCCAAAACTATAAATTTTTTTAAAAATCTATTGGAAAACAAGAGAGATATATTGACACTACAAAAACAGTAACGAGTAAAAATTTCTGGAATGGTTGAGGGTTAAATTGTGAGCAATTTCTTAGAGATAATCCTTCTATGTAAGTGAGATTAGAAAAAAAGTGTAAACAAATAACTGACAGCATTTAAGAAACGCACATTTAAACATGAAAAGATGGATTACATCGTTAAACGCCATATTCATAATACAGTGTGACAGGGCTTACGTTTAACTAACATTTTAACTATATTATAAAAAATTAAATTTTATTCAGTTCAAGAAGGTTGAATTCAATATAACAGCCTTCGTTTAAAATTTAACATCCTTTTTTTTGTAAATAAATGTTTCATGCTGTGTTGCAACGCTTATTTAACTAGACTCGACTTAAGCTAGTTATTCATAAAATCGCACCTTTCTCTCTGCACTAACCGTTTTAAAATTCTTAATCCCAGCTAAGCTGGTTGAATTGCGTTAATCTAAAAAAAACGTAGCTCATTATCTGCGCCGGCCGGTTGCTTCCGGTATATCAACGAAGAACAACAAACCCGAGCAAACATGTGAGGCCTGACGCCGTGCCGTCCTGCTTGGGCGATTCTTGCTTGATCCATAAACAGGACAGAATAGAAACCCAGGCAACCTTTTCGTTCAATGTCCACCTTTTCCATAATCATCTATTGTTTACATGAAGGGCAAAAATAGCTCTCCTGTGCCCGGTAATGATAAAGTAATTAACTCGACGAACTCTATGGAGCCACTCCCGGTATTAACAAACGATGGCATGTTGGGGGAGAGAAAAGTTCCTTCAACCAACACAACTTCCGACTCGACGCACAAAACCCGAAATGAAATTATGTGTGTTGGCTGTGATAAAGGTGCACAGAGCTCAACTTCAACATCACTATCATCATCAACGTGTCGCCATCCTCGTGGTCCGTTTTCGCTCCAATGTGCACACGTGTGAGCTGTATGTGTGCTCACGGTCTCTATTTGGTGTGATAATGCACATTTCCGGAACCGGTAACAGAGCTGACAAAATATGGGAGCAAACTAGTCAAATCAACTTTTAATTGGGATCAACTTTTCTGGTGACATAAAAGAGAGATGTACTAGCACTGCTGCGAGACAACTCGCTGAACCGTTCGCAAATTTTCGATTGTATAGTTTGTCCGTTGATTTGAAAAGTTGATTTTTTTTAAATTTTTTATTCAAAGAATAAAATATTAACTGTCGTTTAAAGTAACAACTGCATTCGATTATCCTACTGCAACTGACCTGACCTTCATGAGCCTCGCCTTCGACGGCTGGCCTTTAATGACTGTGTAGGTTCAACAGATGCTCCAAATGGTTGGTCAGCTGTGCAAGGCTAAGGGTGGTTCAATTTGAGCTCCTCTTAAAACGTTAAGTGGAAAATAACGTGTCCAAGAAGCAATAAAATTTAAAGAGTAGGTACATTCTTAATGTTGATCTCTTTTGAACAACATGTGTCACTTACCGATAACGCCCTGAGTACCACCCTATAGACATAACTGCATAGATAGCTACATCATCTGGTGCATCGCACACGTCCATTCAGTGTCCATTCACGTGAGTCTCAATGGTCTTTAGGTTTTAATAGTGGTTTTTTAAGCCCTCCCTGCACACATGGAAGGGATATCTTCCGTGTCGATAGTTTACGAAATCATTCTCCTGGCAATAGTGTAATTATTCAAGTTTCCTTCCTTGTTTCGTGTGGGCGGGCACATGGACTTGGAGATATTGTTTTATCGATTGTTATTGATTACCTACGTGAGATTTAAATATTTTCAAATAAAATGGCAAGACATTGAACATTGTTCATTGTTGTCTCAAAATTGCCGTTGAACGAGGCATCATGAAACAGCGGGGTAAGATACGAATTTGATAGAATGTAATCTAGTCAAAATTTCATACTAACAAATTGATGATTACATGCTTTCTCACGTCTCGAGGAAATTTTATTTAGTTTTTGAAACTCATAAAAAATTTAAAAATCTTTCAATAGATGTCCAACTTTAAACATTTTTCGATGGCGTAACAAACTTCACCGAGTATGACGGATTGATATTATGATTTCAGCTACACACTTTATGTTGGTTTCATCATTCTAACACGTTTGGAAAATAATATTTTACCTGTCTAAGGTCCACTTCCATCTGTACCGTTGAGCCGTCAACACGTACGCCGGAGCATCGTATCGTTGCTGTGTACCTGCAGGAACATTTTACATTATTTATTTTTTCCTTACCTGTATTTCAATCAGCACTTTTCAGTGCTAAAATTATTTTCATTTTCTTTTATTCATATTTTCTCTTTTCTTTCCAGCATGGGTAAGTCTTCGGCCGGCTCAAGGGCCGGAAGAAAACGGATTGCTGAACCTAATCCAGGGCCATCTGCCAAAAAAGTTGAAATTTCCAATTCATTCGATGTCCTTCATAACATCGGTGATGAGGAAATATTCAAATTTAATTCTGATAAGAGTACTAAGCAACCTTCTTCTTCTACTCATACTCTTAAAAACGAAAAGATTCCACCAATAACGGTCACGATTCCTGACTTCAATGCCTTTCGAAAAGAAATCGTCACTTCCGTCAAGGATGTGAAGATTTCTTTTCAGATCGGTCGAAGGGGAACTGCTCGTATATTGGCGGAATCTTTTAATGATTTTCAAAAAATTTTAAATTATTTGAATAATAAAAAACACCAATTTTTTACGTACGACACTAGAGGTGATCGTCCTTTTAAAGTTGTACTTCGTGGTCTCACCGGCGATCAGACACCGGATGAGATCACAAATGAATTAAATTCTTTGTTAGGTTTTTCTCCAATTCAAGTATTTCAAATGAGGAAAAGAACCAACACGAATAATACCAGTAGTGTTGGTTTTGCTCCTGAACTTTATTTGATCCATTTTAAAAAGAATCAGGTTGATAATTTGAAAATTTTGGAAAAGGCTCGTCTTATGTTTCATTGTCGAGTAAAATTTGAACCTTTTCGTAAATCCCATACCAATTTTTTACAAAATATTACGCAATGTCGTCGTTGTCAAGCTTTTTGTCATGGCACTAAAAATTGTAGAATGAATGCCAGATGCATGTTTTGCGGCTCATTCGATCATGAAAAATCTAAATGCCTTTTTGGTGGTGATAAGCCAAAAACAGAATTTTTTAAGTGTGCGAATTGCGCAGGTAATCATTCCTCGAATTCTCTAGATTGTCCCGTTAGGGCAAAAATTGTTGCTTCTAGGAAAAACCCCAAAGTTTCCAGAAAAGTTTCTTCTCCTCCTTCCTCTTTTTCGTCTACACACGTCAGACCGGCAAACAACCTGCCTGTTCGCAGTCAGCCTCGGCCTACATTGGAATCACGGCTGGGTAATACCCGAAGTGATTTTAATGTTACCTGGGCTGATTCTGCGCCACAGACTCGTTGTTTATCGTTCTCAGAGGTGGTTGAAAATGGGTTGCCCTCTTCAGGTTTAGCTTTCCAAACTTCTTTTAATTATGCTAACAAAATTATTATGACTTTACGATTCCCTCATGGATCCAAATAGATGTTTAAATATTATGAATTGGAACGCTAGATCTTTGCTGGCTAACCAAGACGAGTTCTTTTTATTTTTGAAAACTCAAAACATACTTATTGCTGCCATCACTGAAACTTTTTTAAAGCCAGACAATAACTTGAAAAGCAATGCTTTCTTTAAAATTTTACGAAATGATCGACTTGATCGACAAGGTGGGGGTGTAGGTATTGTCATCAATAGTCGTCTCAAATTTAGACTTCTTCCTTCTTTTAATACAAAAGTCTTAGAAACAATTGGAATTGAATTAGAAACTTCTATGGGGAAAATTATAATTGTTGCCGCATATTTGCCTTTCCAATGCAGCGGTGAACAGAAAAATTTTTTGAAGGGAGATTTACAAAAACTCACCAGAAATAAATCTAAATTTTTTATTATTGGTGACTTTAATGCAAAACACCGATCTTGGAATAATATTTCATCAAATTCAAATGGGAATATTTTGTTTAATGACTGCTCTGCAGGTTATTATACTGTTGAATATCCTAATGGGCATACTTGTTTTTCTTCAATTAGAAATCCCTCCACAATTGATTTGATTCTAACGGATTTAGGCGAGCATTGTAGTCAATTAGTTACTCATGCGGACCTCGATTCAGACCACCTTCCAGTAACATTTTCTTTATTCCAAAGTCCCATTGAAAACCCTTTAAAATCAACTTTTAATTTTCAAAAGGCTAACTGGGAGCGATATATGAATTTTATTGAACGTAATTTAGATGTAAACGTTCCATTGAATTCAATAGAAGATATTGATTTGGCTGTAGAAAATTTGACAACTTCAATAGTCAATGCTAGAGCCGCTTCAATACCTAAAGTTAAACATAAATTTAATCAACCTTTAATTGATGATGATCTTCAGTTTTTGATACGACTGAAAAACATTCGTCGACGCCAATTTCAACGAACTAGGGATCCTTATTTGAAATTAATTTATTGCGACCTTCAAAAAGAGATCAAACGTCGTTTAAATTTCATTCGTAATGAAAATTTTGCTAAAGCAGTAGAGGACATAAAACCCTACTCAAAGCCATTTTGGAAATTAACTAAAATTCTAAAAAAGCCCCAGAAGCCAATTCCTACTTTGAAAGATGGGGATAAACTTCTTTTAACTAATTCAGAAAAAGCTCAAAAATTAGCCCAACAATTTGAGTCTGCTCATGATTTTAATTTAAACGTTGTAAGTCCAATTGATGCTCAAATTTCCCTAGAATTTGATGATATTCTTTCTAAGCAAATTGTGTTTGAAAGTTCTTGTGAGACAAATATTGATGAACTTAAATTGATTTTCAAAAAAATTTAAAAATATGAAAGCCCCGGGGGAAGATGGGATTTTCTATATTCTTATTAAAAAGTTGCCTGAAAGCACTTTAAATTTTTTAGTTAAAATCTTCAATAAATGTTTTCACTTGGCTTATTTTCCCAATAAATGGAAAAATGCCAAAGTAACTCCAATTTTGAAACCTGGAAAAAGTGCTTCAGAGCCTTCAAGTTATCGACCAATTAGTTTGCTTCCTTCTTTAAGTAAACTATTTGAGAGAGTTATTTTGAATAGAATGATGATTCACATTAATCAGAATTCTATTTTCCCTGATGAACAATTTGGTTTTCGTCATGGACATTCTACTACACATCAACTTTTGAGTGTAACTAATATGATTAACGCTAGCAAATCTGAGGGTTATTCAACTGGTGTTGCTCTTCTTGATATTGAAAAAGCTTTTGACAGTGTTTGGCACAAAGGTTTAGTAGCTAAATTAGCTCGATTTGATTTTCCTGTATATCTCACCAAAATTATTCAAAATTATTTGACTAGCCGAACTTTGCAAGTAAGCTATCAAAATTCATGCTCTGAAAGGATACCCATTAGAGCTGGTGTCCCTCAGGGTAGTATACTTGGGCCTATTTTATACAATATTTTTACTTCTGATCTTCCTGATGTCCCAGAAGGAAAAGATAGAAGATTATTTGCTGACGATACTTTGCTTTCAGCCAAAGGTCGAAATTTACGGGTGGTACGCAGTAGATTGCAACAAAATTAAAATTCCTTTTTGAATTACTTGAAAATGTGGAAAATTTCTCCTAACGCTTCCAAAACTCAACTTATTTTATTTCCCCATAAGCCAAGAGCAAATTTTTTAAAACCTAATGAAAATCATTCCATAACTTTTAATGGGGTTTCTTTAGAATGGCCTGATCACGTGAAGTACTTGGGACTCACACTTGATCGGAATCTTTCTTTTAAGAATCACATTGAAGATATTCAATCTAAATGTAATAAATACACTAAATCTCTTTATTCTCTCATCAACAGGAAATCCCGACTTTGCCTGAAGAATAAGATGCTTATTTACAAGCAAGTCTTCCGACCAGCGATAATGTATGCAGTTCCGATTTGGTCTAGCTGCTGCGCGACGAGGAAGAAAGCCATCCAGAGGATTCAGAACAAGGTTCTGAAAATGATTTTGCGGCTTCCACCTTGGCACAGCACCGAAGATCTTCATCGGATTGCGGGCATTGAATCGATCGAAGAGATGGCCAACAAAATCATCTCCAACTTCAGAGGCAAATCGATGCAGTCTTCCATCGCAGAGATTCGCTCTCTGTACAATTAGTTTAATTTTAGGATAGCTTTAGTTTTTAGTTTAAAATATTTTTTTTTTTCACTACAGGATGTTCTCCTTTATAAAAATGCTTGATTGTGCTCAGCAAATTTAAGTCGAATAAATAAATTTTAGTGATTATTAAACTATAGGGCTCTGAAAGTTCATTATTGAACTGAACACCTAATTTAATGTATTAATGTAATATAAATGTAATGATGAATTGGTACTAATAAAGATATATTAAAAAAAAAAAACCTGTCTAAGGTATGATTCCACAAAATTAAAATCACAGTGAAACCTTGTAAGGAAAAGCTGTACAAGATGCACCAGTTAAGCATAATCACTATTTACAGCGATACCAATCATTTAAGAAACAAATTGAAAGTTTACGATGATTCAGGGATCAGATTTACGTATTTTAAGACAAAATATGATAAAAACACGATGTTGTAAGCCTACTTGGTTGAAACGCTCACTGAAGAAGATAGTAGAAATACCGGTATCTGAACTTTTCATTTACCGTGGTTGAATTAAAAGGAATCTTTCGAATGCTTTAATTCAGACGATCTTGATTATATTTTTGAAAAAAACTCAAACTGCCAGAAAACAAACCGCGGGATAGAACGCCAAAACAAGTGGACAGAAGGCATCATATGAAAAGGGTGGTGAGAAAAGAACAATGATTATACGAAATGTCATAATTGAAACATCAAATTAAATATTCATCGTATTTTTGAAAATCAACCATGCTTTGGCAAAAAACCATCTATAATTGCTAAACTTATCGAAAATTTCGCTTTTCAAAATACACTTTTCTACATTCTTATAAGTAAAACGCCTTCAGGTAGGCAACGAAATTAAATTTCTTGACTGATATCGCGGCAAACATGGCGCTGATAATATTTTCGAGGCAAATATTGGTGCACCTTTTCAACTAGAACAAGGACGAAATTTGCATTGTTATCGTAATTTGGGAGTCAGCAAATAAAAATAATGGCATTTTATGTTGATATTCGAGTTTACTCAAAAGTTAACAGCAATCAAAATTTGAACGTAAAACAAGTGGTCTGGTGGGCGTTCTGCCCCAATTTTGATATGATTGATTTTAGATAAAATTTGTGAAAAGTTAGTAAAACACAACAAAATATGTATAGTCTTCCGAAAGTGGAAAAACGATAAGCTTTAGTTTCATCAGATTGCGCCGGATGTTTTACCATAAAGTCTTACATGTTACCCATGAAAAATAACAAGTTTTACGCTGATTCCATAAATCCTTCAGTTTCTAAGTCGTTTTTGTGAATTTTTCATCTAATAAATCATGGAGAAGCTTGCTTGCTACAATAAAAATGAAGAAAAACACCATTCGATACCGTAGGTTAGTGTATTTTTGTTAAAAATTGACATGGGCCATCTTAACCAGCTGGTGCGTCTTGTACAGTTTTCCTCTAATTAATAACACGTTTATTAACATTAAATTTGCATCTATTTCAGTAGAATTTAAAGTAAACTTTTACCCTTAAATATATGCAGCACCCGTATGTTTTTTTCTCATATCAACTTCAGTTTACATAAAAAGTAGTATTCAAATCTAACAACACCTAAAATTACCACAATTTGTGTTTTATGCCTAAGAACATCGCAAAACTATATGTTTTGTCAGGTTTACAATAGGTTTCTCATTTTAGAACATGTTTCTTGCGTGTTCCGCCCTTCTCTGATGAATATGCAAAACGCATGTGTTTCAGTCATAAAAAATCGAAAAAAAAATTCTGACTATATGTCAGTGTGATGTCACATCATCCTTAAATCTTTTGATGCATAAATCGTGTGATTATCTTTGAATTTAACTCTACAGAATCTATTCATATTGAGAAGTGCTGAAAGTTACTCCAGTTGAGATCTTGTTATGAAAATGTTCATAGTTACATCCCCGGAAATTTTTTTGTGTTTTTTGGGAAAAAAAATTCTGACCTTCTGAGTTTTTACCCATGAATTCTGTGATGGTTTTTTGTTATGAAAACGACATAAATGGCTTTGAAAAGTCATGAAGAAATGTGCCAACTAATTATTAATTAATTACCAATCTTACCATGCCTTCCAAAAATCCAGTATTTATGTTGACATAAAGTTTATAATTTTGGAAATGCGTACAAAATTCAAAAAGTCTGTTAAATTTGTCTATACTTACCAAATTCTGTTTTTTTTGTGACGGTTTTAAATATTAAAACTGTTTTTATTTCATGTTAATTGAATCAGCAATGGTTGTCTAAAAAACATGAATTTGGTACTGCTGCATATGAAAAAATGGTATGACTCTTTGCGGACGTTTGAAAAAAAGAAAGTGGGAAGATTTACGTACGATTGAATAATCCAATACGCCTAGAAACCTTTTTCAAACATTTACAAATGTGCTTAACTGAAGATAAATCAAGCGCCTTTAAATTAACAGAACAACAAAAAAATCCGTTGAAAAGGAACATACACATGTACTGAACAAGAGCCTGTTCTTTAAGAAGGATTAAATAGGATTGATGTTTATTTAAAGGGCGAATGCAAAGAATTTTTTGCAACCATATGTGTAAGTTATCAATAATCTAAGAAGAATTTCCAGTTAAAAGGTACACTAGAGCGAATGCAAACGTTCAAAATTTACATAAAATGTTTACATTATTTCTTCATTTATAAATTGTTGGGCCCAAATAAACAATCTGACTAAACAAACTCAACTTTTTTTAAAATTATTTGCCGAAAAACTGTTTACAGGTTCACTGTTATCATACCCGGTGTTCCTCTATTGAGAGTTTCGATTTACAAAAAAAACACTTATTTTTTTAAGGCTTTGAGTTATTTCAGTATGAAATTTTCCAGATAATGATATGAACTCATGAAACCATCGTAGCCTAAACAGATTATTTCTTTTCGAACTATTTAGTTTTTTTTAAATCAGCTTTTCAATTTAATGTTATTGAATCTTGAAAATATTACAGATCCCCACCAACATTGTTCAGGAAATTTTGAAATCAGAACATCATTTCGATCTTCAATTAAAAACATATGTTTTTCTATTTTTAATACCAATCGTTTCCTTGATTCATTGGGTTAAAGTTCATAGGAATGTTAGGAATAGCTTTTTTTATTAATCAATATAAAAAAAAGTAGATTGTAGTATACAAGATCGCCAGATTTTATGCCATGGCAAATGCTGTTTGGGAACACTTCAAGTTGAAATGTGTCATATCTATAAGTTAGGTATCTAGAAAAACTTTTTGAACATGATTTTGGTGGTGAAAATATGTATATTAATTCAAACTTCTTAGAGGGGTGAGGATGGTGAACAAAAAGCTGTCCCAAAACTAATTGGGAACTAAAAGTGCTGCGTTAGGAATTTTAATCCTAACGCAGCGCTTTTAGCCCCCAAATACTCCGAAAATTGTCCCAATATTCAAAATTTTATTTTCATAAAGTTTCATATGCAATAAAATACAATAAATGAAAAACTTTTAATTTCGATTCAAACCTTAATGTTATTTCGAACAAAGTGGAATAATTTAACGAAATGGTATACAATAAATGAAGCAAACATATTATCAACATACAATTATATATGGAAAAAGTTACAAAAAGTTATTTTTTTTGCAATAGGCTTGCAAGTTGGACGATAACATCGAACTGAAAAAATAAAACCATTTTGCGACAAGAACCACATGAAACAATTTTGCGACAATTCATGAAAGTTGCATGTAAGATATATTGAAGGTTATTTATTTGTTTATTTAAGAAAATACCCGTAGAACTGAATTAAAACTGTTAGGTTTTATTTCGATAGAATTAAGCGGGACAATTCGAGTAAACGGAAATGAGGGAAATTAAAAAAAAAACTAGAACATGTTTACAATAGCGAGACGATTAACAACTCAATATTTCATAAATTTTAAAAGTTAATCAGCGAAGAAAAAACGGAAAATGGACGCCAAATTTAACAGGGTAAGACGAAGTTTACCGGGTCTGCTAGTTTATTATAATATAATTATAATTTCACCCAACTTTTGACAGTTTTAAAGGTGTTTTTCTTAAGGAGAGAAAGAATAACTTTTCGCTTCCATCGCCCATTCAATCCACCGGCAAACAACCACGGCTAAGCTGTGCGTGTGTATGTAGCAAAAACAACAAAAAAAAACATTCATAAATAATAAATTCAATTGACATCACTGCTTAGGCCTCGCGAAGTATTGCATGAAAAGTAATCATGCAATACCTCGCTACCCTGCAGTGATGTCAATTGAATTTATTGTTTATCAATGCGAAAAGACATACCCCCATTAGACCGCTGCAAGCTTTGTATGGAAATTTAAAATTTTTAAATTTTAACACCTCCAATAACTTTTTTAGATTGTTTTTGCTGCCAGAAATAGCAATAAAATTTTTGGAAGCGATCCATCCAGTCCTGAATTAGCGCAACGGGTTTTAATTTTGTATGGAAATTTGTATGGGAAAACAAAATTTTTCATTCAAAAATCGCCAGAGATGTTCTGAAAGTTCCAAAAAATATAACTTTGGATGAAGAATGTTCCTTGATTCTTGCAGTAAATTTCATGTGAACAAAGCACAAACCTTAATTTTTTGCCAGAAAAGATATTTCATGTTATATAAAATTTTTGTTTTCAATTTTTTTTTTAATTTTATCGTTTTTGACTGCTTATTTGAAAGCTGTGTAACGTTAGGATGGAAATAAAAAATCTCAAAAAACTGCTTTACATTGCCAGAGAATTTATTGATTTATGTAGTCTTTGCAAAAACATTTCATGCAATTTTTAACAGCTCTAGCAAGCAAAGTCTGCCTGTTTTGAATACTTTTTAATGGATTCAGATTTTTTATTTTGAAATGGTTATAACTTTTTTAATGAAATTCTTAGCTGCTTGTCATAATAGCAAAAAATGAAGCTTAAGAATAGACAAATCTAAAAATCAAAGACCGACGTCATTTCAAGCTTATTTGAATTTTCTGGATGATTTAATGTGCAAAAATTTCTTCTTCCATACAAATTTCCATACAAAATTGAAACGCGTTGCGCTAACTCAGGAATCAACCAAATCATCTCAAATTTTATACTGATGCTTGGTGACCCAAAAGGCATCGAAAAAACATATGGGAGCAAAAAGTAATTTTTTGCAGCGGTCTAACCCCCATTCAACATCTTATAAAATTTCTGTTTAATATGATACGAAGCTAATAAGGTCCTCGACAAAGTTGTTCAGCGGAAAATTTCCTTACGGAATTTCGTAAATTGGCACAAAAACCATCAGCTGGCTCGGCTCCACAGAAGAAACAAAAATGACGTTGATTTTTCAGTACAAAATATTCAATTTACCCAGAAAAACCTAAAAGTTCAAATTTGCTCATGTAAACGTTTCTTAAAAATTCTGCAAAAAAATTATGGATGAGTTTCGGACCAAGATGAAGCTTTTTAGACCCCAGGGTTAGAGAAATTCAAAAATGACCCCAAATCGACTCAATCTAATGCTACATACCGCTTGTGCATCCAAAGTTCTTAGCTTTGTGGGACATCAAATTGACGTAGTCAAAAAAATTAATGGTTTCTTCAGTTATTTTCAATTTAAAAAAAAAAAACATGCGATCTTCGCTTTACTTAGTGAAAGAGGTAACCTGAAACAAACTTAGATGTGAATGAAAAATCTAATGAAAACGTATATAAATTAATAGTTTTTGATGCATTTTTGATGCCATAAAAACCATTACGCATTAAAACACCAATTGCAGTAATTTTCGGATTTGTTTACACTAATTTTTACATTTTTTCTGAACATAAGGATGTGCATTAGGGTGTCCCAAAATAACATAATGTCTGAAAAGCTGGGATCTCACCCTTCAAACTGTAGATTAGGATGTGAAGAACAACTTTTGTATGGGGCCACCTAGATAGAAAAATTTTCTAGAGGTTCCGCAAACGCGATATTTCAAAAAAAAGTTCACTTTTTGAAGATTTGATTTTAAATAAATTCTGGGTTCAAAAATTTTGACGAAATTTATATATTTTATATTTTTTTAATTTTGTTTGGGTTAAATACTAAACGTAAAAAAAAAGATCCAAATTTGTATCAAAATTTATAATCAGCAGCTATTTTCCAGATTTTTTTCCGAAAATTTGTATTCAACTGTAAAAACGTGTACCTAGCGGGAATTTTTTTTTATATATATGCCATGAAAAGATGCGGTTTTTTTGTGCTCTTAAACTTTGCTGAACAAAGTATGTTCTTTGTATCATTGTGTGAAGAGATATTCACGGTTCAATCCTTATTAAAAATCACAATTAAGGATTTTTTTAAATTAATTTATCAAACTCGTCCTTACAAATACCTACTTGAAAATTAAAACATTTGCAAAAAAAGACTTAGATAATTTAAGGGAACTATCAGCAGACCATATGTCAAATTTGAGCTGAATCTGATAACGGGAAGGGGCTGCACTGAATCTCAAGTGTGAAAGGGATTTTGGGACATTGTGTTCTGAAAAAGCATAAAAAATGGTTTTTCATCAAATACTTGTTTTCACAAATCGCCTTATAACTCCTTCAAAACATCTAAGACTTTTCTTTGCAAGAAGTTTGATTTTCAAGTAGGTATTTATTAAGACGAATTTCGATAAATTAAATAAAAAATATCCTAAATTGTGATTTTTAATAATGGTTGAACCGTGAATATCTCTTTACACGATGATACAAACAACATACTTTGTTCAGCAAAGATAAAGTGCACAAAAAATCGCATCTTTTGATTGCGTTGATATAAAAAAAAATTACGCGAGGTACACGTTTTGGTCAGTTGAATACAAAATTTTTTGACAAATTTTTTTTCTGGAAAATAGCTTGCTGATTTTAAATTTAGATACAAATTTGGTTCATTATTTTATTTTTTACGTGTAGTAATTAACATCAATCAAAATTTAAAAAATGTCTATAAATTTTGTAAAAATTGTTGGACCCAGAATACATTCGAAATCAAATCATTGTATAATGGACTGTTTTCAAAGATCGCGTTTGCGGAACCTCTAAACATGATTTTTTTAGTTGGCCCCAGACAAAAGTTCTCCACATCCTTATCTATCATTTGGAGGGCGAGATCCCAGATTTCCATATATTATGCGATTTTTGGACACTTTAATGTGTATACATTTAGGGGTAAAAATACTACGAAAACATCTAAATCATAAATCATAAATCATAAAATCATAAAAATAAAAGTTTGGATGAATGAAATTTCAATGTTGAAAAACGCGTGATGCAGAACAATTATATTCCAGCACATGGAAACGAGATTTACGAGGCGTCTCTTCGATTTACCTTTTTGTTGCATGTTACCCCAGACCGGTAACTAAACTATAAAAATATTTATTTAAAACAATGTTGCGATTGCTTGCAATATATTTTTACACCAACGGTGTTGGTACAGGATGATTAAACCAGTTGAAAGTTTGCAGGTGATATTATTAAGTCAGTCCGTCATACTGGGTAAAGTTTAGTATCAGACCGAAAAATGCTATAGTTAGTACATTTATTGATGATTTTTTTAATCTATATCTATTATATAAAATTCTCTTGTAACGGTGTTTGTAGTACTACTCCTCCGAAATGATCCAAACGATTCGAATGAAATTATTTTTAGAATATTCTGTAGCCATGCGAATCGGTTTATATCGATTAAAAACAACAGAAAGTCGCATCTATTGTCCGTAATTATTAAATTTGTAGTTTTTTGAATGAAATAAAAGTCATGGCTTCCATTTTTTCGAGATTTTTTTTACTTTGGGCGCCGGGCGGGCGGTTTGTTTTTCGTCTCCATGGTCGAGGCGTCGCAGGCAAACGTCGTGAGAGGATAGTAACCAGGGCATAGCATACTGATTAGTGGGAATATTTGGGCGCCTATTTCTCAACCAAGCATACTTTCAACGCACGTGGCGGCGATATGAAGCCTAGATGTGTTTTTTTTCTTATTGATTACTAGCTCTTTTTACAGCACATATGAATAAATGAAGCCTTGATGTGACCCAGATTGATATTTTACAGATCAAATCAAAACCATTTAAACGGTTTTAAATATTAAAACTTTTTTTGTTTCATGTTAATTGAATCAGCAATGGTTGTCTAAAAAACATGAATTTGATACTGATGCATATGGAAAAATGGTATGACTCTTTGCGGACGTTTGAAAAAAAGAAAGTGGGAAGATTTACGTACGATTGAATAATCCAATACGCCTAGAAACATTTTTCGAACATGAACAAATGTGCTTAACTGAAGATAAATCAAGCGCCTTTAAATTTACAGAACAACAACAAAATCCGTTGAAAATGAACATACACATGTACTGAACAAGAGCCTGTCCTTTAAGGAGGATTAAATAGGATTGATGTTTATTTAAAGGCCGAATGCAAAGAATTTTTTGCAACCATATGTATAAGTTATCAATAATCTAAGAAGAATTTTCAGTTAAAAGGTACACTAGAGCGAATGCAAACGTTCAAAATTTACATAAAATGTATACATTTTTTCTTCATTTATAAATGGTTGGGCCCAAATAAACAATCTGACTAAACAAACTCAACTTTTTCTAAAATTATTTACCGAAAAACTGTTTATAGGTTCACTGTTATCATACCCGGTGTTCCTTTATTGAGAGTTTCGATTTACAAAAAAAACACTTATTTTTTTAAGGCTTTGAGTTATTCCAGCATGAAGTTTTCCAGAAAATGATATGAACTCATGAAACGATCGTAGCCTGAACAGATTATTTCTTTTCGAACTATTGAGTTTTTTTTTAAATCTGCTTTTCAATTAAATGTTATTGAATCATGAAAATATTACATAGTCTTAAATCAAATCGCAGATCCCCACCAACAATGTTCAGGAAATTTTGAAATCAGAACATCATTTCAAACTTCAATAAAAAACTTTTTTTTTCTATTTTTAATACCAATCGTTTCCGTGATTCATTGGGTTAAAGTTCATAGGAATGTAATTTGCTTTTTTTTTCATTAATCAATATGAAAAAGTAGATTGCAGTATACAAAATCGCCATGGCAAATGCTGTTTGTGAACACTTCAAGTTGAAATGTGTCATATCTATAAGCTCGGTATCTAGAAAAACTTTTTGAACATGGTTTTGGTGAAAATATGTATATTTATTCAAACTACTTCGAGGGGTGAGGATGGTGAACAAAAAGCTGTCCCAAAACAAATTGGGAGCTAAAAGCGCTGCGTTAGGAATATTAATCCTAACGCAGCGATTTTAGCTCCCAAATACTCAGAAAATTGTCCCAATATTAAAAATTTTATTTTAATAATGTTTCATGTCCAATAAATTACAATAAATGAGAAACTTTTGATTTCGATTCAAACCTTAATGTTATTTCGAACAAAGCGGAATAAATCAACTAAATTGTATACAATAATTTAAACATACATATTATCAACATACAATTATTTATGGAAAAAGTTACAAAAAGTGATTTTTTTTGCAAAAGGCTTGCAAGTTGGACGATAACATCGAACTGAAAAAATAAAACCATTTTGCGACAAGAACCTGAAACTTGACTATTCGTTGATATACACAAAATCTGAATGATAGAAAAGTTAATAAAAAAGTATTCATGAAAGTTGCATGTAAGATTTATTAAAGGTTATTTTTTTTATTATTGGAGAAAAGACCCGTAGAACTGAAATAAAATTGTAAGGTTTTATTTCGATAGAATTAAGCGGGACAATTCGAGTAAACGGAAAGGAGGAAAATTAAAAAAAAAAAAAACTAGAACATGTTCACAAAAGTGAGACGATTAACAACTCAATATTTAATAAATTTAAAAAGTTAATGAAGAAAAAATTTAAAATGGACGCCAAATTTAACAGGGTAAGACGAAGTTTACCGGGTCTGCTAGTACATATATAAAAAGCTATTTCTGTATGTTTGTTTGTCCTCTATAGACTCAGCCGTCTCAAGAGCTAGAGGTCTGAAATTTGGCATGGATGCTCATTAGGACCAGGAATGATGAAAAATGTTTTCAGATTTTCGGATGACCCCTTCTGAAGGGGATCGCCCATACAAGACAAATACTGATTTCGCGATATTGACGTTACTTTTCGTCGGATTGTGTTGAAAATTTGAACATGAATGTTTTGGAAGAAGAGCAATTGATTTCAGGTGTCAAATTTTGTGCAAGGGGCCAGCCAAAGGGGGTCGTCCATATTAACTGTTCACTGTTTAAGCCATGTTGACGTTATTATTAATCGTATTAAAATGAAAATTGGTACACGATTGTTTTGAGTGACGTGCAATCGATTTAAGGTATCAAACTTAGTGTAAAGGGTCGTCAAAAGGGGTCGTCCTTATAAATATTTCAATATTTTAGCGGTATTGGCGTTTTATACATCGGATTGGGATGAAAATTTGCACATAGGAGTTATTAGGGACAATCAATCGATTACATTTATCCAAATTACAAACAGGGGTCCGCCAAAGGGGTCGTCCATAGTAACTATTAACTGTAAATGCGACATTGTCGTTATTATACATCGGATTCAAATGAAAATTGGTACTCAAGAGTTTTAAGGGACGAGCAATAGATTTCAGGTATTAAATTCAGTGTAAGGGGCCGGCAAAGGGGGTCGTCCATATTAATCTTTCAATATTTTTGCAACATCGTGGTTATTTGACATCCTATTGGGATGAAAATTAGCACACGGTAGTTTTCGGGGACGAGCAATCGATTTCAGATGTCAAATGTTTTGCCAGGGGTCGACGAAAGTGGTCGTCCATATAAGTTAATTTTTCACTGTTTTTAGCAATATTGACGTTATTATGCAATGGATTGCTCTGAAAATTTACACACGGGAGTTTTGAGAGAAGAGCAATTAATTTCAGATATCAAAGATTTTATAAGAGGCCACCGAAAGGACAATTTGGCAATAATTTCGTGCAGCGATCGAGTCGAAATTTTACTCGTGGTTTTTTTGGCACAGTCAATTGATTACTGATTTCAAATTCTGTAGCAGACGACAGAAAAAGTGATCGTCCGATATTTTTGCAATTTATTACTTATCAATGAATTCGGAAATGCATCCGGAAAATGCTTGGCAATTGACTTTCATACAAACTGTTCATGACATATTCCGAGTTAAATGCGAAACGGAGTTCGTATGGGATCAGCTAGTCTATATATATAAAAGCTATTTCTGTGGGTTTGTTTGTTTGTTTGTCCTCTATAGACTCAGCCGTCTTAAGAGCTAGAGAGCTGAAATTTGGCACGTATGTTCATTAGGACCAGGAATGATGAAAAATGTTTTCGGATTTTCGGATGACCATTTCTGAAGGGGGTCTTCCATACAAGACAAATACTGTTTTCGCGATATTGACGTTATTTTTCGTCGGATTGTGATGAAAATTTGCCCATGAGGGTTTCAAGAGATGGCCAATCGATTTCAGGCATTGCATTTTGGGTCAGGGGTCGGCAAAAGGGGTCGTCCATATCGACTGTTTATTGTTTTTGCGATATTGGCGTTATTATACATCAGATTGAGATGAAACTTTGCAAATAGTAGTTTTGAATGACGAGCAATCAATTCGAGATGCTAAATGCGGAGTCAGGTATCGTCCAAAGGAGTCGTCCATATTAACTTTCAATATCTTAGTGATATTGACGTTTTCATACATCGGATTGGGATAAAAATTTGCTCATAGGAGTTATTAGGGACAAACAATAGATTTTACTTATCCAAATTAAAGTCAGAGATCGGCCGAAGGGGTCCGCCAAAAGGGTCGTCCATATTAACAATTCACAGTTAATGCGATATTGTAGTTATTATACAATGGATTCAGATGAAAATTGGCACACGAGAGTTTTGAGGGACGGGTAATCGATTTCAGGTATTAAATTCAGTGTAAGGGGTCAACAAAGGGGGTCGTCCATATTAACCTCTCCATATTTTCGCAATACCGTCGTTATTATATAGGATTGGGATGAAAATTTGCACACGGTAGTTTTCAGGGACGAGCAATCAATTTCAGATGTCAAATGTTTTGCCAGGGATCGACGAAAGGGGTCGTCCACATTAAATTAATTTCCACTGTTTTTGGCAATATTGACGTTATTATTCAATGGATTGCTTAGGAAATTTGAACAGGAGTTTTGGGGGAAAGGTAATCGATTTCAGATATCAAAGATTCTATAACAGGTCACCAAAAGAGGTTTATTTTTTTTGGCAATAATTGCATTGTTATGCACCGATCGAGTCGAAATTTATACACGGGGGTTTTCGCCACGGTCAATTGATTCATGATTTCAAATTAAGGTGCAGTCGTCAGAAAAGTGATCGTCTAATATTTTTGCGATTATTAAAAACAATGTATTCGGAATTGCATCTGGAAAATGCTTGGCAATTGACTTCCATACAAACTGTTCATAAAATATTCCAAGTTTGAAGCGAAACGGAGTTCGTATGGGATCAGCTAGTTTTGAATAAAAATGAAAAACTTCAAAATACTAGCTTAAGATGTGAGAAATTATTCCATCATCATTTTGTAGTCATGAAAAGATAACTTGATAACATTATAAAAATTCAAAATTAAATCAGTGCTTTGGTATATAAATGTTGCATCTATCCAGCCCACTGTAGCTGCCCCGTTTGACGGCCTTTTTTTTTAAAAAAGAAAACGTTGAAAAATTCAAACGAGACCAAACCAAGAATTACTGTTATTGATGTTTTAAGTCTTCTGTACTAAATGGCATCAAAACAATAATTTTGTAGATGTTGAAATACCTGAAAACCGTTGTGATCAAAGTTACCCCGAAACATGAATTCTGGTGTTGTAACAAACATTTAGTTACAGCCACTGGTCGGAACAAATTCCAAATCCTTCTTTTGTCACTCGGAGTTGGAACATCGCGAGGGAGGAGACAATAAAAATAATTCGAAAAACAAATAAATTGGAATAAATTGCACGGAAGCTTGTATGCAAAAAAAATTGCATACTCTATCGTTGCACAAAACTTGTATATCAAGTAATTTTTTACCGAATAATTCAATCAAATCAAGAAATCAAAAGGTGAAATAACATCCATATTCTTAAATTTGTTTTTTGATCTTTTAATCTTTCAGACATTGGAATTTTTAATCGAAATTTACATAAATTACTTCAAACTTTATTTATTTCCCCCTTCGGGTTTTTTTGAAATTTCGAAGGGAGGGGGTGGGTGACAAAAGAAGAAATTGATATTTGTTCCAGCCTAATGTCGTTTGAATATTCTGCTGTCAATGATCATGCTTGATAATCCTTACCCCAGTAAATAATTTAAAATTTTACAAAAGTGTTACAAAAAGGCCACCATGAAGTTAAAAAGTTATCAATGTTCCCCCAGTTTACGGCACTCTTTTATTTCGATATAACAATTGTACACACTTAAAAAAATCCACGTAGATTTACATGCAACTGCATGGGTAGAAAGGAATCGGCTATTTGCAAGTGATAATACTGCACGTTTCATGTAAATTCCCGATAGCATTCAATGCTGTTGTTTACTGTACATTTACATTATTTAGCACATCTCACGAATCTTATTGGACAGGGAGTGGTTTCGCAAAATTAAAAAAAAACACCGTTTTTATAGAGGAAAAATTTTATTTCACGTTTAAATCACACTTGTTGATTGATTAACAACACTTTCACTGATCTTCGTTGACGATTCCGCCGACGACGGCGGCTCGACGGCTGGTTCGATAAAACAGCAGAAAATTGTCGCACGGTTGGGGCTTTGGGTTTTGGGGATTCAGCATCAATATTTCCTGTAAAGAACAGCAATTAGTGTGAAATTATCAAGTCAATCAAACGTTAATTTTTAAATTGATTTACCTTTAATCAGCAACCACGGTTTGATTGGAAAAAAAAATAACATCTTTTGCCGACGCAGAACGGGACGGGAAACGAACAGGAATGAAAACAAAACAAAACTGACAAACTGACACCGGCGCTGGAATAAGCGTGCTTTGACATGTAATTTTCATAGAAATGGTTGAGCTGCTATACCCTTTTTCCAAAATTGTCAAGCGACGATGCAGAAATGTAAAATCACTTGTATTGTAAGGTTACATTTTTTTATCTGTGTAGATAAATATGAGTTAATCAACTTCGGAAATGGGATATTCCTTAACGGTCAATCAATATCTGGTATCAAACTCAGGTCTATTTTGTGCTTATGATTGTGATGAATCGAATTTGTTAGATAATTGAAATAGGATTAATCTAAGCCTCGAAACATATTCTAATTTTATTTATTTAGAGAGAATTTAACAGTATCTGTCATTCGTCCTCTCCTCGAAACATATCTAACTCATAATTTCCACAAGTTTTTAGTAACACAAAAACTGCATAGAAAAATGATTGTGATTATTACCCATTGAATTAAAAAAAAAAAGATTTATTTAAACAAGCGTAAAGATTATAAAATTGAAGTAGAGATCGATCGACGGGAAAGATGAGAGCATGGAAAGATTCATGTATCACAAATCCTAAATTTTTGTCAGCTTTTCTCCTGAATTAAAGCAGTTCTCGGGAACTCTCGTTAGCAATTTTTAAGTTTGGGATAACGAAAACAAATGAAAACTGAGACTGTAATTTTCTGAACATTGATCAGTTTACAACGCAATTTATTTTACTGATAAATATTATATGCTTAGTTATAAGACAATTTATTTCAAACTGCACAACGATAGGGGACTACAATTGCCAAATCTCCCCAGTTTCGATACTCGCTCGCAAAAGGACGAATGAACATTAGATTCGACGCCTGAAAGTTAATTTTATAAAAATCGGCATTGATGTAATCGATGAAAAACTAAACTTAATTGTTGTCAAAGCATTCCGCATGTTTTTAACTGAAAATATTGCTAATTAGGAAAATAAAATTAAAAACAACATGACTTGAAAGACTTTACAGGGTAGGATGTATAAAATCGTAAAACTATAATGACCCAAGCAACCAAAAGTCTCATAAAACAGGTACAAAAACGCTTACTCAGCCCCATCATTGATATGAAGTACGTTCTATGCAGCTCAAAATTTAAGTTCTTAGTGATACTTTCAAGTTCCAAAACAAGTCTTAATGATCTTCTATTCAGCTTCCAGCGGCCTCTTAATTCAGCTTCCAAAAAATCGGAAAATGAGCAAAAAAAATTCTCTCTATCTCAACTGAACCGTTGGCTTCGGTTCATATTACCTTCTCTTGATTATTTACTGTGTTCTGTACCGGTGCCGCTATGATGCCACGCGCCGGATTTCAAACTCGACAAATTGCTCAATTGCTTCTTTCCTACATTTCCTAAATATATCGCATCAGAATGGTCACTCATATACAAAATTACTTATTGAAAAAAACTTGCCCGGCTTGGGGATCGAACCCCGACCTTCGTGGTGAGAATCGAACACGCTACCACGAGACCACGCCTAGAAGTTGTTCTAACTAAAACTAAAACTCGAAGAGGTGATTTGATTTTGAAAGCACATCAATGCACTTTTTGTGACTTATCAAATCCCGTTTGAGCACTTTTGTGCCCTTTATGTGACTTACCAAATCCCGTATTGGGCACTTTTGTGCCCTTTATGTGACCTAAGTCCCGTATAACGTACGTATAGATCACTTTTGCAGCTTTCAAGTTCGTTAATGAGCACATATAGTTCACTAATGGGAATTGGGCAAAACAAGTCACATACAACGTACATATTAATCACTT
This sequence comes from Uranotaenia lowii, assembly GCF_029784155.1. Taxonomy (NCBI): domain Eukaryota; kingdom Metazoa; phylum Arthropoda; class Insecta; order Diptera; family Culicidae; genus Uranotaenia; species Uranotaenia lowii. The sequence continues at coordinate 162,200,425 of NC_073693.1, forward strand.
TTGCAACTTTCAAGTTCATTAATGAGTACATAAAGTTCACTAAAGGGAATTGGGCAGTTGATTCTCTTTGTCAGCCAAAATGTAACTTTCAATGCCTTCATTCAAGTAAATATGTGACTTTTGGTTGCTTGGGGAATTATCAAACATTTTGTGCGAATCATTGACTACCGTGAAGCTATTCAAAAATCACTATCATAATCAAGTGAGAAATTCCAATAATTTCATACGCACATTCTAAATTATTTCAAAACATCCGAAAGCCGAAACATTTGGACTTTAATTGAAAGTTAATTCCAACCGACTGTGTATACCGACTGAAGCTAAAATCCTAGCGGAAAGTGCACGTAAAGCTGATTAAAACCATTATTTTGCATGCCAAACTCATTGAGGCGCTGCTGCCTGTCCGATCTGAACTGCTGGTTTGATTATTTGCAACATCAATTGGAGAAATTCTCACCCGGACCAGTTGCAAAACCAACGGAAATTAATTCCAACAAACCATCAGTTTTGCAAAACCGCAAAAACGTGTGAATGTTTCCAATAGCACCGAAAAGTATCATAGGATTTGCGATCAGATGTCGGTCTCTGACTGATGCCGTTGCCTGTTAACTTGTTGCCGTTGTTGTAGTTGTTGTTGTTGTTGATGATGCTGTAGCGCATGGATAAATTAATTTATAGCAAACTGTTTATGTTATAAATTAACATGTTTTCCACAGCGGAATGATTAAGATTGCAGCTTGATAGAACTTCGATTTCACACACCACTCCAATGATTTTTTTTTCTAATTTTGGCCTAAAACGGCCGACGATTTCAACACCACCGATTCCCGCACATTTTAAACGTATCAATTATTTTAATAAATTGATTCCATTTCAACAGCACTTCCGCAATCGCAGTCAGAGAGATTGCGAATCGAATCCCGTCCAGTTTGAAAAACTTCACTCCATTCAATCAACCACGGGACAGCTGATTCACGGAAATTCGCCCTGAGGAAGCGTCCGCAATCCCACAAACGTGTTTGGTATGTATTTGGAAAACGCGCGCGTTTTTCCTGGTTCGAAAACACCTCTAGTAAGTATGTCACACTTGTTGTTTTTCTCCTCCACAACGAAAAAAAACAGCATTGGCAACGAATACACAAGTTCATCAAACCGCCAAAAATGTACAATCTCGTCCCGAAACCGGCCCGTTCCCTATCTTGGCCACATCAGTACAGCAGCACTCCACCGTCAGCGAAGAACTGAACTACCGAAGACAGTGTGGCCAAAAGGTGGCGACCGAATGGCCACGGACGTGGATGTTTTATCGAAAAAGGGGTTCTGTTTTCCATCATTCAGATTGGAGGATGGAGCGATACGAGACTAGACGATTCATGCCATCGAGTGGAAAATCATCCCGGAGGAGGAAAGGCGAGGGAAGCCGAGGACGCAACGTGCATGGAGCTTTCGTTAAGTTTTTCCACCACGCGTTTTTGCTTCCCGTTTCGGTCAGGAGATTGTTTACATCTTAACTTCTGGTCGGAACGTGTTGCCATTTTTTAGGTTTAGTAGCATAATATAAACACTCATAACATTTGATTTACCTTATGATTTTTGGTATCAAGTGTGATATAATTCATGTTGTAATATAAGTAAAATCATGAGCATCACAAGTAATGATAGTATACACTTGGGTGCTTTCATAAAGTTTTTGAAGAAATCAATCTTACAAACCGTCACGAATTAGAACTAGATTTTATCTATTGAAAAATGGTGTTTTTAAACAATAAAGCGGGCCAATGAGTGAATAAGAGCTACTCCCATCAAAACACGCTTAAAAGTTTTCATGTTAGGCGATTTTCTTTACATTTTATACACAGCAAAAAATTTCTAAAAGTATACGGAATCTAAAACACGAGTAGTCTAATTTTTTACAAGTGTTAATCGAAGACGATGTAATTTTCAACTCTTTTTGATGTAATTTTAATCTTTTTTCAAAAATGAATAGAAATACATTGTTTCGCTATAATTTTACATTCCGTGATATAAAAATCAAGTGGTCAATAAATTTTATATCACAAACAGTGTAAAATTGTATGTTTGATTCAAAATTAAATGGAAATGTGCAACTTGTGTGGCGCGCTTTGGATACAAAATAAACAAGTAAGAAAATTATTCGAAAACGAGTCTTAGGCGTAGCTCTAGCATTTCTATAATCCTTCAAAAGCTGGTATGTTCACAATAATGTCATATTGAAAAAAAGAATACTATTGAAATTAATCAGTTTTCTCTCCATTGCAGCAAGATCAGATTTTTCGCAGTGGCAGTGATTTTTCGGAGAAATTTTCGTCAGGCGGAGGTGACGCGGACCGAAAAATAATTGTGTTCTGGGACGAATCGAGGATCCTGGTGACGGCCATCTGTTCAACATCACCGTGCTGGGAATCATCGGATGAAACAAAAATTCCAGGCTGACGCTGTGCGTGATGGTGTATATCTTTAAGGTTATTTTTGGAAATATATGCGAAATTAAAATTTTAAAAGCAGCGTATTCATTCATGGACAACAGCAAAACCTGAATATTTAGCAAATATTTCTAATATTTACGATAATAAATCATAAAATTTACATCCCCGTTTATTTTTACACGACGGCTTTCGTCGTCCGATTTCGTGCATTGTTTTCGATCTAAGTTTACACGCCTCAAAAATTACATTCTTGAAAAAAATACATCGTGATAGAATTTTACATCAAAATCAATGTTCCGTTTTCGTGCATCGTTTTCGGTCTAAAATTACACGATTTTTTCTTGCTGTGTATAGTTGAAATTGATGATAAGTTTTAATCGCCGATAAATTTATTGATTTAAGTATGTTCACGTGTTGACACCTTTGGCGAGATGAAATGTTAGGTAGAAGAATTTTGCAAACGAATGAAGAACAGGCGGATAGCCAAGCATCAGATAGGCTTCGTAGGATAAAGTTGGCGTTGAAAAGTCTACGGCAGTTTCACCCAAAATAATTTGCACGTAGGGGCTACGTGAAAAACTGCATAATTTTTATCCACTTGATTTTCACGTAGAAGGTACGAAATCAAAAAGTAAACGCGCGCCTATAAGAATTTGTGCTTCATGGAACGCACCTACATTTTACGTGAATTTTAATTGAGTTTAACGCAGTATGTTTATGAAAGCCACGGGGAATGTTTTCATTATCGGAATGAAAATAAGGGTGGTTTGTTTACTTTTTATTTTTCATGATGATTAAAAAAACGAAATTTCGTTATGAATAATCTTTATTTTTACATTCTTTGCTGCTTAAGCACTAAACACACTTTTATTTTTGGACATCCTGAAAAAAAAGAAAAGTATGCGTCAATTTAAAAAGTATTATTTGATTAAAAAATATTTTATTTTGTCCGTTGTTCCGTGAATGGTGTTCGTTGATCATCTTATTTGGAAAGCCTCACCAAAGAACGAGAGAACACAGCCATTGCTATCAGAAAAATGAAAATAACAAAAATTAGCTGATTACAATAAAGGAGATTTTTATCACTTACCAAAACGACTATTCCAAAACAAATGAATATCCGATCAAATCCTCCTTGCTAACATATTTAGCTGATGACAACAGACACAACGCCTTCAAAAAAAATTCACAACAGCTATAAAAGTAAGCTGACGGACCACAATTTAATTTTCTAATATGAATTTACCACGGAACGGATTTGAAATCATCCACTTAGACTTTACGTGAAATTCATGAGACAGTTATGTGGAAGTAAAGTAGTTGCTACCGGGGCGTCCTTGCTACACTGGGGTTACTACAAAATTCACGTAGAATCGATATAATGCATCAAAATCTTAGTTTACGGGAAAAATACCGTAGAAATAATTTCTAAATTATTTTGGGTGTTTGTATTGGAAAGCTTGAAAGTGTGGTGGTACGCTCTAGTCGTACAACAGACTACTCTGTATAGAAAGCGTGATCGTTTTCTGATCACACATATCAACACAGGTAATAATAAAAAGGTAAAATTTACCGAGATAGCAAGGTGAACACTCGTGGAAGCCAAAAAAGAAACTTCTACCTCTTCGAGGTGAACTGGAAAGAAAGGTATAATTCACCGAGAAAAAAGGTGAGAGGTAAATCTTACCTCGTAGCGAGGTGAACTTCACCTGAATCGAGCTGAATGAAAAGGTACAATTCACCTAAAAGGTAAATCCGTAAAAAGATATTACTTACCTCGTAGCGAGGTGGAGTTGACCTGGATTGAGCTTAACAAACGATTTTCCGAACCCGTTTATTGAGGTTAAGATGTTTTGTCATTCAGGAACAAGTTTTGCCTCGTGTCCAATATGTGAAAATCGGAACAGAATGGTAAGTATTTTCTTAGATATCATTTAGTTGTGCTGGTTCGCGTCATAATATTTTGCTTATGTTTCAGATCGGCCCACAGGTGGTGTATTCCACGTCATCCTCCAGATAACATTCCGGAAGGAGGGCATGAATGTACGCAATGCAGGAGGATTCAGCGGCCATGGTGGCTCGGAAGAACGCGAAGTCGAATTGCCACGAGCCTGGCGGACTTGCCTCAACATTTTTTTTTTAATTACGTGATACATACCAAAATTAAAAGGTAAAATTCCCTGTTTATCTCAAATAAATATAAATTTTTGAAAGAATTTTGTTTTTTGAATTTTTATTGAATAAACCAAGTAAACCAACTAATAGTATTTACCGCTTAAATCAGTGAATAAGGCAGTATTATTTACTTTTTTGCTAGGTATATGCGAAAAAGGTAAAATTAACCATTTTGCTAGATGAATTAAAACATGTAAAATTAACCTTTTTGCTAGGTGAATGAAAAAAGGTAGAATTTACCTCGAAAGAGGGGTGGATAAAAATCCCCTCGCTTCTCGATAAATTTTACCTTTTTATTTTCCGTGCAAACACAGCAGGCAAGTTGGATTGTGTACTGTGAATACACAATCGAGCAAAAACGTAGCACCACACCAACTTACATGTGCTTTCTTAGAGTAGTTGCTTGCTACTTGTTGATTTTTTCACATTTAATCTACTCGGCGTCCCAACTTTGCGAAAATTATCTAAGTGAATCGTTTTTTTTTGTATTTTCCCATTCATTAACCCCCGGGTGCGCATCTAAGAAAGCACATGTAAATCGGTGTGGTTCTACGGCCCGATTGTTTATCCACAGAACACAATCCAACTAGCCTTCTGTGTTTAGGAATATATGATCCATTTTTGGTGAACTGAGGTAGGTAAATATCTGATTTCGAAAGCCGCCTTGTTAAGGTTGCTAGTTTCCAATTTGTTAATAGTGATTGGAGCTACCACGTGTTGTGGGTACTTTGTTATGACCACTGTAATAAATTAAAAAAAATGCGATTTAATTTAAATCGTTACTTTAAATATGCATTTTATCAGTAATATTAAACATCTGGCAGCACTATAGGACTGTAGTTTTTAGTTTTCAAAAATTGAAGAAAAAAATTGAAATTTTTTACTTCTTCCATACAAATCAAATTGTCCGGATTTTCGTCCCATCGAGAAATATTGGGCAATAGTTAAGGGCAAACTGAAGAAATGTGGCAGAACCATGAAAACCCCCGCTCAAATGGAAAAGTGGTGGAACAAGATGGCGAATGAGGTTACCAGCAGTACTGTGCAGAAAATGATGGGTGGTATCACAAAAAAAAAGTTCGAAAATTCATCCGACGAATGATTTTTTTGTATTTTTTTCCTTTAAGTGCAATAAAAACCCTACAAAATGACATTTTTACTTTGGATGTACGTTATTTCTTTGCGGAGAAATGATTTATTTTATCCGATTCAGATCCGATTTTATTCCGATCGAGATTCTATGTAAAACAGAATTTACACTGTGATACCAATTAAAGATTTTTTTCTTTCTATTCGAACTTAATTTTACTTGATTTCTTTCTCTAAAGCTGATATAACAAGAAAAATACAAAGGTTCTGCATATATCTAGGGGTAAAAACCGCGTGAGAGACATAATAAGGCATTAGGCAGCGCACCTAGCGATTTATTTTGGAAGTTAGTAGTCCCGCTCAAGATCAAAGATGATTCCACTCAAGATCATATTTTAATTTCAAAAACTACACGATTAATTGATATTTTGATGGAAAACTTGTTTCCAAAACCCGAATAGGAGAGCAATTTAAGCATATTTAGAGCATCCGCAGCAATCGCGAGCAAAGTGAAAATGCTCACGAGTTTAATTACTTTTATACCGCACCGGGGGTTAGTATATGGGTGAGCAAAATAGGGCCGTTGCCGTCGGGACCGACAAAGTCACCAAATTTGCTCACAAGAAAGGGACGAGAGCAAACATGCACTGAAAAATTATAGACTACTAAATGTTTATTGATGATATTCTTTATTTTACAAAATGTTGAATAAAATGCATGATAAATTCAATTTAAAATAACAAAATAGTAATGATCGCATGGTAACTTAACTGGAAATGTGCTTTGGGATTTTTGATGACTGTCTGGGTGGCACCATATGCGAATTATTTTTCTAAAGATCTCTTAACAGTTTAGAACAGTTAAGATTTCCTAAACAGTTTATAAAATACTATAACCATTTGTGAACGTATATCGATATAAGGTTTTTTAGGAACTTCTTTATTCATCACTTTTTTTAGAAGAGGAAAAGGTATATTTCGAAAATGGGGCCCAAGTCACGGCCAGCACATCTCTCACTGAAAAATAGGGTGGTTTTTTTCTAGGGCCCGAAGGGAGTATCGATATAAGGTTGAATTTCATGATTATTCCACGTACGATATTGTACAATTTCTTAAAAATAAACAGAACGAGTTCGTAAGAATCTAATTTAAAAATTTATCAGGCAACTGTTTAAAAAATTTTTTAAACTATGAAAAAAATTCAATGCATAGCATTCAATGTATCTTTTTAACCATAACACAGTGCAATATTTGATACAATTGAAAAAATAAATTATTTTTGAATGAATAAATAACTGCCGCTTTGAATTTATTAATATGAATGATTTTTTAATTCCCTTTTTCAGTGTAACAGTTAAGACTCGCCCGCGATGCTCACCCAACTGGTGCGCGAAAGAGTGTGTATCCTAAAACCGGGCCGCTGAAATGAGCAAAACCGGGCCGCGTATACTCACTCATTGGTGCGTTTGCTCTTAGAAAACAGCTATAGTTTGTGAGTTAGTTTATTGTTTCGTGTTCATGAATTCCGAGTAGGCCTTGTTCGGGTGCGGACGCGTTTTTCTGTCAGTTCGTTGCTCTACAGTTTTGATTTTTTTTTCTAATTATTTTCTTCATGGAAAGTGGAATTTGGATGAAATAGAAAGTTTGTGGCAGGAAAAGTTGGACATGCAACAACAATGAATGCCTCAATACGGAAAACGCCAGTCGACAAGGAAGGCAAAGACAGGAAATCCCGGTGAAAAGTTTTTGGTTTTTCTGAGATATTTTGGACACTTTAATCTACAATGGCTTTAGCTGCTATACTGTACTGAAATTTGGTTAACAAGAAATATTTCCACATCCGAAAGATTTCGGAAGTTGGTTTTTCTTTTCTTGTTTTTAGCAGCTAGTAAATTCGTTATATGGTTTGGTTGCTTTGATCATTAAAATACTTGATGCATTTTAGTTTTTATTTTCTCACTTTTTTTTTCTCATTACGTTTTAATAAGGCCGGAACAAATTTCAAATCCTTCTTTTGTCACTCGGAGTTGGAACTTCGCGAGGGGGGGGGATAATAAAAAATAATGCGAAAAAGAAATAAATTGGAATAAATTGCACGAAAGCTTGTATGCAACAAAGATGCATAGAATATCATTGCACAAAACCTAAAAAACAAGTAAATTTTTATCAAAAAATTCAATAAAATCAAGAATACAAAAGGTGGAATAACTTCCATCTTCCAAAATTTGTTTTTTCGTCTTGTAATCTTTTGGATTCTTGAATTTTCTTTTTTGAAATTTACATTAAATACTTCAAACTTCATTTACTTCCCTCTTCGGGTTTTTGAAAATTTCGAAGGGGGGGAGGGGGGGGGGGGTGACAAAAGAAGAAATTGATATTTGTTCCAGCCTAATATTTTCTCATTAAAACGAAATATTTATTTATTATTGTCATCCACTTATGCGGACTGCATGCGCATTTATTTGGTCACTTTATAAACAGAAGACACGCATCTAAAAGTTTTCAAATAGGCATTTTTTAAACACTTTGATGCAAAACATGTTCCAAAATTTCCGAGGCATTGGTGATCTTGGTGTTCATATGTTTATGTATTCCATTTGGTGCTGAAATCTTTTAGAATAGAAAAATTCTAAGGATTTCGGTGTTGTATTAATGATTTCTCTGCTCTTGCAAATCTTTTCAAAAGCGAGCAATGGCGCTATAACCATGGTCGATGACCTGAGATGAAGGTACAAGGATCCAGAACTAAACATTGTATAATGGTTAAAGATTTTTCTATAATTATTGTATTGTTAGTTTTTGGACTCTATATAGAAAAACCTCATTTCCATCCCTTCAAGGAAGAATCGCAAGTCCCAACACCAACGTTGTCCACGTTTCTTTCTCCCCTGGTTCCAGTCGTCTCTGCCTTCGTCTGTGTACGTATCATAAGCATAAGCATGGGCATGAGCATACTTCATAGTTCCTTTTTCAGACACTTACTTAAAAAGTCAATTTCCTAAGGGGCTTTAACTTGAAATGTAGATAAACACGTTTAAAAATGCATTTTAAAAACGTTTGCCTTAAGCAGTTACTACAGAAACATAATGAGAACCCCCACTGGGGGAGTATAAGCACCATTAATGGGGGCACGATGAGCATTTTCTGTCGTAGAATCTAGCAGCGAGTTCAACTCCATGAAATCAACTAAATTATAGAGCTACATCTTGACTTGTTTCATGTGACGATTTGGCCTATTGGTTAGGTGTTAGGAAAGGTAATCCGAAGACAAGAGGTCGATTCCTTTTCGAGGTTTTTTTTTCACTAATCATTCATGATCGATTATTACGATTGTTGCACTATACGGATAGTAGCATCATCCGCGAAACAAAGCACCAGAAACATAATGTTAGAAACATTTGATTATCTTTCCGACACCTATCCAATAGGCTAAATCGTCAAATGTAAACTTATGAGCTGTGCCTCTATAATTCAATTGACTTCATCGAGTTAAATTCGCTGCTGGGCAGAAAATGCTCATCGTGCGCGATCAATGGCGCTCTACATGCCCCAGGTCAACAAGATGAAGTGAAAACGTGTTTTAAAATTGATTAGGTATAGTGGAAATAAAAAAAATATGGTGAAAATTAAGGGTCAATGTGTACATCATGGTGCAGTGCGTAAATTGTATGAAAGGATCTTGAAAAAGTGTTTTTTTCTTCATTTCGATAAGATTCATATATAAGATAAGATATTTGTTTAGTATAATCGATGTATAGTAGAACCCCGCTTATCCAAGCTTTGGTACGATCTCGACGTTTTATTCATATTATACGTATTTATTCCATATATTCATCAAGCTGTGTCAGTGCAAAAGAATACGGTTTGTCATTGATAGTTTGTAGAGGCTAATGTCAAGATCCAAATAAAGCTGTAACAGTCTTAAAATTCCCGATCCAAACTGGCAACAGTTTGCGGTTCGGAAAAAAATTAACGAAAAACCACAGCGCAAGTCCGTAGCCAAACGTGTGTCAGCTTTTCCAGAAGCCCCCAGCCACCCCAAACCAGTCTCGTTCGTTGCCCACATTGCCAGACCGTGAAAGAGTCCTACCACACCACCTAGCTAGTGGCATTCAGCCAGAAGAATCTCAGTCATATGGTTTTGGAAACATTTGTTATTTGTTTCTTTGTGTAGCCAGGCAGGCCAGAAAACTCTATTCGAAGCGCAACAAAAGAAAACCTCACTCGAGCGAGTGAGAGATGCTGAGAGAGATCTGGGAAAGCGCTGGAAATTTCTCCGTAATTAATCTTTTATCAGTAGAATGTACACTCATTTTCGTGAGATTGCTCCCACTTTTGAGGTTCTCTTTGTGTTGTTTCTAGTCCGACCGAGGGACATCTGTTCAGTGTTACAACGGATCGAATATTTTCCTCTCTTTTTTCCCGTAGTTTATTTCAGTGAGAAAAACCACCTTGTTTCTACCGTTTCTACGATGTGGAGAAAGTGAGAAAATTCGATCACTGCTCACGACTCACGTTTGCTCTTGCAAAGTGAGCGATGAGATGAGTTGTCGTAGAGAGCGCATGGTTCTGTTGTGTTGTGATGTGAGACGAGAACGTGAGAATTGTGTCATGATTCAAGTGTTTTGCTTTGCTGCCAACAACAATTTGTTGATTATATTTCGGTTCGTTTTTGAACAGCGAGAGTGGATCCTAAGCAGGATGACGATTGATGACGGATAGTATGCGAACATTAGGTTGGTTCACAGTGAAGATTTGGGGGTTATTTTCAGAATTTCAAGCGTTATCGGACTTGATGTAATCAAAGACGAGTTTGAATAGTAGGGTACATATCTATGGTCATGATTGGCAAAATCATTCAAAATTTGACCCATCCTAGCCAATCTATCACACACGTTCGTATGTAACATGAGATGATTCGGAACGCCTTGCAAGTGAATCGAGAGCACGCAAAATCGTCTTCACTCCATCAAAGTCACTGCACTTTGGCGTATTAGTCAGATGTGACTTTAACAACACAATGCGGTCGTGTTTGTGCGAATTCTCAAAGTTGAGTTGAGTTGAACACTGACAGAGCCAGAGAAGAACACCTCCGCAATAATCGTGCGGGTAAATGGGAAGAAAACCAATTCATTCATACCCGAGCGAGACTCTGAGACCGAGACCGAGACCGAGTGGTTTTATGCTGATGGTGACGATGGCTGCGTTGGTGATACTGCTGAAGCTGTCATGAAAGGAAGCTGAGAGAGCTACTGCTGGCTGGCTGCCGGGGAGATGAGATTAAAATGTTGAAGTGGTTTTTCTTGAAGGTGTCGAACGTAATCAAATTTAACGACTTTTGAATGGAAGGCTTACCGGCAGCATGTGTCCCAATTGAAATAATTATCTCACGAGATAACGTTAAGGGGGTGTTTGGTCGTTTCATCTTTAAGCGCCCATCTTTTTCACTAGTTTCAATTGAGTTGAATTATTTTTGGTCGAACGATAATATTCTATTGCAAGGTTCAGCCATAGAATTCAATGATTTAAAGCTTAGTTTTTTTAGAAATGAGACACTTTCTTTTGCTGATAGCTCGTTTACTAGTAATCGGACATTCAAAAATTGGACAGGATTTTTACTTAAATTTGAAATTTGAAATTTGAAATTTGAAATTTGAAATTTGAAATTTGAACGTAGAAGATTTAAGTTGAGTTTTGAGATATTTTAACTTAAGCCCTAGTTATTGATGATTGGGTGGAAAAATTTCATGTTGATCCAAGTTATCCCGGTGATCAATGTTACACCGTTTTACGGTACCAGAAACTATCTTCAACGCAGACAACATGTCTATTTTAAGACAGTATAGTAAACTCATCTCCAGTACACGTTTAAACGGTTTTGTATTCTTTTGGATAGCATTTGAAAAAAAATCGAACAATATGGCCCCCGAGAAAAATTGCCACGGGCCTTCGATGGCCAAACCCAGCCCTGCTAATCTTGTATGTACCCTTCGCGACTTACGATCTATACTAACCGTTAATACTTCAAATTCAATCTCATGATAGTTTTACTTCGTAATTGTCAGATTGTTCCAGCAGACATACCATTCAAATTGCTTTAAGATGGCTAAAAAATAATCAAGTTTAGTTAATTCCGGAACAGCATCCATTAAATTGCCCTCAGTTTCTTTTAGAAGAGGAGTATTGGACCGAAAAGTAGCAGAAATTGAAGGAAGAGGATGCAGCTACCTAAAATAAAGATTAGATGAAAAATATTTTGGAAAAACTTATCAATATCATAATTGCAGAAAGTGTTCGCTGGCCATTAGGAGATACCAAGAATAAAGTAGAATTTTTTTTTCTTACAAAAGACGATAAATATATTTCGTTTTATATTTTCTCATGAATTGTCATAAGATTACTTTCATTTCCTTCATAGAAAGTACATATTTTGATCAAAAAATATTTTTTGAGATACACGCCTTCGTAACTGTCCCATTTCTAAGTGAACTAAGCTATATTCTATAGATTTTTTTTTTGAATTTAAAATTTAAATAAAATGTAATTTAAAAAATGTAATAACACTCTCCCTATTCCCTCGGTTTCACAATTTTCGACAAATGTTGATAAAAATCATTTTTAAACGAAACTTAATTAAATTAAACTACTTGAGTCACCAATTTCTAAACTTTTATTCAAAAACAAGTAAACATACTAAACTCATTCTGTTCTTTTTAAATGATTTTCTAATAATTTTTAAGGTGTTCAAATTTTTCTATGAAAACTCTATATCGTAGTCCATTGCACAAGTTAACCTTCAATTGGCAACCAATAAAAGCTTTTCCATGCAGTGGTTAACAAAATAAAGCCTTTTACCTCTGTTGCGCCTTATCGGACAACTTTTCAGCGTTTTCAAAATTCAAATTTCAAAATTTTCAAATTTGTACTGTATTTAAACACGGAATTCAACGAAATTTTGTAAAAACGTTTTTTTTATGAACTGACTAAAAACTAGTAGTTTTTGGTTTTCAATTTTAGTGCGTTTAGTAGTTTTATAAACGAACTGATTTCGGTGACCCATTTCGGTGTTCCATCGGACCGATTACTGTCAAAAATAAAGGTTTTCGTTATGATTCGGTTGGGTTTAAGCTTGAAATCGGTTAGTTTTCCTTGACCGGGCTCGCGTCATCCGAAAATGAGTTTTTTTCCAAAGCGCAAATAATGAACGGATGAAAATCGAACCGAATTTTATACTTTTTCCGATCTGGAAACGAAAAAGGTAGCAGCTCATATCAATTTCACCTGAAACGGCGCCTCGGTTAGAGTTATAATTTAAAAAAAAATCTAATCGTTTGAAAATTATATAAGATAAGATAAGATAAGGTTACCAGATAGCCCGGTTTTATCCGGGTTTGCCCGGATATTTAATATGAAATTTTGAAGCAGTCCGGTCGCCGCGGGCCCGGTTGCCCGGATTTCTTTGGAAAAGTCTGGATTTTGCCATGTTTTTTTTTCCTATTCTCATTCTGAAATCAAACTTAAAAAAATAAATTTTATTGTAAATTTTTTTTATTTATTCGTCTAAAACGAAACTTTTTGTGCAAATTTCATAAAAATAATCACGAAAGGTTTTCTGAAACCCTTAAGTACTTTTAAAATCTGCTGATAGATATGGAATATGGAAAAATGTGCCCAGATATTTCTCGAATTTCGGTCGACAATTTTGGAATCAAGTGCTCGTATTTTGCCAGGTTTTAAGATAAAATAGTCCGGATTTGTTCGGCCCGGATACGTGCTGAAAAAAATCTGGCAACCTTATTCTTAGCGTTAACTCATCAAAAGTATGCAATATGTGTAACACGAAAATTTGGCCCTGATAGACGCAATTAAAATACGAATACAAAAAAAGAAATGACAATTTGTTTCATAATACAGTTTTCGATGCGCTACAAGAAGGATGAATGACATACTGGTATTAAAATCCTTCTGACGAAAAAAAAGTTTCACCGATCTTATCATTATCTCTGTTGTGTCTTCTTTGTTTCTTAATCGATTTAAATTATGTAAAAAAATTAACGAATTTTCGTTAAAAAGTATTTATAGAATGTGTTGTAAATCTTAAAAACTCTAATGCCCCTTTTTAAACCCTCTATAAATCCACAAATTTGCTCGACACGCTTTGGATTCCTAAAAGAAGTTGGCAGTTTGGCATGTTACTGGGTACAGAACGTACATTTTATTTAGTATAGCCCGTGTATGAGCATTCATCAAAAAATACATTTTTGTTTTCAAATGAACTCATAGAATTGTATGTATCTCGTTTTAGTAAGTCAAATTAGATTTTTCTTTTAAAATGCAAAAAGATGCTGAAAAACTCACCTTTGAAAGGGTGTAAGTGAATTTAAACAAATATGATAAACAAAGAATAACTTAGTGGTGGACAGTGGAATTTTCGATTATTTGAATTTCAAATGAGCTCAGAAAAAATGGAAACTGTTTTAGAACATTTCATCCCAATTTATCACAATTTTTGCAAAATTTTATCGTTATAAAGCTATCAGCAAATAAATAAAAGAAACCAGAGGATCTTGGATTCCCAAGGAATTATTAGAAAGAGATTTTTCAGTTCATTAAATTTGGTAATACGGCGTGCACAGATGCTTTGTACATTAATGTAAGCTGCATATGTTCAATTTATCATTGCATGAATCAGTGTTCAGCACTGTTTTTGGAATAGCAAAGGCATCATAAACTAAAATACTATCGATTTGAAAAGAAAGAGGAGGGGAAAAGGAATTGGCATACAAGGCGACTTGACTAACCTGATTTTCACAGTAGGCATCAATCGAATGTTGATACATACACCCAAAGAAGAGGTAGCAAAGTTCAATGCCGCTCGGCGCTAACATTTTATGGTATTTTCATTCGATTGGATAATTTCTTCCACAATAAAAAAAAAAGTGAGAATCGAGCCCAAAGCAACATTCCTATTTCGACTTGCCAGTCTGATAACCTAACCAGTGTACCAACTGAGTCAGTTAGCAAACTAAGGTTTTTTGTTTTGCCGCAATGCCGTTTGATCGGTGGTTTTTTCATCATCATTTGTCTTTGATGGTAGTGGGATGGGAATGGAATACTAGAAATTATTTTTGCCGGTCTACAAACACACAGCTGCCTACTGCCGGTCATCTGAGCCGGTAGTTGTTTGCCGGAAGTTAGAATTTTGTTTTCGTTCAGTTTTGCACCGGTGCATTACAGGTAGTGCTCTTTTTGCTGTCTTCATGCTCGAAATTATTGCGACACATTCAACAGGGCATAACTTTTTTACCATTGGGTAAAAATCAACCACATTTTGCACACTTTCTCATTGATGTGTATTGTTCACATGCTGTGTAACTCGAAGTCGTGTTTTTCGATAAAACGAAAATGGAGGTGAACCAACGCGAGTCTAGAGAACAAATTCTTTTCAAACACCTGGAATTTCCTGACTTGTCGCACTGGCAGTTGGGAAAAATGTTGAATATTTGCCTTTCAACCGTCTCCAGAGTGTTGAAGCGGTTCTAAGAGCGATAAAACTTGGGTCTACGAGAAGATGCAGACAAAATATGGCTGCTGTGCAAATAGGGCGACGAATCGTATATAAAAGCCAATTCTGAGCAAATTTTTTCACCGGCAAGAGCAAGTTCGATGTGGACGACAAATTTAAGAAGGAGAAAATGTCGAAGTTTGCCTCCAAATATCTCGTTTGGCCAACTGCTCTTGCGGACTTAAGAGTAAGCCTTTCGTGACAAAGGACACAGTAAATGATGAGATCTACTAATCTGAGTGCCTCGCGAAACGTCGTTCTCGCGTCAGCGCGACGGAGCTTCGCTATTTTGGCCAGTTTTCCCATCATGCCACTATTCTAAAAGTGTCCTGGAGTAGTATAAGGGCCTATTCTGTCCATTTTGTTCCAATGGACATAAACCCGCCAAACTATCCGCCCGGTGGAACAGTACTGGGCAATAATGAAGCGGGAACTTCGGAAGAGCAGGAAGACACTCAAAGACAAGAAGGACATGCTAACAAAATGGAGGAAAAAAAACTGAGAAACTGGTACCGGATGACTCCGTAAAGACTTTGATGGAGGGCTGCGAAAATGCGTTCAATTTTATACTCAAGGCTCCATCGATTAAATTTTCTTTTGATTTTGAAACAAACATATGTAAAATGTTCATTTGATTCTAAACATTATAACAAAATTGGCACGGCATTTTCGTTGACGCAATAATTTCGTGTTCGCCCTTTACTCGATTGAAGCTCGTTTTTGGCCGGGACGGTGCAACACTATCAAGTGGTGAAAACTAAAACGGTAAAAGATTTTTTATAATGCCGACTTACATACTCACACAGCCAGATTCCGCAAAAAAACACAATACAAACAATATCGGTCAATACAAAACCTGGAGTTCTGACACATAAGTTTTCTATGAGCGACCCTTCAGTTTAGCATAGCACTTCAATTTTGTTGTATTGCAAACACAGTTTCCAGTTGTGCCGTGTCGAGAATAACACAGTTGTGTAATTTAATAAAAAAAACAACTTCTTGAATTTGTGTATTCGGCATGCCACATGTTTTTAATACCAATTTTCAACTTTTTTTTATTGCAAAATGGCTTTGAATGATGTTGCTTAAGTTATTTTTTCAAGTTCATGAATTCGAATTAATTTCTTCCTAATGTAGCTGCATTGTTGCAATAATTTTTTTTATTGTTGTTCTTCACCTAGGCATTTTTCCGACATCTGGAATCTTTTTTTCTTGGAGTTGAATAGAGAAAATACAACATTTCTATCATACCAAAAATTATGTGGAAAATTGTCAAATCATTTAAATTAAAACGAAAAAATACATCTGCTTTCGTTATTGAAACAATTAGAAATTGTGCAATATTAAGAACATAAGAACAAAATTTCAACATATTTCAAGCAACGTTTAGTTGTGAACATTTTTTTAATTGAACAGTTTCATATATTTACCTATAAGTCTATAAGTACCTATAAGGCCCTTGAAAACTGATCGACAAAACATTTTTATTACTCTGTGTTTAAGTTCTTTGGAAACATCCAACTTAAACTACCCATAAGATTTATGCTTAACGACTGAGGCCATCTCGATGAGGTAATTCAAATTTTTGAAGGATGTTGTCCGAGAAAACATTTCCATTTCCACAGCATCTGAACAGGGAATCCATGAATTTATTTTCCTCATCGTTTCAATCATTTTATTCCATCGCTCAACTGTTGAGAAGAGACAATGTTCCACAAAACGAGTATTCGTTATGCCTTTTCCCCATGCACTGCTGGTAGCCCAATGCTAGCTAGCTATCGATAAAAACTCAAGCGTATCCCACAGTTTCCATTCAATCAATACTTATCCATCACATTCATCGTATCAGTCGGGCCCATGAAGTCGTTCGTCACTTCTCTATCAGTGGATGGTTTTTTTTTCATCCTTTTTTCCTTTCTGCTGGCACAGAAAATATCTAGTCCAAACAGCATATCTTCAATTTATTTTTCACTCACTTTCCAGAACGATGACGAGATGGTTGGTTGGTGGAGAACCTTCCCCATAAAATTTTTATACCCCGGAAAAGTGGCTCTGTGCTTATGTTGGGTGCCGTACATAGGAAGAAGGAAAAGGATGATGGAGCAGCAGAAGAAAGGTTTCACAAACATGGCATGTTTCTTTCCTTTCGGTGCCATTTTTGACTTTGTGAACCGTTCTTGATTCGAGAAGGAAGTTTGCAGGATCTTTGGATCCAGATATGGATCATCGTCGTCGATTGGTGCTATTATAAGCCCGGTCTTCTATTTGGCCGCAAGCAAGAGACACAAGCTAAGCTGGGAGATAAAAATCTTGAACTCTGCCTAATCGAACTCAGATGAGCCGTTTGGTGCTATCTCGATGTAGCGTTGAACTTTGTTTTCTTCAATAAGAAAACTGGGATTCATTTTTCATTGACCTAGTTGATTTCATTGAGTTGAAAGTCTCAACATATTTGTAACAGGGAAACTATTCGTAAGAGAATAATAACACTAGTTTACAGCATTTTTGAACTAAATAAGCTCAAGATCACTTTTTATGTAAAATTGGCGCTGAAAACGAAAATGATTATCAAACAAATCTCACACGAACAGTTTTTGAGTTATGCTCTAAAAATAAAATTTTGGAAAAATAAAATAAGTATTTGTGCTTTGATTCAAATATCTTAAACTGCAGAAATTAATTTAAAATCTTTTTTGCATATTAATAACGAATCAATTTGCAATCGACTATTTCAATTTAATTTTTGCGTATGATCAACAGTAGGGAAGAATGAGGACACTTGATCCCTACTTGATTACTTGATTCCTCAGTTAAATCTCGAAACTGAAATGTCTTACATAGATCAAATTTTCTATAAAAATATGCCTTTACAGAAATGGTAAATAGAACAAAACAACAAACCTTTTATTAAAAAAAATAAAAAATTAAAACTTTATAGTTCGAGTTATTGCACTTTGTTTGAAAAGATTAACAAAATGTCATTCGATGATCTTTTTATCACTTTAAAATGTTCTCCACACGAAAAAATTATATTAAATAGATTTATTCCAATAAGTCCATCGTAAGAGTATAATATGATCTTCTTAATGCCATATTTTTAAAGCAATCTATAATATGAGTTTAATTGATTCCTTGATTTCAAAAAGATATACTATTATTCTGAATGGATGTTGATCATTGCTAAAAGCACGAAATTTTTAATATTTATCCAATAACTAATATTTATCCAATAATTTTCTGGTAAAAAGCACTCAAAAAAGTGCTGATTTTACAAGTTTCAATAATCGACTAATAAAATAAACACTAATTTTTATCTTGCTGAAAAACGTTCATTTTTCAAGAGTGATGTGGGGAAAAGGTTTCCGTTTTCCATAAAGTTGATTTCATTGAACTAAATTTGAAGTAGGTTTTGAAAAATTCCAAAACTAATGATGAAATTTAAACTTTTTTAACCCATTTTCAATTCGAACCTATTTTGATTTTTTTTTATAAAACTTCAATCTGTGAAGTTCTTATTCATGCGAGAAAATGTTATACCAGGATGTAAAAAAAAAGATCATTAAGGAATCCCTCGAAATAAATTTCATTTATTAAATTAAAAAAAACACTTTCGTTGAATAGAAGAAAATTTTAAGAAACTTTTCATTTATATATTTTTCCTTACATTCTTCATATTAGTGCAATGCATGGCCACCCCCATAAGGGTCCATCAAAAGCAAGCGAGGTATTCTAATCTACATTGAAAATTTGTTACTCTTAATCAAATTTGGATGATGGAGGAAGGTTATTCGATAGTTGCAATCTTTACTCAGAACTTATGTCAAAACCTCGAAAACTAATCTTAATTTTAGCAAAAGTTTTTCAAAAATTTCCTCACTCATCGATAGTAGTTCATTTCTAAATACAGGCCCGTTCGTTTTTGGCAACATTCGATTTTGGCAACATCCGATTTTGGCACATATGCCAAAAACGAACGGTTTTTAGAAGTGACATTACTTTTTAGTTTCCTCTATAACAGGACCAATATAATTTAGATAAACGCCAAAAATACGTTTGTACGTTCAGAAATAGTGATAGAATACTACAACAAAAGCAAAAGTTAGTAAAAAAAATTATAAAGTAGGTACTCAAAAATTACAAAAAGATGAAAAATTTAGAAAAAACAAAAACAAATACAAACAAAAGACTAAAAATAACTAAATCAACTTAAAAATAATGAAGAATGACAAAAGCAGCAAAAATGACAAAAAAAAACAAAAATTATAAACAAATCAAAAATAGTGCAAAATGCATAAAAAACATAAGAAAAAAAATATTAAAAAGTTTAAAAATGGTCAGAAATTGACTTGAAATAACGTTAATGATAACAAAAATAGTTATTTTGTTAAAATAGGAAAAACAAATTTCAGAAAAAAAAACCGTTCGATTTTGGCAATATTCTATTTTAGCAACACAAAATGTTCGGGCATGTTGCCAAAAACGAAATGGTCTATACTTAGTTTTGAATAAGATTCATTTTATTTCAGAGATTCTGGTTCCTTCAAATCAAATTACAAATTGTATTTGTGTTTTCATGTTTCGCATAATATATCCAGTCAAAATTTCGGTTCAAAGTATCATCAAAAATTGAAATGAAAAGCTGTGTTTGAAATCGTTGTTAAAATTCGGTTTTAAATTTTTCTTAAAAAATTTATTCATGATTTTCGAAGCTCATAAACATTTTTTTATATTTAGTTAATATTTTTCCGAATTTGAAGAATAAACTTAAAAATCAAATTGAAAATTCAAATGTAAAAAAGCATCAAATGGCAATATAGATTCAACATACGAATTTTTAATTTGTATTAAGATTTGCAAGTTGGATTAAAAATACATTCTTGGAATAAACAAAAATCATTGAAACCCAAAACCTCCGAATAATAATCATGTATTCATGATTGAGGGCTTTGAAACTTATTTCAATTTTTGACTTATATTTCTAAATTCGAAAACCGTTTTATAAACATTTCAGAAAACGAATTGAAATTCCAAAGAGATTGAAAATTCAAACTTTGGATTCAGGTTCCCGGTCGAACAACAAATTGATCAAGAAGATGGCTCAATTCTACAACCAGATTGACGATGAATACGGTACCGAGGCAAAAGACCGAAAAGCCAATACATAACCTCAAGTTCAAGATTCAGATTCAGATTCTGAGCTCCACAATCAAAATAATTTGCCCGGATTCATTCAATTTTTTTTTTTTTTGGATATTCACACCAAAAAATTCAATTTGCATCATTACAATTTGAAATTTTGTCTCCGAAAGAAGAAATTTTTGCAAGCTAGACTGATTAAAATAAACATTACCGATTTTTATTGGGAGCCTGAAATACGATTTCAAATCAGGTTATTTTTTCGATAAAAATATAATGATTCAAATGTTTTGATTTTTTTATTTTTGTTGAATATTTCCTTGATTCTTGTCATATTTTCTTGGATATTGCATGGATTTCGGGTTGAAAACTTGGAAATAAAATTTTACCGAATTTTGTCAGAACTTCTGGATAAGTTCTTCAGATTTTTATGCAAATTTTAAGATTTTAACGATCGATGAAAGTAAGTTTCCTATTTTGTTACTAAAAACTTCTCTATATAAATCCTAATTAATATTTTGAAATATTTTAAGATGTATTTTCAAAAGAACTGTTTATGTAAAAGAACTTAATTTTTTTTTGTAATACCTTGAGGCTTTAAGGAGCCAAACTCGTTTTTTTTACAATTGTTTGCTTAGGTCTAGATCACTTTTTGAAGAACTTATTAATTAATAATCATATAGAATTTAAAAAGAATATTTTTATTATTCTATTCGTACATTTTTTGATGAAAAATGTTATAAAAAAATATGTCACCAAAACCCTCCCCATGAATCAGTTCTACTTACGGCCCTGGTGCAATGTAATTACAAAGAAATATTAATGATTTTTTTTTTGCAAAACACATATTTGAGATAACTTTTTGGAAATAGATTTGTTATGAACTTAAAACTTGTTTTTAAACTCTGTTTTTTCTATTATTTTGTTATATTTTCCCGTAAAATGATTCGAAAATATCTTATTTATATCAATTCTGAAAATCATTTCCCATTGTGAATTGTGATCCATAAATTTAATATCTTAATCTCAATTTTATGCTGAAAAAATAAAAAAAATATCTGAATTATAAAACTTTTTTTCAACCTCAAAGGAATGAAATAAAATTTGTTTTATTTGTTTACTTACAACAACTAAGAAGATATGAATAAAATTTAAAATAGTTTTTTTATTCCTTGAAGTGCATAATTCCGTATATTTTGAAACGAAATAATTTAAAAAAATATGAAATAGCCTAAGGTAATAAAAATCACATTGGTGCAAAAAATTGTTTTAACTGGTCTAGGAGTGTAGAAAATTTGCTTATTTTTTTGAAAAAAAACTGTAAAATGTTACATTGCCATTGAAAATAAAGTTTTTCATTGAATAAGTAAATCTCGATAACTGCGAGTAATTTTAACTTCTGAGAAAAAGTTCCGAAATTTTTTTATTGGTTTTTCGAACAGATCTACGGAAAAAAAGAAACTTGACCAAATTTCATAAGAAAAAAACTAAACAAAAATGAATCTTGGATATTTTTGAAAACAAAACGTTTTGCAGTTTTGCAGTGCATAGTTGTTGGATAAACTTAATTCTTCAATATCAAGCATTTAAAACGCCTTTCTGTGATGTCAGGAATAGTAAGATAATTTCATTTGAATTCTCTAAAAAATTGTCGAATTTTTTTTTCTAAATTCAGTTTGTCAGATTTTCCGGTTATATCTAGACTTGCCCAGACACTTACTTCATTTTTTCACATTATTCGCAAAAAAGTACAAAAAACTGTAGAAGAGTTCCTATATTTTTTATTTTTGTGACCAAAAAAGAGCATTTTCAAACAGGTTTTGTTAAAAATAACATGAACGATTTTATGAAAGCCTTGAATATTATTTAAATTCTGCTGATGGGTTTTGATTAAAATATAATCTTTCAATTGCTTTTCTTAGCTTATGTGTGTTTTTCCCCAAATTTGCTCGAATATTGCCCGATTTTCGACTTTAAAAGAAAATTTTGACATCAACTGCTTGAATTTAGCCAGGTTTTTATTCAATTAGCCCTTATTTGTCCGGCCTGAAAGCGATCGGGAAAAACTCTGGCAACCTTATTCTAAAGCATTGTATCTCTGAAAATAAAAAATCTAGGCAAAATCTGGATCCTTCATGATATAAAAGATAATGAATATTATAATCAGTATTTAGTTGATATGTAGGTTTTTTAGTTTATCAACTGGAATTTTTTTTAAAAAAATGCTATTTTCTATAAGGTGATAGACAAAATCTGACGAAATATTCGAATTCATGACGTTAAAACCGGGCTTGTGATATAGCTCAGTTGGCAAGTCTGTTGTCTCCTGAGCCGATGTCCGCGAGTTCGAGCCCAAGAGTAAACATCGAACACAGTTGTACCGGATAGTTTTTCAATAACGATCCGCCAACTGTAACGTTGATAAAGTCGCGAATGCCATAAAGATGGTAAAACGACTATAATCGAAACAAAAAAAAAAAAAAAAAAAATGACGCCAAAACAGTTATTAAAACATATGCATGTTTTCTCCTATTAAATTTTTCTCATTTCGATGAACTAAGAAACTCCAAATAGAATTGTAAGACTCACATAAAGTATCGTTAGGTGAAAAGATGAAGCTAGAGCATTGTGGGTGGAAGAAATCGAACAGTTTTCAAAAAAAAATGAAGTAGAGCTTTTATGTTGTGAATATTTTACGACTTGTGCGATTCTGAAATTTAAATGCATCTTCTTTATTGGAATTATCTAGTTAGTTTGATTGACTTTTATTGAGAAAAAGAATATAAAACTATTTTTTTACAAAACCAAGACTTTCAATTAAAAATGTAACAGAAAGTTTAGAATTCAAATTTATTTGAAAATTATCACAATGTTAACCCCTCAATTTCAAAGTTATTAATTTAACTAAAACATTCTGTTTAACAGGCAATGGTATACTTTTACGGAAAATAATTTAAAAATCTCTAGCCTTGCTCTGTTAGATAATTTAATTTGTTACTTTATGAAAAAAAAAACGAAAATTAAATTTTACTATCCCTCTCCGTCATCCGCCCCTGAAAGTTTTACCCGTTATAGTCCCTGGAGTGACATTTTGACACTCCAGACTAAAACTAATATATCTCTCTTGTTTCTCAACCGATTTTTACAAAAGTCATAGTTTTGAAAACCTCGTTATGTAACTCAAATATGTTTCCCAGACAATATTCAGCTCCAGATGCCAGTTTTCCTTTATTCAAAGTCTTAGAATAAAAATCCGAAAAAACATGCTTCGGAAAAAAGACTGTAAATCAGCTACGAAATGCTCAGAAAAATTTCACTTCTTGTTTCACTGGCCGACTGCTTGTCAAGTCTAGTCAAGTCTAGTTAAGTCTAGTCAAGTCTAGTCAATTCTAGCCAAGTCTTGTCAAGTCTAGTCAAGTCTAGTCAAGTCTGGTCAAGTTAAGTCTAGTCAAAACTAGTCAAGTCTAGTCAAGCCAAGTCATAATAAAAAAAAAATATTATAAGATAAGAAACAAAAACATTTTCCAAAAAATCTAATGGCTATACTCTAAACGCCTTAGCTTATGCAAGCCATGAGCGCGGATTTTCGACTTTTGTGCTGGTCACTACTTGAAACAAATTTTGAGTACCCAATTGGTTCCGAAATAATGATACCTCGTCAAATAAATCGTCATAATTATACTGTTCAAATCAATTTAGCCCAATCTAGCTCATATGTAACGCAACGACGGTCACAAACATTTTGCTCTCATTATCGGAGGGAATTGTTATTCACCTTCCACCAATTCCCGGTTGACCTTTCAACTCTTGCACATTCACTCACATGCGAGATCTCTTCTGTGCGATGACCTCTTCACGAAAATTGGTATTCGAAAGAGCCTGAAGCTATACCACAAAGTTCCATTTTTGCTCCATACACACATTCATGCAGCACAGCTGTCCAACTACTCTACTATACATACCTTCATGTAGGCTCGTTTTTACTACCCAGTATGTTTACTTTCTGAATGGAAGCTACTGGCTAGGCTCTTGGTTCTTTTTTTTTACTTTCTATTATCTTTTCGTTTGTTTCCGACCAAAATTTTTAAGAGCCCGAACCCAATTGACCCTCCTCTTAAACCCACCGATTCTATGGGAATGTTTTAAGTGGCGGAGGGAAAATATTCAAGTGTACCATTTCATCAATGATTCACCTAGTGAACGATAGAATACATGCTTCAATTTTGAATTAATAACAGAAAAAGTAAACCGAAATATGAAACTCAAATATTGAAAGTCTGCGCCCAAGCTATGAATTTTCGATTTTGAAAAAATCATCAAAAACTCAAATCAATGTCAAAATTTGACTGTGATACGTTGAAGATTTACAGTAGAATGAAATTAATTGATCCTGGAAGTATTTATAGCAATACAACGGAATCTCATCCATCTTCGTCAACAAGAAACGTTAGAATCGAAATAAATCAAAATGCAACACCATGAGGTAGCCGAGAGAAAGTTTTCCCAAGGATCCAAAGCGCTCAATACATTAGTCCTAAACTACTGCTCAACACCAACTAGCAGCAGCAAAGCAGAGCCTCTTCTGGACTGTTGCTCTACAAATTGATTAATTATTCAGGCACATTTCCAGATTGTTCCGTAGTCTGGTGCTGGCTGGTGGCTTTTCTTCACTCCAACACGAATAGCAACAAGCAACAGAACAGAACAACCACATAACAGCCTTTACCTTCAACAAAAACGAAAACGACACAATAGTCGGTTGTCACAGAAAAAATAGAACCTCCACTAGATACGAGGGAAGTGGGAGTTGGTATACATATGAAAGGCAACGCCATCCAATCGACTCCATCGAAATAACTAGAACTGGAAGCGAATCGAGAAACAAATTTCGAAATCGGGTGACAATCCATTGTTGATGTAGTGAAGAATATAAAAACCGACACAGAACCAAGCGAAAGAAGCGTAAATGCCTGGTGGCAAATGTTTGCGGTTAGGGTTGTCGGTGAAGCGGGTGGGAGTTTTTTTTAAAGAACACCGAATGACATAGCTCAAGGGAATTTATTTTGGGAATGATTTTTAATTGGAACGACTTACTTGTCTATATGGATTAAAAAAAATTGGTCCAACCAATATTGAAATGATTGGAATCATGAAATCTGCGCACAAACGCCTGAATTTATACTTTATAAAATATCTTTAAATTTCACACATCAACCGCCCGTGAACAGGTTTATACAAGAGTTACAAAAATAATAAAAATAGAAATTTATTTATCTCATCAAATCACATAGAGTTTCAATTATGTAGAAATTCTTCAATTGGCTGCTTATTTGATAGAGGTACTCTCTGGAGCCACCTTTTATTCGCAAAGATGGTTTTGATTTTTTTTAACCAAAACATTTGGTTTTAATGACAAATATCAGACAATGTTAAATCTTTAATTCAAATTGTGCATCGTAATCTCCTTTGAACAAAGGAAGTTTGTTTTAATGAGTAGCTCACAAATTTAACCTGTGAGAAAAGGGATTCGGTTGTTAAAAAATGTGGAAAGAACACAGGTCTTCGAAATAATCCTTCTTGTTTTATGATGGCAAACATACGCTTATCGAGCTCCGGTAATATTAACTCCCGCAAAAACTGAGCCACTATTTTCATAACAAATCGATGTAAAGTTGTAATTTATCACCGTGATATATTGTTCTGCTATTCATTCAACGTTTCTGCAAATTTAAAGTCTAAACTTGCTGTCAAATGTCGATTAAATAGCACAACGAAGTCTTTGCATTCACAGAGTCATGCACCTAGTTGATATGCAATACCATAGTAAAAGTTTTTCTCAATCAGCTCTACATTTCAAGAGCCGTGGATTATTCCTAAAAAAATAAAGTTAAGAAATCAAAATCACAGAAATGTTTTTAAATGAAGCCAAAAATACCCAGCAAACATGAAGTCGTATCAGAAATGATTACTTAAATCGATTACAATGATGTTGCGAATCGAAATTCCAACTGCATAATGAAAAGAACGTATAAAATGTCGTCTGAAGTCAGTTTAAATTAGATATGATAGAAAATTGGTCATGTTTGTTAATTTTTAAAATGATTTTGCTCCCACGCGAGTTTCAAATGACAAATCATCGTCACGTTCTCCCTGCAACAAGCAGTGCTTCCAGATGGCTAAATATCAGATGGGAATTGAGGAATATTGACCAATTCTGGCGCACCTAGTGGAAGGATTTTATAGTTCTTGGCACCCACGTGTCGGGAATTTGGTCAGCTTCACGTATGTATTTTTGACATTCTGCAAATCGTACTGTGAATCAAAATGGAAGCCGGAAGAAGGGAAAAATGTGCACAGTTATTTGGAAAATCCACTATGGCCTGCATTTAGGCTAGCTAAACAGCTGAAATTGCCCAGAAATAGCGTATGGAGCGTTATCAAACGGTAAATGGAAACATTGATGAGAGGAACTGTCAACCGGGAACTGCGTGTTAAATCCCAGGTAAAAAATTTTACTTGGCAACAGGTCGGAGGTATGTTCCAGCTAAATTAAAATTTGTTTTTGCCGACAAATTTGCAAGAAAATTTATGATTTGACAATTCGACAATCAGACAACCCGACGTCATTGTATACTATACCAAAAAGAGTGTCTCCTAAAACGAATTTTGCCATTCATTAGATCCCACGATCATCCCGTAATGTTTTGGCCAGATTTGGCAAGCTGTCATTACAGCAAAGTCGTTCAAGAATGGTATGTAGAGCAAGGGGTCCAGTTTGTTCCGAAAAACCTATACCCATCCTAATGCCCCCAGTTCCACCCCATTGAGAAATACTGAGCAATAATGAAGAGGAGACTCAAGACAAAGGGAAAAGTTGTCAAAGACATCAATTATATGAAGACCTGGAAGTAAATAGCCAAAACCGTTGGAGGAATAAGGTGTGCGCAGCTTAATGAGTCGTGTTTCAAGAAAAAATCCGAAAATTTTATTCGTATTTTTATAAGTTTTAAGAAAACTCTACATTTGTATAAAAAGAGATCTTGAATTCAGTTAAAGATAACTACAGAATTCTTTACCAATTAAATTAGCCATTTATTACTCAAATGCTAGTTACTGTAAATTTGGTGAAATAGCATTAAAAGTTAAATGCATAGTATTATTTCTTGATAAAAAAAATATTTCAAACTTCTATCCATGACAAACGTAGACTAAATTTGAATGCTGTTTCTTTTACTGGTCTTGAAATTTTCAACTAAATTCCCACAATTTCAAGAAATTGAATAACTTTTTATGTGTAGTCATGAAAAGTAGACGAATTTCATTTTTTATTGATTGATTAAAAAATCAGACTTAAAAATGAAAGTTCTTTTGACTTGTTAGAATTCTTCTTATTAATTTAAAAAATCCTTGACCAAATCTATGACGCCTATTAACACAGATTCTATTTGAAAGATTACTTTGTCAATTTTTTAGACAATACATTTTAAAGATTTTGAAGCATTGCCATCAAAATTTTTTGCTTTTTAATGCAACCCAAAATTAACTTAAACCAGATCAGTGTACAGATCGTATAAAAAATTTGTCACAATTTAAAAAAAACTGTCTTGATTGTGACTTTCAGAGACAAAAACTTGCTAAACAACTCTGTGAGTTTACAGATATTGTCTCCCTAACCTGGCTATAATTTGGTTTTCAGAACTCTTCGAAGTCATTGGGTATTGAACGTACTTGTTGCCATTTCAATTCTAAATTGTTCCGTAAACTGTGAAAATGTGAATTTAAAAATGACCCCATCGCCCCTCTGAGCCCTTCCAGTGCACCCTAAATTTCAAAGTAGAGCTTACCACTCCCTAGAAGCTCCCAACGCTGATTTTTCGACATTCATACGATGATTCTATTATAGTGTCTTAGAACGTATCTCAAAACAGCATAAGAATATAGCTACAAAAATGTTTGCTGGCTGGTTAATTATGACTGTTTTATTCAAATTGTCATAAATGTCTTCTTAAAAGTTTTTTCGCTACAGCTAGACTGACAAAATATGAATTTAAAACAAAAAGTTGTGATAATTATGATCGATGAACTCAATAAATTGAATCGATTGTATTAATTTATCATTATCTGCATTGATACAGTGAAATCAACCATCAGTGAAACCATCGATCATCAAAACGTATTAACACCAAAACTATATCTAGGTCATAGGCTTCATGAGATGTTGCCCACAGAAGATTTTCATTTAAAACTTGGAAAAAGTCAAAATTTAAATATGAACTATTATAATGAAGTTTATGTTTATTTGCTTTTCTAATACATTTGGCATCATGTGCCAGTCAGTTTTCATTATTCATTTTTTTTCGAAACTTCAATATTTTGATCAACTGAAATTTATAGACTGAAAGGCAACCGTATGAAAAGTGCGTCGCAGTTCAACATGTGATTACGGGTTTAAAAGTGAGTAAAAACAAATTTTCAAATGGTGAATTTAAGTGGAAGTTAAAATGTTACTTGAGGATAAGTGGTAGAAATAAAATTAATCAGATACTGTAAACAGAACATTTTAACCGGTTTATTTTGTTTACAGTGATCAATTTTTTTTTTTCTTAAAAACGTTTTTTTTTGGGAACAATAAGGTTTTTCCACATCAAATTGCATCACTTTGCAAACGCTGTTGAAAATCACTTATTGAGTATTTTTGCTAGAAAAAAAAAAGAGCTAATCAAAGAGCAATGAGGCAAATTTATTTTGCGCAAATCTTCAGAAAAATACTAAATTTTCAACGCGACGTTCGAAAACAACTTGTAGTCGTGCTGCAATTGTGAGTTTTGTGATTAAACGTTACTACGCAGTTCTAATAATTATTAACAGAATAATATACTGAATAATAACTAACAGAAGAAGATTAGGCACGATCTCGCTCAGGAAACTACATAGCGCCTCCCTAAAGAGATTCTACCAAACCTATCATAATTTTTTTTTTTTGAATTTTTTATGACATTTCATTAGATTATTGAAAAAATTTTAATGAACATAATTTTTACAGCATTCAATACGT
Organism: Uranotaenia lowii; assembly: GCF_029784155.1. Taxonomy (NCBI): domain Eukaryota; kingdom Metazoa; phylum Arthropoda; class Insecta; order Diptera; family Culicidae; genus Uranotaenia; species Uranotaenia lowii. The sequence goes on from NC_073693.1 coordinate 162,229,891, forward strand.
ATAACTAGCATTTGAAAGTGATTTAAGCAAACTGGATTTCCAGTGATCATCGATCCCGCGCTACGTTCGAATCGTCCGAACCCTTCAACATTTTCTATCAGAACGTCGGTGGTGTTAATAGTTGTTTGATTGACTACTTGTTGGCGACTTCATGTTCTTGCTACGACGTCATTGCCTTCACCGAAACCTGGCTCAACGACCGGACCCTCTCTAGTCAGATTATTGGCCCAGATTACGCAGTGTTCCGTTGCGACCGTAGTCCTCGTAACAGCAAAAAGTCTACTGGTGGTGGAGTGTTACTCGCCGTGAAATCTACGTTTCCAGCTAAGCAAATTGAAGACGATTCCTGGGCCAATTTAGAACTTGTTTGGATTCGCATTGATTTCGGAGATCGGAAACTTTATTTGTGCGTAGTGTACGTGCCCCCTGACCGTTCTGGAGACTTGGCTTTAGCTGAATCTTTTTCGCTCTGCCTCTCTAAAATAAGCTCGATTTGCTCTCCGGCAGACGACATACTCATCATCGGCGACTTCAATCTACCCGGTTTGAAATGGTGCTCCTCCCCAAGCGGCTTTTTATTTCCGGATCCTGCTCGTTCTTCATTCTCAGCATCCTCTAATATCTTCCTGGACTCCTTGAGCACCGCGACTCTACGACAGATCAACAAAATTGAAAATGAAAACGGCCGTATGCTTGATCTCTGCTTCGTGAACGAAGGGATCAAGAATCCGACGATCGAATCTGCTCTTGCTCCTCTGGTTAAAACTGTCCCGCATCATCCAGCCTTAGTGATTTCACTCGATATCACTAAAATACTTGGCTCAGAAGAGAAAACTGCGTCTTTCTATCACGATTTTAAGAACGTTGACTTCGAAGCCATATCCCTCGTCCTGCAATCCATTGATTGGGAGGCTGAGCTCGATTTTTCTAATCCCAATGCAGCTGCTGAGACGTTTGCGAACATCCTGAACTATATCATCGATCGCCATGTGCCGAAACGTAGCACGGCTACCAATCTACGGACCCCCTGGGTTACTGGAAGTCTTCGTAGACTTAAGACGGCTAAGCAGCGCGCACTACGCAACTACAACAAACACAAGTCCCTCTACACTAAGGACAAATATCGCAAATTGAATTCTGCCTATAAGAAAGCCATCAAGCGTAGCTACCAGAATTATATTAATCGGTTACAACAGAATTTCAAGAGCAGTCCGAAATCTTTTTGGCAGCACGTGAAAAATCAGCGGAGAGAATCAGGGCTTCCGTCTCACATGTTCCTGAACAGCGACACAGGGAACTCTGATCCCGAAATTTGTGATCTATTTGCCGAGAAGTTCTCCAGCATTTTTACAACTGGATCCATTTCTCCTGAGCAACTGGCTAGAGCTGTGAGAAATATATTGCCTACACCTTCTTCGTTTAACGGTATCACAATCGACGATGCATCCATATCGAAAGCGACAGTTAAGCTGAAAAACTCTACATCTTTGGGCCCGGATGGTATACCTGCTACTTTTTTGAAGCGTTTTATGCCACTTTTGCTGTTTCCTATTCGGCATATTTTCCAATCATCGCTGGATGTTGGAATCTTTCCCTCACTATGGAAGGAAGCCTACATGTTTCCTGTTCACAAGAAGGGTGACAAGAGAGACGTTGACAACTACCGCGGAATTTCAGCTCTATGCGCGATGGCCAAATTGTTTGGATTGGTTATCCTGGATCCCATTAATTCGTTCTTCAAGCACCAACTTTCCAATGATCAACACGGGTTCATGCCTAAACGATCCACGACTACCAACTTACTCACCTTCACATCTTTTGTGCAAGACAGCTTTGCTATGAAAACCCAAACTGATGTCATATATACTGACCTTTCTGCTGCATTCGACAAGGTGAACCACGATATCGCTATCGCAAAGCTGGAACGTCTGGGTTTTGTAACGGGGGGGAAGGTAGTAGGAGGCAATCCCTTAAGCGAACCACCACTTCATGCACGCGCCAGGTACTCGAAAGCACCGTGGTGTCGCAATTTGTCCCTGTAGAAAAACCCGTACCCGGCTAAGAGACCTCAGGGCGAGTCTTGACTTAAAGAATGTGTTCGAGTCGAAAACTGAGGCAACCCGAATCAACGTCAATCCAAAAAAAAGCAAAATACAACAACAACCAGGGTGGCAAGGTGTCCTTTGTAGGTTTTCCTTGCCAGAGCCTATGCTAAATACGATTTCGAAATCCAAACTGCAAGAAAGTCACGGCACTCAAAATAACCACTACACGAGGATTCTGTTAATTTTACAATTTTGTTGGCCTTTAATCAGATTTTTGTGGGGGAAGTTGTTAGTAGTACAGTTTTTCTTACAGCTATCTAACCTTCGTTGGCATGCGCATGCTTATCCGTTTCTTTCGGTGGTTCTACACGTGCTATTGTCGAGATGCTGGTACCGACGCTGGGCATCTATGCTCGGCACCTATGCTTGGCACCGACGCTGGGCAACGACGCAGGGCACCGTTCACAGGTAGGCAAACTTTCTTGAACCCGCTCCACTTGCCTTAATCGTGGTGGTTGTCCCGGCTTGACGATTGGAGTGGGTAAGTAGGTGAGTATGCTATTCATCACTTCCTGGACACATCACCTGGACACGGAGGGTTTAGCCGCGACGACACGTGACTTATCGTCGACTTTCTTCGGCGGCTCGCGGTGGTTTATGTTGCACGGCCAGGAAACAGCCGTTGGTGTTCCGAAACTAGGGGTGTTGCAGTTTCGTTTTTGCCACCCGAGAGGAATTCCCTTTTCGAAGGGAAACCTTCGATTTTTCGGTTTAACCAAACAGAACGTAATTAGAACCCACCCAATATTGGTTGAATCTTTTGCATGAGGTTATTCATTTACCTGTTTTTCCTTTCACTATCTTGTTTATTTCATAACAAGATTGACCTAGCTGTCGTTAAATAGCCTAAATAAAAACAAGCTATTTAGTTTATTGAGTACTATTTCCCTGATCTTTTAACTCACGAGAGGTTGAGCACTTCCAAAGCACGTTTTTAAAAAAATAACTGTAGCACTACCTTGTCACTCGCTTCGTGGTCAAGCTTGAAATGGACGAGACCTTCTTGACTGGGGCTCCTTTACCCATTATTCTAACCCGACGCGAGGATCATCGTTGGATCCGTTTTACTTCCTTTTTCTTTGGTTTCGTCATTTAATGACGACCCCAAACTTAAACGCATTCCTACTGCCAAGTTCGACCTGACATCTCTTAGCTTGGTAGTTTTCAGAGACCGCGAACGTTAAGAGAATTGCTTGAGGTATTATTAGTACACGGAAAGTATATGTGACATCGTTACAGTTTCTGTGGATCCCTTTTGCACTGGTTCCATAGTTACTTAACAGGTCGAAAGTTATCCGTTCGTATTGATGACTCCTTTTCAAATCATTTTCTTGCCTGCTCCGGCGTGCCTCAAGGAAGTCATTTAGGACCACTAATTTTCGTGATATATTTTAATGACGTACTCTCGCTCCTTGACTGCAAAAAACTTGCATATGCCGACGACCTGAAACTCTTTCACACCATAAACGGCCAAGAGGACATCAATTTCCTGCAGCAGCAGTTCATTGTGTTTGCTCAATGGTGTGACCTGAACTGCCTGCCCCTGAATCGCAGTAAATGCTCGGTCGTATTATTCTCACGTAAGAGACACCCTCTTTATGCGGAGTACGCTCTCGGAGACGGAATCATTTCTCGGGTGGACCACATCAACGATCTGGGCGTTATTCTCGATCAACGGCTGGAGTTTAAGACTCACACAAACTACATCGTCGACAAAGCATCCAGAAACCTCGGATTCTTATTTCGCATGGCCGAAGACTTCAAAGACGTGTACTGCCTGAAGAGTCTTTACTGCTGTATAGTTCGTTCCATCCTCGAGTATGCTTCAGCTGTTTGGTGCCCTTTCTACCAGAATGGGGCTGAACGAATCGAGGCCATCCAGCGTCGCTTCATGCGGTATGCCCTACGTCATCTGAACTGGCAAGACCCGTTCCGTTTACCAAGTTACGAGAATCGCTGCCGCCTCATAAACCTAGATACGCTTCAAGCTCGCAGAAACGCTACGCGCGCTCTAGTTGTTGCTGATCTCTTAACGTCCAGAGTCGACTGTCCCGTTTTGCTGGAGGCCATTCCTCTCAGCGTGCATCCCCGAGGATTGAGAAACCAGCTTTTGCAGCTCTATGTACCTATTCGTCTCAACAACTACGGAGCGAACAGCGCATTTATCGGCATATTGAAAACGTTCAATCGCTTTTCTGAGCATTTCGACTTCGATGTTTCGAGGAACGTGTTCCGGACAAAAATTTTAACTGTTTCAAGAACTGTATAGACCTGTGTTAATTTTTTTATCTTGTATTGTTATTATCTACTATTAAGTTATCATTAGGATCTACATATGATCCGTTGATTTTATTCTAATAAACAAAGATAGATTGGATAAGAAACACAAATAGCAAAAAAAAGTGGTTTACAGGTTTGGCTCCATCTGCAAAACTACTGGACCAACTTTATCACCAATACCATTTTGGAATCGTCTTAAAAGCGACTTGCTTGTTCTCATATTTTGATTTAAGATGAATTTGAAATGGTTCGATAGTGATGTTAGTTTTAAACAAAAACTCGATTTACTGTAAAAACTACTTCTAAAGCTCTCTGCAGTAGGATTCGTATTCTTTGATCCGTTGAAAGTTCAAAAAAGCTATAAGGTGGTTTTCTGCACCATTTCGACTTATTTTTAGTCGTTCACCATTTAAAGGATGCTCTGAAGTGATATGAAGCCAAGATAGAAACCTTTTGTATCCAATAATATAAATTCTTCTAAAGCACCGGAACTAAGACCCATTGAAAAATACTGTGCTATTTTGAAGCAGGAGGCACTCAGTGAGCTTCCAAAAAGGTTAATTTTGAGGAAGAAATTACGATAAAGTAGGTTTTTGTATAAAAGATGCTACTTTTAATCTACAATTGTAGAATCAAGGTGAAAACTTAAAACAAATAAAAATACCAAAATATCACAAATGGTTTATAATTAATTGTCTGAAAGCTTGGAAAGGATTGATCAACAAAGAAATTTTTTACAGCATTTTTAATGTGATGCAATTTGATGTGGGACACTCTTTAGCATGTCTCAGCAACAAATTTATTATCAAATTTATCATCATCATATCATTACCATATACAGAAGATAAAAATTTCGCATGTTTCCGTACCCTACCCGTGATATTTTCAATGTTGAAATTGAAAAAAAAAATTCTCCTTATTTAAATTTTTCCAATTTTTGATCAGATGCCCAAAAAAATTCAAGTTTTGCCTTTAAAAGATTGAAAATTGTTCTGCCATGCTTTTTTTAAACAATTTATTTACCTTATCATACACGTGTTGGGTTTGATTGATCCCTAGTGTCCAATAAGAAATATTTCTCTTCTGAATAGATTGTGATAATTGCTTAGCACGAAATAATTGATCCAATAACAATTATTAGTCCAATAATCGCCTAATTTAAATGACCCAAAAAAGGTTTAATCTAAAAGCTTTAAAAACGCATTAAAGTATGCAATGACTAAAGGGTAGTAAACATACTTAAAAATATTTTTTTATCTGACACTAATACACTGTGAAATGAGAACTAATATAACCAAATAAAGTCAATGGAACTTTTGTTTTAACAATCTGCTTGATTTTTTTCAAGGCTTAGGGCAGCCTGAATAAAGGATCAACTTGATCCGATCAAGTCTGCTTTAAGAAAGGATCAAGTCTCATTTAACTTTAAAAATATCACAGTTCTTTTGTCGCCCGAAAATGCTTCTAGTTCACCTACGGGCTTATGTAGATGCAGCATATGCCACAATTGCCGCAATTCGAGAATTTATGAAAAGTCAGGACGGTCTCTCGAAAATCAGCACAAATCCTGAAAAATCAGGACACCTGGCGCCTCTGTGTGTATACTCGCTTCTTATTTCTCGTAAATTCTAGCTGAATTTTCAACTATCAACATTTCTTACAGATTTTATTGCCAATTTGTAAATTTTTAAGAGTGTTGTACGCGCTTGTGTTTGCAAAACCTTCATTTCAGTAGATAAAGAAAATGTAAAAGTTCTAAACAGTAAAATTTCTAAATAGCAAATTTTGGGTGTTTAGGCAGTAGTGAATGATAGAGAAGCTGAAAATGGTTAATATTACGGTTTAATCACTAAAATTATTTCAATTCTATAAACAATTCGAATTAATTGCTGCAGGTTGTTTTCAACCAAGTAACAATTACAAACCTAAACAATTTTGTCTTAGGAAAATCGGGATTTGGTACGTCTTTTTGATAAAATTATTCGTTTCATTCTTGTTTAGAAGTTGGGGCTGAGACGTTTCGGTTTGGTAGTGTTCGTTAATAACAGTAAATATATCCTAATAGACTATTGTTTTGTTTACACTTCATAATTTCTCTTCAAATGTTGTCACATATTTGTTTCATTAATTTTCATCATTTTTTTTTTAATTTATACATTATTCTTCTCATCACTACACAAGCGTTTACCAATTTTATGCTTCCTCATTGAATAACGATAGGTGAAATCCAAACAATGAACGAAAATTTTTATAGAATTTACTTGCTCTCCTAAGCTTTAGCCAGACCATCGATCTTGGAATTTTTTTTATGAATAATTCATATCATTTTAAGAATTTACATGAACAACAATATGGATTGATAATGAAAAGAAATGCTGGGAAAACCCGGGTGTACCATGGTATCGAATTTCAGCTGGCATTCACCTTTTCACCAAATTAGTTTGAAAAAAATTCCAAAAAATTTGATAATAGTAAAAATATCCGAGATTCCCCCGACTACCTTGGATAAGCGGGGTACTACTGTATTAATTTTTAGAAACCAAGTCATAGCTCAGTAGGTCGAGTTCTTGCCTTCTGCCATGAGTTCTAGTAAGAGTAAACATAAAATACAGTTGTTCCTGATATTTTTTCAGCCCCGGTCAACCAATTGAATCTTTAATGTAAAACGCAAATAACACGAAAACTGTATACAAAACGGCTATAATCAAAACAAAATAACTATGGTCTTTCAAAGAATAATAATAATTATGTTGTTCTCTTATTAGTATGCAGTCGAAGAATTAATTTAAAAAAATACACATATCACTCTCTGGAGCCACTTTTGACAGCCATATTTTTCCACAGTTTCAGAATGCATGCATACAACAATTGCATTTGAATAGTTCGCAGTGCATAAAACCCACACGCACCAGGAAACCCTATCATCTAGTTGGAGGCACTCTTAACCTGATTGTATTGTGTGGCTCTTGCTCCAATATTCAAATCATCGCCCATACTTGCACTGCCGAAGGCTCTTTCGGTGTATCTCTCCCACTTTCGGGCAGCATTTCGGTGGCAGGTAACATATTTATAAACTTACCATTTAGCCCTTCATGGTGGGAAGCGTGTGGTAGAACCGAAATCCAGATCCGAAAACATTCCGTGAGTAGTTTCGTTCGAAGCCCCCGGGGAGTGCATGGAAAATACCGAAAAGAAATCGACAAGAAAAAAGAACAAGCGTTAGTAAGAAGACTATGCCACAAATAATGTATTGGCGTTCGTATTTTCGTATATATGATTCTGTCGTTGTTGTTGTCATCGTAGTCAGCTTTTCGTCACTCATTCCTCCTGCTGGGAAGCTAGGTAATCATCAATGGCAATCGCATGCGGGTGTCGATCGATTTCATCTAGTTAATATTGTCGAGCCTCTCCCATGCCAAGGATTTTAAGTATAAAAATAAAAACGTCAAAATCGATTCGATTCGGATGGTTTGTAGCTGCGGTGTATAAATCTGATTGAGTAATACTGCAGCCCCTTTTTCATCGCTGCAAAGATTGTTACAGCATCGCGTGGATATAGCGGATAATTCAATCTATCAAAACCATGTCTTTTATTGATCCCAACTTTTATGTTTTTTTTTTTACTTTGAATTGCAGATTAAAAACCCGCTGGAGTGGTTAATAAAACCTGTAAATAATTTATTGTTGAGGATACTCTAGTTACAATTGCTCTACACCCAAAATTCAGACTTATCTACAATCATAAGCACCGTCAAACGGGGCATCATACAACAGCAAGGTTAGATAACACAACACTTATTAAATTTTTATTTTAATATAATGTAATGAAGCTATCATTTAATGATAACAAAATGATGATGACACAGCTTCTCACATCGTGAGATAGTTTTTCAAAGTTTTGATATTCATAGAAAATTTAAAAAAAATCGTGCAATAGATGCAATTTACTAGCTGTGTCTGTTTATGTAAGGCAGGAAGTAGAAAAGCAAAACACAGTTTCTCGTTTCCAATTCCCAATCAATGGGAATCTATTCCCTCTCCCGTTCCCTTCACAAGACAAAGGACTACCTTGAAAGGAGGCCAAACTTAGGCAACCCGCCGAGCCGGTATAATCTGGAGAGGTAAGACCCCTTCGTCGCAGTTCAACAGGCAGTTGAGGAACTCACGAGCTCCCCGAAGCTTCAGGATGCTGAGGCTCCTGCTGAGTTAGCGGTGATAATGGCGGGCTTTTACGACCTGGTGGAATGTGTTAGGAAGAAGTCTAACATCCACATAGAGGTCCGTTTACGTCACGGCGAACAGAGCGGTGGTGAGCCTTCTTACGGCACCGGAGTGCCGGAGGAAGGCACGTGATGAAGACGTGGTGACCCCTCTGCGGGAGGAAACTATTCGGCCGAAGAAGGTGCGAGCATCTTCGTGCAGGCCGACAGCGAAAAGTAGTTTGCCGGGAACAGCAAGAGGTAAAGATGGTCTCTAGAGGAGACGAGACCTGGAACCCCGAAGAAAAGAACCCGGGATCCTAAGGTCCGGCAGGATCCGGTTGAAAACGATAATTAGGAGGAAGGCCAAGTTCCTGAAGCGCCAACTGGGTTGCAATCAGTTGGGGAACAGAATGAGGTCTAATTCACCCAGAGATTGGAAGCACTGAAGTTTTTTTTTAATTGATCGCCCAGGTGGTAAATCCTTTTTACGGATTGCATTCCAAGGCACGGCGAGCGACCGAGTCCCCCCAGTATGCTACTCTGGGTCCATGGGTGCCCCTACCCCTACGCCATAAAGTCCACCTGGGGCCGCGGACCTGGTTCCCACCTCGAACTGTTTAGTACACTATGCTTCAATAGTGGGAGGTCTATTCGCGCTAATGCGCTCCAAGGCAATACTCTTTAACGAGACCACTTTCAACAAAACCTCTCATCCTTACGACTCGACGCCTGAACTCTCCTCTAACGACTTGAGAACCGACATCTCCTCGCAATGACTCGATTCCCACACAAACCTCTCCTCTTCGCGATTTGAGGCCTGATCTCTCCTCTAACGACTTGAGATCCGACCCTCCCTCGCATCGACTCGAGGTTTACCTCTCTTCTGAACGATTCAAGGCCCGATCTCTCCTCTAACGACTTGAAATCTGACCTCTCCTCGTAATGACTCGATGTGACCACTTGTACCCCTCCTCTTGTTGATAAGGGGCCTGATCCCTCCTCTTACGACTCGAGACCCAACCCCTTATGATAAAGACTCGCCACCGGTCGTGGCCTAGAGGATAGCGTTCCAGTCTTCCAAGCCAGAGTTTATGAGATCGAATCCCGATCACGGCACATATAGTACTCTTTCTGTGGTCTGGTGGTTTTAGCATTTGTAAGATGCTAGCCATAATATCCTTGAAAGATGTACGCCTTAGAGTTAAGTAAATTAGATCTCTTCAAAGAAACATGAAGTTTCACTGAGATCCTATATGTGTGTGTTCGTTTTTTAAACTTGGGGTTGGAAGCACTGAAGTGTTTTTTTTTTGTTTTGGGAAAAGGAAGGAAGGCATTTTACGATTGGTCCCAATGCACGTCGAGTGCCGTGTCTACATGGGAACAATGGGTCAACTCGTTATATACTCATCCGTATATACATATGCCCTAAACTCCACCTGGGGCGTCAGACTATTTCCCAAACCGGTACCTGCCTAAGGCAATACTTCGGTAGGGGGTGTCTAATTCACGCATATGCGCTACTTTCGCAACACTCGCCAAGAATTAAATACAAATATCAATTAAATATCATCCTGACCGCCCAAGATCATTTTCACGGCTACGCTGATTGTTTTGCGTAGTTCATTTGATAGCTTCGGACTCTTTAAGCTTAGTCAAGTTAACCAACGTTATCCTACGTCAATCGCAATTTGCGTCAGTCTCCAACTCCTTTGCAAAGCAGTCATTATCCGGGCGAGCCCATCACTGACTGTCTGCCATGTGTTAATGTCATCACACATCTTCTGCAACATGTTGTCCGCTGTCGTTTCTGGTCCGCAGGCGGCGAATATGTTGGCACGTTCCTCTTCAAATCTTGGACAATATAATACCACGTGTTCGGGTGTCTCGTCCACGTCACCGCATGTTAGGCAGACCGGCGAGGCTGCATGTCCGAACCTGTGGTGATACTTCATGAAGCATCCATGACCAGTCAGGAATTGCGTCATGTAGAAATCCACTTCACCATGCTTTCTCTCCATCCACTCCTTGATATTTGGGATCAAACGATGGGTCCACCTTCCTCTTTATGAGCAGTCCCACAGCTGCTGCCAGTAGGCCATGGAGCTATCTCTGGCTCATGTTCTCACGTTTTGCGTGCCTCTATTTTCGTAGTAATAGGAGTTCTCCACCAGCAAAACCGAGATGGGCATGACTCCCGTTACAACGCATGCAGCCTCCAACGAAACGGTCCTGTTCAAATGAATTTGCGGGTCATCAGGACATACCGCAGCACAAACGTAGTGTGACTGGGTGCCTTGATACCTGTGCTCAGTCGCAAAGAGGAACGGGTCGTCACGTGTATCGGAAAGTCGCGAACCCGATATGCGGGGCGACCAAAAATGTTCGAGCGGGTGTTGATCGGTCTGCTTTTTTGGGAGGTTCCTGGCCCCGATTAGCGGATATGATTGGCAAACGACTGGGCTCAGGCTGAGTCTCAAAGAGTTGAGAGGGAGAACACGTTAATTTATGTGTGTATCTCCAGACTCGAGGAGAAGCGAGTAGCTGCTCATCTCAAATTGGGTCAAGAGACGGAACGAAAGAGGTCCCTTAAGACACGATGAGAGGCGACTTGTTCTCGCCTTGAATTGGTCGAGAGGGCGGCGTGTAAGAGGGTCTCGAATCACGAACAGAGGCGCCTCTCCAAATTGTGACAAGAGGCCGAATGTGGGCCTCGAGTAACGAGCAGCGGCGAACGGTTAGTTGTCCCGTGAGTCGCGAATCGTGACAGTAGAGGGGAAGAGCTTTGCTGGAGTAGTATGTATAAATGGGTATTTCCGTGAAGCTTTGCACGAGTATGGTCAGTAGTTCAAAAGATCTCAAATTTGGCAGATTCACTTGAAAATGCATGAGAAACAATCCATATGAGTCCGGCTTTGATCTGCGTTAAAAGTCGAAAAGAGAACTAGTCTAATGGTCACCCATAACGGGTACAGCCTTCAATGCAGGTCCAGAGGCCCCATGTGGACTTAATGGTGTAGGGGTACGTAGTATTATGATTCACCAATTGCACCCATGAACTTAGAATAGCAAACTGGGGGGATGCGGTGGTTCGCCGTACCTTGGAATACAATTCGTAAACCAGGATTTACCACCTGGGTGCTCAACTAATTGAAAAAAGACTCTGCTGGAGGAACTGTGGGACATTGCTTAGTCCCTGCAGTTTAAGAAAGCTTCCGGTCTGGAACACCCTGAACTGTTCCGTTCATCACTGCAACAGTATGTGGATGAGAGAGTCTTCCCAGATGTGTGGAAGCGGCAGAGATTGGTGCTCCTGCCAAAACCGGGAAAACCACCAAGTGACCCATCGCATATCGACCGATATGTCTCCTGGACACGGCTGGGGCAGGTTGCTAGAAAAGGTGGTCCAGAGAAGGATGCAGCTCTACACCGAGGGCGAGAACGACCTTTCCGATAAACAGTTTGGTTTTTGGGAAGACCGCTGACAGGCCGTGAGGAACGCCTCCAACAGCGTCAGTTGAGCAGCGATTGCGTCGTCGCACATTCGTATGAGGATTTCGGCATATATCTGTAGGATGATGGAGTGTTATTTCCGCAACAGCCAACTACAGTAAATGACCAGGGATTGGAAGGAGTGAGTGTCTCGGCAGAGGATCGATACTAGGTCCGGTATTTTGGAACATTGTTTACGATGAACTGCTCAGACTGCGTCTCCCCACGAGATAGAGACTTGTAGGATTCGCTTACGACGTGGTTCTCCTGGCATCGGGCCCTTCAACCAAGGAGGTCCAGCTCGGTCCAGCGTTCCAGAAGATGGAAAGTTTAATGCGCTCCAAGAGCTTGCGTCTGGCTCACCACAAGATCGCGATGGTGCTGATCACAAACCTTATTTCAGCACAAACAGGGACGATTGCAGCTGGACCGTGCACAATCGAATCCGAGCGTGCGATCAAGCACTTAGGGATGATGATCGACGATCGGCTAAGTTTCACGGCCCACGTCGACTACGCCTGCAAAAGAGCGGCCCTTGAAGGCCATGTCGAACAACTCAGCGACCCGCTGCAGCAGGAGGAGGGTCCCGGCTAGCGTGATTTCGTCCATTTTGCGGTACGGAGCGGTAGCCTTGAGCAGGCAGTGTTATCTGCAGAAGCTCTGCAGTGTGCAGTGGCTGATGAACCGGCGGGTTATCAGCGCATATCGAACAATGTCCTCAGTAGCTGCTGACGTTGTGGCGATGTGGCGAGATATCTTCAGCTAAGAGCACAGGTAATGCCCGATGTGCGTAAACATGCCAGAGAGGCCTCGATGTCCAACTGGCAGCACCAGTGGGATAGCTCGGAACGTGTCCGGTGGAACCATCGCTTGATCCCTAAGGTCGGATCCTGGATGGACCGGAGACATGGAGAGGTGGATTTCTGCATGACACAGTTCTTGACTGGTCACGGATGTTTCATGCAGTACCACCATCGGTTTGGACACGTGGCCTCGCCATTCTGCCAAACCTGCAGTGACACAGTAGAGACACCAGAGCACGTAGTGTTCAACTGTCCGAGGTTCGAAGGGGTACGCGCTAACATGCTTGCGCCTGCGGCCAGAGGAGGATGTGTGAGGATGCCAATACTTGGCGCGTTTTCAGCGATGGGTTCACCCGGATCATGACTGCCCTGCAGAGGAGTTGGAACCAGCACCAGTCCAGGACCGGTGTAGGGTGACTCCTTCGTCGGGGAGCATCTGAGTAGTGTGCGTCCGATCCTGGTAGAAAAGCATACGAAGATAAGGCTCTACTGTCTGCGTATGCCGAGCTGCCTGGTACGTCGAGCGTCTGTGTGTAGGATACCTCCAACGTTACCGTCGCGGAGTATCCGAGTCGAACGCGCCCTCTGCGACGGAGGCTGTGGGGATAAGATAAGACCTTCTCCGCAGTCGAACTCGTAGGGAGAAGAGTATTCACGTATAATTAAATTCTTGGTGATAACCCAAGCAACCAAAAGTCTCGTTAAAAAGGTCGAACACAGCTTAATCAGCATAATCAATGTGCTGAAGTTCGTTTTATTCATCCCAAAATTTGAGTTCTTATTGAAACTTTGAAGTTCCATTACAGATTTGAACGGCCTTCTATTCAGCCCACAAGTAAACGTGTAATCAGCGAAAACAAAAAATTAATTTTCCTCTCCTCTCTCACTTTGAGATCACCACCAGCCCATGTGGTGCTGACGGTTTCTCGGCATCCATCTTTATTCCTCCCAATTGATCTTACTTGATTGCTTTTTTTTAACTTTTAACTAACTTTTAACGACACATGCCAGCACGTACGCCAGTTCTGATACACAATTATTTGATTCGCTTACTCAAGCAATCAAACAACCTAATGGAAAAAATTAGACCTGGTACCAGATTTGAACCCGATCCTCCGAGATGATAGTCGAACACGCTGCCACGACGCCACGCCTAGATGTTGCCTTACCGGCAGCTAAAATTCGAAGTGGTTATAAGCTTCCTATGAATACCCGCACGGGCAGCCAGCAGCCAGCAGCAAAGACGCATGTTGATTATGACTAAGAAACATTACGAAACGGCGTATAAATCAATCATCCGTTAAAATTATATCGGTTTAAAAAAAACTGGAATTCCATGTTTATAACTGTTAAGCCAAGATTTATACAAATTCTTGAGTTTATCTTGATATTTAATTAATGAATTGCTTCAACTGACTTTCAATGTGTGATAAATTCGTGGTAAATAAATACAGTTGGACGTAATTTTAGAAAATCAAAAAGGTTACTCTTCTCAAAAACAATCATTTGCGAGTTAGCTTTCAGTTGCTCTGAGTTGAAGTTTCATTATAAATTATACATTTCAACAATTTCCAAGCTCGAAAAAATGATTAATTTATTATATGCCCTTTTTTGATGTTCGTTCACATTACATATTCATGAAATGGCGGACATGTCTCAAAATAGGCTATTTGAGGAACTTTTTGGAACTTCGAGTTCATAGAAGGCTATTTGAGACCCAATTTGAAACTTTTATTCTGAATAATGCGATTGACATGTCACAAAAAAGGCTATTTGTGGAACTTCTTGGAACTTGAAGTCCACTGAAGGCTATTTGAGACCTAATTTGTAACTTTTTTTCTGAATAATGCGATTGACATGTAACAAAAAAGGCTATTTGAGGAACTTCTTGGAACTTGAAGTCCACTAAAGGCTATTTGAGACCTAATTTGTAACTTTTATACTGTGTGGATACGATTAACATGTCACAAAAAGGCTATTTGAAGAACATTTTGGAACTTCGAGTCCATAGAAGGCATTTTGAGGAACGTTTTGTAACTTTCATGTTCACATTCGTGAAAATTTGGTACCAAATCCCTTTGAAACCTTTGTTCAGCGAAATTCAAACTTTGGAGGCACGAGTTTAAGTAGATATGAGACTTTTGGTTGGTTGGGAACTTCATCCTATTTCTCTCACAAGCTGCTCGACAGTTAAGCTAAAAAAAATATCTAGAGTTTTTTTTGATTAAGTCGTATGAGCCATCTGACGTGTTTCGAGAAAATCGCAGTTGAAATTTTGTAACTTATTTTTAATTCTTATTTTTAAAATACTGCTCAGAGTTGTCTGAAAATTTGGTATGCGATGCGAAAATAGATTTAAAAGAGCCTAGAGTATTAACTACAAGCATAAATAGGGTTTTTCGAGCAAACATGCACTTACGACCTTAGGCTTTTCGTTTTTGGCGCAAACGTCGTTTTGCACACACTAAGATTGCATTTATATCGCTCGGGACCATGATTCTCCGTATCACAGGAACACGGCTCAATTTAAACGAAGTTCGGATGAGAACTCACCCGAATCGCGGGACGTCTCATCTCTCCTGAAATCCGAGACCAACTTGCTACGAGAGCACAGGAACTCTAACCAACCCCGTGAATTCAGGACAGTGTTCTCCTGAATCGCTGTAGACACAATCCTTGTCAAATGTCCCATCTCTTTCTATCGTGTTTGGAAAAAAAACAACCGGATTTCTTTTTCTTTCTCACCAGTGCACAAATTAAATACCCGCGGAAGAGTTCAGTCTGCCATTTTTCCTTGCGGTATCCGTTCGTTGCTGTTTAGTGAAGATTCACAGTGAAACTTTCGTTGGCTGCATGATTGGCATATTCGGGTGCAAGACTTTTAAACTCGTTTGCTGGCATGGACCGGATCACAAGGATTAGAACACCTACACGATTTTCACGGTGTATCGGTAAGTTTAGCTGCCATTGCGTTTTAGTAAAAATAATAAAAACCTTTTCTTTTTGTTTTTCAGATTCATAGTCTGTCTGTGTGATAGTGAAAATACCACCTTTCCAAATAAGGCAAATGAAAAGAAATTGTGATATGTGAAAAATAAATTCAAATACTTTAAACAATCATTGTGTGTTTTTTTTGTTATTATGGGAAAATTGGGGTTTTGGAATCAGGGGAAAACAAAAGCAAAATTCACTACAAACCACAGGAGGAACACATTTCGAGCCCACAGGAATATTTCAAAATTCCTGCAAATAACAGGAGAAATCCGTTTCGATCCTACAGGCGAGTTTGACAGTTGTTTTCCTGAGCGGTTTTTCTGTCCTGAAATCGTCCTGTAATTTCAGCTGTTGAAAATACAGGACGAAATCGTCCCGATCACAGGAGAAAAGATTAAGTGTGCATATAGCTAAATTTTACCTTAAAACAGCATAACGAAAAAGAGCATAACGAAAAGGACTTACGTTACAATCCTCGGCCGATGTCCCGGTCCTCACGGGTGATATGTGCTCTACGGAATCTCCGTTTTCTTCTAAACGCACGGCAGTTGTAGTCCGTAGCAATTTCCTTTTACCACTTAAGCAGCTGGGAATCCGTATCGCGAAGGACTGTCCATCAAGTAGGTATTTTCATTCCACTTTGAGTTGCCGATCACTTCCTGTTTTGTGTTGTTGGCTACCTCTGTGATGAAAAACTAATGAAATTGGAATTTAAATTTTGCCCACTCATAAAAGTTTTGCATTTTCAACTTACCTCTTTACAAATTGAAGAAGTTTTTTATAACTGGATAGCTTAAACAACTATCACTAACAATTTACGTATAAATTTGTTAACTTTTTAACACTTGCTGAAGCATTTTTTGAAAAAATGCATTAGGTCGCCAAAACCAACTTGCCGAAATGTTATTTTGCGACCTTTGTTTTGCACGATAATTCAGTGCAATGCAAATAGTCGCAAAAACCAAATTACACTCGAAAATGAGAAAGTCGTTATGCGTCCTAAATTCAAATATATTTGCAAAAGTTATTTATTGACAAAATTAAACCGAGTTTTTACCTAACGTAAAATACGTTTTTATCAATCGTTTGCACTCAAAAACTCAATTTTGGTTATGTTGGTTCATACGACCTAATCAAAACTAACTCTAGATATGTACTTTAATGATGACGTGATGACGTGAATGTGATGAACTTGTGCAGTAATGTTCGCGATTCGACAGCTGACATTGTAGAATTAGTGATAACTATGGCCATATTTGATTTCCTGTGTGAATTATAGCACATCCAACTATATTGAGCTGTTGAAAATTATAATCAAAATGCAGGTTGATTCAGTCCACGTCCAGTAAATGATACCGATCAATGGTCGAGTCGCGGTCAGTGAATGAAGAATCATTCGCGAATCAGAACGAGCAGAACTTACCACGAACAGGAGCAGCAGCAGCACCAGCAGAAACAGCACGGCTTCTGCGAAGGTGGTCGTTGTAGTTGGACAACATTGGATGAGGTCTGCTGCGTTCCACTCAAAGCCGAATTAAGTGGACCAGTTTGAACGGTCGAGCCCATGCCCCGGAGTCGACACCCCGCCGGCAGCCCGTCGACGCTGCAGGACATTCTAGAATTGAAAGTTGAAAAGAGAGAGAGAGAAAAAAAGGATACAAGAGAGCAATCAATTATCACATTTTACAATCTGTGTCCCGGTCGAATCGAAAAGAACGGAACGAAAATGGCGTTGCGGTCTGTCGGTGGCAAAACATACCCAATTTGGAAAAGTAGCGGTAGAAGTTGTTTTGTGCCTAAAACAACTTCTGGCTCTACGACGAGTGTTGTTGTTGTTGATGTATCACTTTTTCTACTACTGGTGAGGCTGAGCTGGACGACGACGATGATGTTGTTGCTGTTGATGATGATGATGGGCAGACACCGGTCGCCCTCATAACCTCAAACGCCATCGCCCAAAATCCCTGCCGCAGATTGTTTGTTTCCTGGGCTTCTAGGTCGAAATAACCAGGGCTCAGAGATTTTCTTTCTTTTCGCTGTTTGGATTTATTTTTATGGGCCTGTGGAAGGGAGCAAACGAATCAAAATTAGATTCTGATTTTGTTTTACAGGAAAGGGCAACTGTTTATCATGGTTAGCAGCATGATAATTTGATTGGATTGGTTTTGTGGCAAGTGTCGATAGCTTTTCCCTATGCAATCTGAATAATTTAGCTACAGTGTGAGTGAAACCTCCCGAGGCTTTTGCTCAAGACAGCCTTCGATGAGTTCAATCAAAGAAGTGTATTGAACAGATTGGTGATTATAAACAAATGTCTAGAACAAGATTTTGTTTTTTAGTTAAGGATTGTGCCCTAAGCATCCATTACACATTGAGATTTAAATTCGAAATCACCTTGAAACATATACATTTACTATGAGAAAAGATTCTGTTAAATCAAACATTCCCTTGAAAACTCAAAAACCAAATTTATAAATTTGGCTGAAGGGGCATCCATTTAGTACGTATAGATCTAGGGAGGAGATGGAGTAAGCTCGAGCGTTAAGAATTGTGCCTAAGCCAACAGTCATGAGATCGAATCCCGGTCATGAAATAACCCGGCACAAATAGTATGATTAAGGTTAGAGGTTTTAGCATTAGTGAAATGCTAACCCAATATATCTTGGAATTGAACGCCTCAATGATGCAGCATATGCATGTTGATGGATCTTTGAAGAGAACTCAGATTGCACTTGGAGATCCTACCTATATATGTGTGTGCTCGTGGTGCTACCGGTAAACAACTGCAACTTTAGCCAATAGTGCAAGGGTCTCATGTAGCATAGCAAAGTTGAAATAGTTACGTGGGGTAATACCGCACAATAGATCAACTAAATGGTCGCAGTGGACTCTCCCCAACACGAAAAAAAAACCTTCGAAAATCAAAAATATAAAGGGGAAGGTATTTATCAGCGTTCCTTATTTTCAGAGCGGGTGCTCCGCAGCGTTACGTTTTTGGACATACGGGGTAGATGAGGACAAAAAGTGCATATGGCAACGATTTGTAGCATGAAAACACGGACTAGAATTGGAACTTGGAATGTTTTGACCCTAGCCCAGCCAGGTAAGCTGGCTACACTGGCTAGAGAAGCTAGCGGCCTCAAGCTAGAGATACTGTGACTGAGCGAAGTCCGTTGGCCTAACACTGGAGAACATAAGACACAGTCTGGGCAAGTACTGCTTTACTCTGACACACGAGGAGAACACGCTTCTCGGGAACGAGGAGTTGATTTCTTATTAAACCCGTAGGCCCATGCGGCCCTCATAAGATGGGAACCGATAAACGAAAGAATAATCGTAGCCAGATTCAGAACACGGGCTAGAAACCTTACAATGGTCCAGTGTTATGCCCCAGACAACCATTTGGTGGGTATTTCGAATTTGCAACGCAAATATACCTGTAAACATATCGTATATAATGTAGCAAAACCAGTATATACGTATCATTTTGGAGGCCATATAGGTACATTAGCAAACATATTCTTGATTTGAATTGTATTAAATTACGATTTGCACGACTTGTCATGCGCATCATTTACGACTACCCTGATTCTTTATGGAATATACTTTGACAATTTACATCATCATATAGATGATTGAGGTTGTAATATACGACATTTTTCGTAACAATATGGAAAGTTTGATGACTTATTTGGTCGTCTTTTGCGAATTGAGTGCAGGGCTCTCATTTTCCGTCAGTTGAATAAAAATAAGATTATTATTTTTTTATACTTTAAACCAATCTGTTTATTCATCCATAAAAATAATAAAAATAAGATTATTTCAAAGAAATGCGTTTTTTGCTGTCAAATTCAAGTTTATATCGTACAAATTTATTATTTGCCTGATTGCTGATTTTATTGTTAGTACCTGGACTTGATCCCCTGACCATACGATCTGCAGGCATTAAACCAAAAGCAAATCGTATATTTCTATAACTTAAATCTTTCAAATCGTAGAACGCGTCATCGATGATCTAAAAATAGATCAACATTTTGAAGCCTCCTTTAGTTCGATTCCAATCATCGATGTCCCATTATCATAAACGAGTTGATTGAACTTTTTTGTATTCTTTTACGATTGCCAGCAAATACGTTTTACGAAAATCAGACATGCGAATTGATTTGCAAAGGTATACGACTGCATGCACATTATTACGAATCAATGCAGTTATATACGTTTTTTATTTCGAATTATTTTATGCATAACACGACAAAATCTCTCAGTCACGGCTGATCACCGTATATCGGTTGTTTCACGGATTTTTTGCGAATTGTCGTACACAAAGCTCGAGTTCATATGTACATAAATACGAGTCTCTCTTCTTGTCGTAATAAAATCATGCAATGCTTTTAAATACGATAAAGAATATGCATGGATCGCACATTGTAGGTGCAGATATACGAAAATGAGTATAAATAACATTCTATACGATGTAATCTGTAAAAGAAAATACGACTTCTGGTTGTCTGGGGCGCCAACTGACGTTGCCGATTTGCAGGAGAAAGAGCAGTTTTACAGTCAATTGAACAGCGTGGTTCAGAAAATTCCATGTCGA
The DNA here is from genome assembly GCF_029784155.1 of Uranotaenia lowii. Lineage (NCBI taxonomy): Eukaryota > Metazoa > Arthropoda > Insecta > Diptera > Culicidae > Uranotaenia > Uranotaenia lowii. The sequence continues at coordinate 162,250,361 of NC_073693.1, forward strand.
TCGGTGGATCGCTCTTCCCCCATCGACCAGCACATAAGGTCACTTGGGTATCCCGAGATGGCCGAACAGAAAATCAAATTGACCACATTTGCATCAGCCGAAAATGGAGAAGGATCCTTCTTGATGTCCGCAACAAACGAAGCGCAGACATTGCATCTGACCATCACCTCGTTCTTGGCGAGATACGACTGAGAGTTGCGCGTGTCCAACGGCACGAGGAAAAAGTCGGGTGTCGATACGACGTCCGCCGGTTGGAGAATCCAGAGGTGAAAAGGGCTAGCTGAAAACAGCTAGAATCCCGAGCCTAGAAATTGCCGACAGGCGGAACAGTCGAAGAACAGTGGTGTAGAATCTAGAAAGCCTTTATCACGACGAGCCATGGTACTCTCGGTAAAGTTTGTGGAAGATGAAGTGAATGGATGTCGGATGAAACCTGGAGGATGATCGATGATCGGAGAAAGGCGAAAGTCGGAATTGAGCAGGCATCTACCAGATCAGCCAAAGCAGCCACCTGCTCACGATATGCGGTAGCTGGAAAGGCAGTTAAAATAGCTTGTAGACGAGACAAGAGAGCCTGGACAAACTCCCTAGCCGAAGAGGGAGAGAGAGCCGCCGCCAATGGAGATATCCGATTACTTTATGACATTTCTCGCCGCCTCAGTGGTGCAAGGACTAATGCAAGAGTGCCGCTTAAAGACCGAGCAGGTCAGTTATTGACCGATCGAACAGATCAGCTCAAACGATGGACTGAGCACTTCGAACAACTCTTCCGATTCACGAATAGGGATGGCCAACAGAACCCGCAGCTTGAAGCGCCAACAGTAAGTCGCATAAATGGCGTCAACTCGGAAGCGCCCTCGCTGGCTGAAATAGAAGCGGCAATCAAAGACATGAAATCCAACAAAGCACCTGGGATCGATTGCATCCCTGCTGAAATGCTGAAAGCCGACCCTGCCCTGTCAGCACAAATGTTGCACCATCTGTTCGCTGACATCTGGGATACTGCAACATTCCCGGCCGTCTGGATGCAGGTTATCCTCGTAAAGGTCCCAAAGAAAGGAGACCTGACCAAGTGCGGTAACTGGCGTGGCATAACTTTGATCTGTACAAACCTCAAAGTACACTGCAAAGTGATCCTGAACAGGATCCAGGAAAAAACCGACTCCGACGGCAACAAGCTGGATTCCGATCCGGACTATCATGTGTAGACCACATCACAACGCTACGAATTATACTGGAACAAATCAACGAATTCCAGGCCTTTCTTCTGCAGGTGTTCGTTGATTTCGAAAAAGCATTGGACCGACTGAACCATGAAAACACCTGGGCTACTCTTAGACGACGTGGAGTCCCAGAGAAACTAGTCCATCTCAGTGTCTTGTTCAACCCAATCCCGGAAACTGCTGGAGTGAGAGGGGGTGTATCTTATCACCGCCGCTTTTTCTCATCGTAGTGGATGAGATCTTGACTGGATCAACTGTAGACCAAACCAAAGATTGCATTGGAATCCTTTGACAAGGGAACAACGAAACGACCTTGACCTGGCTGACGATATTGTTTTGCTCGCCCAAAGATAACAAGACATGCAGAGCAAACTCGACGACCTTACAGAAAGCTCTAAAGCAGCAGGTCTCAAATTCAATGCAGGAAAGACCAAGTCGAAGGGGATCAACACAGGAAATCCCTCCAGTTTCATGGTAGCTGGACAACAAGTTGAGAAAGTGGAGTGCTTCCATCTTGGAAGCCAGATAACGCTTGATGGTACAAAGAAAGACATCGAAAGCCTGATAAGAAAGGCCCGATTTGCATTTGCGAGTCTCCGGAACAACTGGCGGCCACACCAGATCTCTCTACGAACGAAAATCCGAATCTTCAACTCATACATGAAATCCTTAGTGTTGTACGGGTGCGAAACTTGGTGCACATATGCGGTGATGACGCGAAAACTACAAATATTTGTTAATCGCTACCTGTGGAATATCATCCGCGCTTGGTGGCCTGGCAACTGGATCTCAAATGAGGAACTACATCGCCGGTGTGATCAAAGGGCGCTAGAAATCAAGATTCGAGAACGTAGGTAGAGATGGATTGGGCACACGCTGCGAAACGATGAGAACAAGATTTGCAGAGAGGCGCTAAAATGGAATCCAGATGGACATCGAAGAAGAGGCAGATCCAGAAACTCGTGGCGGCGAAGCCTAGCCGCCGAAATCCGAACTGTCAAATATCAAGATTTCAAAGTTAAACATTCCACATAATTCTTCAAGGGAAACTTCCTGAAGTGCCTCAACTACTCGTAGCATGGAACGGGGGTGTTTTGGAGGTTAAACCTGTATTGAAGACAACCAACCATTTTAAGATTTTAATTTGCATTTATCTCATGCAGAATTAAAGCTTTATAACATTCCATAATGGTGATCCAGAATTAAAATATCAGAATTTCATCATTCGAAATTTTCGTTCAGATTCACTATTTGAATTACGAATAAATAATTTAAGAAAAAAATCGTATAAAAAGCTTAAGATTCAAAATTCTTATAATAGATTTCGGGTTAAGGATTCTGTCTGTTCTGTTCATAGTTTTAGGGATTTTTTGTTTGGAATCAGAAATCGCTTTAAAAAGTTCCAAATTTTTATTCAGGTTCAAAATGCAGGATTAAGATATGAAATAAAATTTCAAATTTCCCAAAACAAAACACAAAATACGTGAAAACCACTACTATAAAATAAGATATGAACTCATTTTCAAAATTGCGTTCTTTAAAAAATCTAAATTTTTTTTATTTCTTATAACATGATTTTTATAACGAAATAAATTGTTAAAGATAATTTATTGTTGATAAATTAACTTGTACTTAATCTTCAAGTTAAGAAAAATTCAGCTCAAAATATATTTTAATGGTTTTTTGTTTAACAGTATTAATATTTTGAATACCAGGGCCGTAGGAAGAACTGACTCATGGAGGTGGTTTTGGTGACTGATTTTTACCTTTTCTATTTTGCCCAACTATGCCCGAATACAAAAAAAAATTAAAACAAATTATGTTCGTAACTATATGATTATTAATTTTTTAGTACTTAGACATTAAAAGTTTTCGTAATAAATCGTAACCTTAGAAAATTGGTCCTAAACCTAAAAGGTGAGCTAAATTCGCTTTCATCGATGGTTAAAATCTTTGAATTTGTTTAATAGGCTTTTTTAGAAGTCTTTCATTTCTTACAAAAAAAAACCTAATTCTATATTCTATTAAACTGTTTTGCAAATTAAAAGATTTTAACCTTTGATGAAAATAATTGAGGCGCTTAGGATCAGAGGGGTGCAAGTGCCGAAATGATGATTTCGAGAAAACGGGCCTCAAAGTTTTTTTTCTAAATCAAAATTATCGAATCAATTTTTCTACTAAATTTTCGATGGAGTGTGTCTCATGAGGTCTAAAATGAAGGATTCTGAAAGAAAAACCAAAGTTTTTGCGATATTTATGTTAAAACGGTGAACTACTTTTATTGATATTTTTCACTTGCACCCTTCTGATCCCAAGAATGACACTTGCACCCCTCTGACTCCAAACAACATGATAGCAACCTTTTGGAACCTGTATGTAACGAGTATTTTCAGTACGATACTAGATGTTTTGTTTTTGTTCACACATTTAATTTTCTGCGTTTTCGGGCTTCAAATTTCTATGCAACTTATAATGAACGAGGTTTGCAAGTTCCACTATCCTAATTCCCAGAATTTGTTGAAAACTTTCAATTTCTCTTTTTCCTTAATGGATACACAAGAATACCTGCATATGTGTTCATTCATTGAAATTAACTGTTTAGCTGGTCGCTTTTTCCGGTAGAACCAACGTACGCTTCCCCTTGGTTTCGTAGCTTTTTTTGCAAGATGAGTTTCCAGACTGCCTGATTTCGTTGGCGTTTTTGGGGTCTTGATGAATGGCCAGTTGACTCTCCAGGAATGGACTCATTCTCGCTAGCAACTGCAGCAGCAGAAACTTCTGATTCTCCAGAAGAACCGTGGATTTTCTGTTTTTGGTCTAATTATACCAGGCCTCTTTCCTTAACAGTTATGTAAATATTCCTTAAAAGACTTATTTTTTTTCTATATTATTTTTCTATAAACTACCTGTCGCAACGACCCATCTGAACTTTTCGAAGTTTCATTTTGTTCCGTGGGCTAGTATGTGACATCATGATCAGAGCCTGTCGAAAACTCTGAATCCTCTGAGCTTTCATCCGAGAGATTTTTCTTAGATATATTTGCCAAAAAATTATTGTTAAGTGCGTTTTGTGTTTGCCTTTTATCCCTATTAGCATTGGCTAAATTTGCCATAAAAAATATTTTAGAATTTTTTGTATACATAACAATGAGATTTTCATGCCGACGAAGTTACACCTGAATCTATTTTCATCACTTCTCTATCTGAGGACTTTGGATTATCCTGGTCAGAACCAGTAGAAAAACCTAGTAGGAGCTAGATGATGTTGTTTTCAACTGACAAAAATGTATACGTTCTAATGAAATTAGCCTAAAAGTATAATCCTTTGGTGTCAGGAGGGTGCAAGTGCACTTGCACCCTTATGATACCAAACGAAACAGGATTTTCATTGACACGTTTTTTCATAAATAGCTTAAAAATATCGAAATAATTTTTCTTTTGACCTGTGTCTTCTACAGAATGTTAATCTATACTTTAACTATCCAAAAAAACAGTTTATCTCAGTTTTGATAAAAAATCACTTGCACCCCTCTGATCCTAAGAGCCTCAATTCAAATTTTCAAAAAAAGTAAGAGGCAAAAATCATCAGATTATCGGATCAAATTTTCTCTTGATACAATCTTTACAATGTTTCTTCCATAATAAAAAATCCTGTGGATGATTTTTTTTAAATAAAATATTGTTTTTTTTTTTCAGATATAACAAAAAACTCTAATTCTATCTTTTATTTGTGATTTTCAGCTGAATATTGTTTACAAACTTATTTTGTTTAAAAAAGTGATATCTGGAAATTGAATTGACATGCTATCTTAACACATTAAGAACCGCGAAGAAATCTATGGCGAATAACACCGAAATTCGACATTTATATCTCAGAAACCCCTGGACTAAATTTTACAAATTTAGCATTTTGAATTTATGGAAAATGATGTGTTCAATTTTGTCGAATAAAGTTTAAAACGTAAATTCAGTCAATTTAAGTTATAACTTGAAGTGTAGCACACTGTTGGCAAGTGAAAGATATCTCGTATTTAATCTGCATGCTGAATCTGAATTCTGAACCTGAATTCAAAAATTTATTTATTTATTTATATATTTATTTATTTATTGCTTTAATCATGTAACGTAAGATACAATCTTATAGTTTTGTTACAATCTGAATAATAATGGGTTTACCTAACCTAATTTTGATTCCAAAACACTAACTTTACTCGTAATGATAATGTCGTTCTTAATCTGTAAGCTCCGCCAATAGACCCTTCTTGAATTCTGACTTAGTTCTAATACACTTAATATGGACAGGAATAACGTTCCAATTTACGATACCTCTCACGAAAAACGAATTACTGTAATAAGAGGAGCAATGTCTGGGGATAACAAGGCATCCAGTTCGAGAGCTTTGTAGTGGTACAAGTAATTCTCTTAAATATTCCGGCTTTCCCGTGGTGAGAATCCTATGGATGACAGTAGCTGATCTATAAGCATAAAAACGCTCGAAGCGACATCCCATTAATATTTTTGAAGGTGTGAGACGAGTGAAAATCTTGATATGTTAAAGACATATCGAATACACGAGTTCAGCGCAACACGAAGCCTGTTTAATGATCTTACCGAAGCGTTATGGTAAACAAAATCACCGTAGATAAATAGAGGATAAATATATGTTTTGAAAAGACGGAGTTTCGTTGCGCTTGTAAACTGTATCTGAATTTCCATACGATTTCTGAAATGTACAAAAAATTCGAATTCCGAATCTTATTTCAGACTACAATTTTATGAGCCAAGTTTTAGAGCCCTCATTCTCATTCATGAATCTATTATTCAAATTCCGTAGTTCAGGATTAATCTAAATTCACTATTTAAATTATTTATTTTTAATCTGTATTGTGAATCAGAATTTATATATGAATTCACAAAGATCTGAATCTGACTATTTTATTTTTGGATTGCCATTTCGAAACTTTAAATTTTTTAATTTTGTGTAAGAAAAGTTTAAGAACTTCAAAATTGAATAAAAAACAAAATTTCCCTTTTTTCATATTCGGAAAACTATGATCAAAATATTGAAAATGCATATGATCTTGAAAAAAATTATTCGAAATTGATATGAAATGCAAAACCAAATATGAACCAGGATTTAAAGCAGCTTTTTATTTCTAATTTCTTTGTTTATGGGATGAATAAACCCAAGAGGCTAAAAATCCCAATTAAAACAATGAAAACAATATGTCTTATGATTATTCGAACTGAAAATCAAGAATCGTTAACTGGATACAGCAACCGAAATACGAAAATAGGAATACAATTTTGGTGTTGAGAATTATGGAATCTGAACCTCCGAAATAGGTTTAATTTAATTCATAATTTAATATTCAGAATTACGAATAACAAGAGAGAATTTTTTTAAAAAAGTGTAGCAGAATTCTGGACTTTGCATGGGTTTTTGAGGTTTTGGCATTAGTTTTTAGTGTAGGTTGTTACTCTTAATAGACCTAAATCTATTATCATAATTTGGTTCTGAATTTAACATTTTAGGTGTAGAGTTAAATACCTCGTTGGCTGTTTTGGATCCTCATGGAGGGGTTAAAACCCCCAAAACCCCTCCCCCCGCCCGTTCCTACGGCCATGGCGAACTCTTTAAAAACAAAATTTGAAATTAAATCCTGAGTGTATTGAATTTACAAGAATAATAATAAATCTGATTTGATCCCCAAATAAGTTTTTCTTTCAAATGAAGCTTTCATGATCTCTCATTTATTTTTGAATGCTTAGAAAACTGAACATTTTTAGGACCTAAGTAATGATTTCAAATGAATAACAAATAATATAAAATAACTAAAACCCGAGTAATGAGATACTCTTAGTATCACTTTTTTACTAGTTTTTTTAAACTATGAGGCTATTGTCCTACGGCTCTGACTCGTAGCGTTTTCAAACCTCATATGTCAAGGTGTAAAATTGTTGGATTCGAATCTATCAAGGCTAGTAGAACATTCAACGTTTTGATGAATACGAACAATCACAAAGTATTTTGTATATATGTGGTTTGTTACTGAAGGGTTTTTAACTTATTGAAGATTTATAACATTCACCACCATAGTGAAGCTACCGCTAACCAAGCGTCTCCACGAACAAGTGCCAGAAAAAGATCAACAACAACAAAAACAATCAAGACGTTATCAGCACTCACCGTTTACTTTCTTCCTGCTATCGGTGCACCGAATCGTTTCTTCTCCATGTCCAAAGTATAGTGCCGTTCAGTTTCAGATTCGGTGACGTTTTTGATAAGAATGATTCGATGACGATGATACTGCTCTGATTGGATGACGTTATTAATCCTACTATTGCCGTTTTGCTTGTGTTTTTTGTTGTATTTGTGCTGTGTGTGTTGATTTCTTATCACCAGTATCCCGACTCACTGTACTTGTGTACCATTGGAATGCCTTCTTTGCTCTCTTCCTATTTTTCCCGTATCCTCTTCACTTGTTTTCTCTTCTTTTTGCTTTTCTTACCCCGAGGGAGTGCGATCTTCGATTCTTTTTCACCATTCAATTCCGGAAGTTTCAAGTTGACCTCCCAGAGACCATGAGTTTTCCTTCATGTGCTTTTTTTTCTTTCTACCTTGTATGTATGGGACCCATGCGTGTCAGTGTGTGCGTGTTTGTGTGGATTTGTTTCTCGCTGTCTCTGTTGTGTTCTTCGAACTTCTCGTTCCCGTTTTCGCACTCTCTTTCTCTCTCTCGCGCTTTTTTCAATGGGATTCTTCTTTTACTGATGAGGTTTTTCGGAAAATTCGTGTGTGGTTTAGATTTGTTGATGCTGATGGATTCTTTTTCCTTGACTTGGAAACTCTCCCGTGATAGAGATCAGATGATGGCGCGTTGAAGATGGTGATAGCTTTTCGTGAAGACTGTATTCTGCATAACTTTAACACAATGTATTCCAAGGTTTACATGCTGCAGCAACACTTTTATGCTTTACGATTCACGAAGAATTTCAAGAGCAAAAATGATAGCATTCCTGCATATGATGACACACCACTGCACCCTATTGATAGTAGTTTCGACCACCACCCAGTCAATTGGGAAAGAATGAAAGATGATGCCTTGTAACGTTTGTAAAAAGAAACATGGGTGCTTTGGATGATCGCTCCGAAAACATAGATTTTTTCCACTATTATTTCTTCAATCTTTTACACTCTATCAGCACACATTCAACTATGTTTTTCTTTAATATTTTACACTATTTAATAATGCCTGCTGGCTACATCATCACTTCCAGCATGTATGCAATCCCTGTCCACCATTTGGGAAATTTTACGGAGGACGGGAGAGGACAAAAACAGAACCATCGACTATTTCAACTTTTGCTAAGCTTCTAGCTTCTAATCACACGTTTTTTCTACGATTCAATTACGGAACGGTCTCTACTTCATAGTTTTCTGAAAGAAAAACACCCGAATTTCACTACTATTTGCCGTTTTCGTTGGTAATTTCTTAATTACAGTAAGCAAATCCACTATCAGCAGGGCGAGAAAATTTCTCCCATTCAAGAAAAAAGGCCATGGAACTAAGGAAAGCTCGACTCACTCGTTTGCAACACCTCACCTCACTGTATTGACACGATGATATGGCAGGAGAAAAAAACCAGAACCAGAGACTAGGACTGTGTGTATATCTTTGCTTCTCAAAAAATTCGAATCGGGGGCAGCGAGAAAAATGAAGAAAAACACACAAGACAAGTATCGAAAAACCACACGCAACACCAAAACGCGAGAGACGAGCTGTGACCTTCCACGCGCGCAAATGATTTTCCCCCGTTTGGAAAAAAACACCCCTTCCCAAAAATAGTGAACCGACTATCTGGAAATCAAACGACGACGAAGGATCCCGATTCCGGAAACTGATGACTCCGAAATCGTCATCCGGATCGCGAAATTCGAACACCTAAAACTACCGGACCTCGACGAAGCCTTGACTAGCGTTTGACCTATATAGAGTTGCACGGAAAAGGCGTCGAGTTTCTGTGAATTGCGCGAACTGGTGTGGCGCCCAAACCTCTTCCACGACTCCGAAAGGGCGCAACAAAAACCAATATGGCGTGCAAATACTACACAACTGCTCTTTTTTGTTCACCTTTAGTGTGCTCCAATCTCATCCGACTCTCCCATCCCAAATCTCACAGCACGGCATCGCGAAAACATCTTTTCTCCCATCCTGATAGGCGAGAAAAAAAATTTCATTTCTCACCAGCTCGCCAACTCACCAAAACGAGGAAAACACCACTGAGCTGAGAGGATGTTTGCTGGCCATCTGCTGCTTCCTTCCTACACCCAAGTTCTTAGGTAGTTACTCGTTCCTCGTTAGTCGAAACGAAGAATGGGGGGATGATGGCTTTTTACACTTTGAATTTTCGCTCTCTCCTCTGCAGCTGATTTCATTCGGTAAGACGGTGTTGTGTGCCCTTTGCTGGCAATTGCCACCTACGAAAATTAGCAGAGGGCAGCCACCTTCCTTGAAGGGTGGGAATGGGAAGGGGAGGGGGGGATGATGATTTCCGTTCCCCCTCCCGGTTGACTCTTCGCTACTCCGAAAATTACTAAATTTACAACGCTTCCCAGCTATCTCTTTTCCGCTTTGTCGTTCTCATTCGACTTTGTTCACTTTTTAATGAATGAAGTGCGTGTGAGCGGATTATATGTACATTTGTACATGGCTCGCTACAGCTATAAGTGCGAAAAAACCGATCGCGATTCAATGATTCGTTACTTTCCAATTTACTGCTTTCGCACGTTTATCATTACCAGGACCGATAATGAGCTATTCGAAGGGATGTCCAGGGGAAAAAAATCTGTCCAATTACAGGCTCACTGTGTGATACTTGACATGACATTTTTAACGATTTCGAGTGTAACAAAACCCACTTCCGTGATTTTTTTTAATAAAGTAAATGATATTCATGAGAAAAAAATCTGGTCATCACCTCACCCTAAGCCTAAAAAAATACATTTAAAATTAGTGAAAATGATCAAATTTTTGAAGAAAAAAATAGCTCAGAACTTTTCCTAGTCGCTGAAATCTTGGTTTTACAAAACTTAATATTCCGTGGAAGTATTTGAGTAAGTAAAATTGCTGAAATGATAAGAAGTTTAAATTCCGATTTTTTTTATTTATCTGATACAGGCAGTCACTTACAGGAGTTCAAAGTCTTCATTTACAACCACTTACTAAATTCCCATCGATTAACACATTGCGGACCGAATACGAGATATTTCGTATTTTCGTTCGCGGCAAGTGAGCTGTACTTAAAAGCATAACTCAAAAGTTATAAATTTAACAATGTAACTATATTCTACACTATATTCTACACAACACATTCGTAACTCAAAGATAATAAATTTATATACAGCATGGATCATATTAAATCTGGACGCATCGTTTTCTATACTATAGCACTCCTTGTAGGGGAAAGGTTTCCTAAATGGGCCTATCGGGTTAAATGCGCCTACGGCTGTTTGATGAAATGGCTGACTAGACAGCATATCTAACCAATGCATTTTGAGGGTTATACGCTTCGAACATTAGGCAATAAATTTTTTTATGAATTTACAAACTCAAAAAAATTTAAAAATTCATACAAGGTTTTGATACATTTTGATGTAATATTTCGACTTTTAAAAACTATACGTAAAGAAGCTCAAAACAAAAACTAGGATGGTTTTTGTTTCTTATTCAAATGAACTTTAAAAATTAAACTTATTTAAGCTTTTTTGGAGGTTTAATAATGATTATATAGTGGAATAAGAGAGTGTTTTTGTATGCCCCCATCATGTTTGTAATATGCCTCCATCCTAAAATAGCAGGTTAAATAGAATAAATAAATGATTTTTATCATTGAAACTTAAAATCTAAGCCCTGGTTACCATCTTAAGAGAGAATTGAAGATCTTAAAACAGATTTGATGAAGTTTTCTTTATGGATGAACTGCCTCCATAGAACGGCAACCCTAACTTTGGCAAGCTGCCACTACAGCAAAGAGGTACTGAAGCTTAGTTCTTTTACAAATGGGACACTTTCTTTTGCTAATAGCTCATTTACAAGTAATTGTACATTCCAAATTTCGACAGCATTCTGTTGTTTGTGAAAATTACCAATCGATCTATTTTTTTTTCAAAATTTTAAAATCACGTGTTTTTGAAATATTTATGATGCAAAAGAAAAAGAAAAAAAATATTTTGCACAGTTTTTTTTTTAAATATCTGTATAAAATCGATTCCTGACAAAACCGTTGATCATTCAAAGAATTATCTTGTGTCAGTGGTAAAAAAGTATGCAAACACTGTCAAAAATGTCCACAAAGTTCAAATCAAGCATTGTAGTGAAGCCATGATCGGCAACTACAGTTAAGGGTCATCAGGGAAGTCAAGTCTCATATCAGAATTTTTAATTTTTAATAAGCAAAAAACTAAGGGTAGATCGCTGAAAATCCAGCAATTTTTTTCTTCAATAAGCCTCGTTATGAGTCGTGGAAACCTAGCCTTTTTTTTAAATAATGTTTTGTTTGTCTAGTTTGTTTTTAAATTATCTATCATTCATTACTTGAATAAAAATTTAACTCATGTAATGAATTTTATACGAAAAGGGTTGAACCCATTGAATTTTGTTAAACTCTACACAAACTACACTTACACAAATTCATTCCTTACACCAAATACCTATCTGGAAATACAAATTATAAGCAGTCTATAGAAATCACCCAAAGTGTACTGATCTGTATCCGAAGATCTCCGCCGGGGGTAATAAGCTATTAAAAATCCTTGGTAATTTCCGTGTTTTATTACACTCATTTGTGTCGATAGTGCTACTGGTTTGATTTATATAAACTATGTAGTTAGAAAACAGTTTCAAAATATCTCCTCTTCTCTTCGATTTAATCAAACATATTATAATCAACATTGGTAACTCTCAGCATGCTTCATTAGACTGAGTCGATTTGGGGTCATTTTTGAATTTTCCAAACCCTGGGGTCTAAAAAGCTTCGTCTTGGTCCAAAACTCATCCATGATTTTTTGCAGAATTTTTCAGTAACGTTTACATGAGTAAATTTGATCTTTCAGGTTTGTATGGGAAAATTAAAAATTTTGTACTGAAAAATCAACATCATTTTTGTTTCTTCTTTGGAACCGAGCCAGCTGACAGTTTTTGTGCCAATTTATAAAATTCTTTAAGGAATTTTTTCGCTGAACAACTTTGTGGAAGACCGTAACTTCGTATCTTATTAGGCAAAAAAGTTATTTGCTGTTTAACACAGGTATGACTTTTCGCATTGATAAACAATAAATTCAATTGACATCCCTGCAGGGTGCCTAGCGAGGTATTGCACGGCTACTTTTCATTCAATGCTTCGTGAGCAAGGCGGGTAAAGCTTCAGGTGTGTTCTTATACCAATGCACGGAATCGTCCATCTTGTGACAGGCAATCGTAATCGTAGGCATGGTAGACGAACAATTCGCTGTCAAAAAACGCTCCGTCTCCACCCCCCACCAATGAGTAACTTTTGGTACCCCTTGCCTACTTTTCCTCAATATGCACCCACCCTACTGACTCACCCTGTTCGTGAGGCTCCAGCAGTGATGTCAATTGAATTTATTGTTTATCAATGTGAAAAGACATACCTCTGTTACACAGCTAATAACTTTTTTACCTAATTAGATACGAAGTTGTGGTCTTCAACAAAGTTGTTCAGCGGAAAATTTCCTTAAGGAATTTTATAAATTGGCACAAACACTGTTAGCTGACTTGGTTCCACAGAAGAAACAAAAATGATGTTGATTTTTCAGTGCAAAATATTCAATTTTCCCATACAAACCTAAAAATTCAAATTTACTCATGAAAACGCTACTTAAAAATTCTGCGAAAAATCATGAATGAGTTTTGGACCAAGACGAAGCTTTTTAGACCCCAGGGTTTGAGAAATTCTAAAATGACCCCAAATCGACTCAGTCTAATGCTTCATATACTTCAGCAAGGACATGTATATCAGCACCACCTCCTGGAGAAAGTTCTTACTAGAAGGAAATTTCAAGCATTGAGGTACTGAGGAAACTCTGAACATTCTTTCCATCAACCGTGGGTTCGCGTCTTAACTACAAAAGTTCGTGTTTGAACTTGCATTTCTATGACCACGCAGAAAATTTTGTTTATGTTTTATTTTCAACATAGGAATTTCAGCCTACTCCAACTTTTCTTCGTGTAGCAAAGTATGTTGCTATGGTTCTCAACTTGTGTTGTTTTCTGCCGAATGGAAAAAAGGTCCCGACTGACGGAGTATGCTAATAAATCTACCATTTGAGATTTTAAAGTCTTTGAATTGGAACAATCATTGATGGAAATTTCACTTTTTGGACAATACTTAATATTTCATAAAAGAAATTATAAGAAAGCAACAATTTACTAAGTAAATTGATCTTAAAATCTACTCTACAATATGATTTGAGATTTATTGATGACCACATCATTATTATTATTATTATTATTATTATCTGGAGTACGTTTGGTAAATGGAAATCAGCATTTCTCTAAAAATGAATAAATTGGTAAAGGAACAAATTCTTCGTGTAGAATTAGCTCTTTTTTTATACTTTTCATTTAGCCACATCTGATTTTTTGAAAACTCCAACACATGTTGAACCGATAAATCAAAATCATATTTTGAGTATAAATTTATTAACGAAGTCAACTTACTTATCATGAAAGATATTATGAAAAAAATAGTAGATATACTTGTGTTGTATCTTATATATAAAAATGGAGGCGTTTTCTTTGTGATAACATCACGTATGAATGGTCGGTCGGAATGAAGTGAAATTTGGTATCCGAGGGTTTTTTGGGTCAGAGATGGTTTGTATAATACTTTCAAGAATCTCACTTTTTATGAAAGGGGGGTCCCTATACAAAATTATCTCTTCACATCTTTCTTTATATATAAAAATGGAGGCGTTTTCTTTGTGATAACATCACGTATGAATGGTCGGTCGGAATGAAGTGAAATTTGGTATCCGAGGGTTTTTTGGGTCAGAGATGGTTTGTATAATACTTTCAAGAATCTCACTTTTTATGAAAGGGGGGTCCCCATACAAAGTTATCTCTTCTTCACATCTTCTTATATATAAAAATGGAGGCGTTTTCTTTGTGATAACATCACGTATGAATGGTCGGTCGGAATGAAGTGAAATTTGGTATCCGAGGGTTTTTTGGGTCAGAGATGGTTTGTATAATACTTTCAAGAATCTCACTTTTTATGAAAGGGGGGTCCCTATACAAAATTATCTCTTCACATCTTATATATAAAAATGGAGGCGTTTTCTTTGTGATAACATCACGTATGAATGGTCGGTCAGAATGAAGTGAAATTTGGTATCCGAGGGTTTTTTGGGTCAGAGATGGTTTGTATAATACTTTCAAGAATCTCACTTTTTATGAAAGGGGGGCCCTATACAAAATTATCTCTTCACATCTTCTTATATATAAAAATGGAGGCGTTTTCTTTGTGATAACATCACGTATGAATGGTCGGTCGGAATGAAGTGAAATTTGGTATCCGAGGGTTTTTTGGGTCAGAGATGGTTTGTATAATACTTTCAAGAATCTCACTTTTTATGAAAGGGGGGTCCCTATACAAAATTATCTCTTCACATCTTATATATAAAAATGGAGGCGTTTTCTTTGTGATAACATCACGTATGAATGGTCGGTCGGAATGAAGTGAAATTTGGTATCCGAGGGTTTTTTGGGTCAGAGATGGTTTGTATAATACTTTCAAGAATCTCACTTTTTATGAAAGGGGGGTCCCCATACAAAGTTATCTCTTCTTCACATCTTCTTATATATAAAAATGGAGGCGTTTTCTTTGTGATAACATCACGTATGAATGGTCGGTCGGAATGAAGTGAAATTTGGTATCCGAGGGTTTTTTGGGTCAGAGATGGTTTGTATAATACTTTCAAGAATCTCACTTTTTATGAAAGGGGGGTCCCCATACAAAGTTATCTCTTCTTCACATCTTCTTATATATAAAAATGGAGGCGTTTTCTTTGTGATAACATCACGTATGAATGGTCGGTCGGAATGAAGTGAAATTTGGTATCCGAGGGTTTTTTGGGTCAGAGATGGTTTGTATAATACTTTCAAGAATCTCACTTTTTATGAAAGGGGGGTGCCTATACAAAATTATCTCTTCACATCTTATATATAAAAATGGAGGCGTTTTCTTTGTGATAACATCACGTATGAATGGTCGGTCGGAATGAAGTGAAATTTGGTATCCGAGGGTTTTTTGGGTCAGAGATGGTTTGTATAATACTTTCAAGAATCTCACTTTTTATGAAAGGGGGGTCCCCATACAAAGTTATCTCTTCTTCACATCTTATATATAAAAATGGAGGCGTTTTCTTTGTGATAACATCACGTATGAATGGTCGGTCGGAATGAAGTGAAATTTGGTATCCGAGGGTTTTTTGGGTCAGAGATGGTTTGTATAATACTTTCAAGAATCTCACTTTTTATGAAAGGGGGGTCCCCATACAAAGTTATCTCTTCTTCACATCTTCTTATATATAAAAATGGAGGCGTTTTCTTTGTGATAACATCACGTATGAATGGTCGGTCGGAATGAAGTGAAATTTGGTATCCGAGGGTTTTTTGGGTCAGAGATGGTTTGTATAATACTTTCAAGAATCTCACTTTTTATGAAAGGGGGGTCCCTATACAAAATTATCTCTTCACATCTTATATATAAAAATGGAGGCGTTTTCTTTGTGATAACATCACGTATGAATGGTCGGTCAGAATGAAGTGAAATTTGGTATCCGAGGGTTTTTTGGGTCAGAGATGGTTTGTATAATACTTTCAAGAATCTCACTTTTTATGAAAGGGGGGCCCTATACAAAATTATCTCTTCACATCTTCTTATATATAAAAATGGAGGCGTTTTCTTTGTGATAACATCACGTATGAATGGTCGGTCGGAATGAAGTGAAATTTGGTATCCGAGGGTTTTTTGGGTCAGAGATGGTTTGTATAATACTTTCAAGAATCTCACTTTTTATGAAAGGGGGGTCCCTATACAAAATTATCTCTTCACATCTTATATATAAAAATGGAGGCGTTTTCTTTGTGATAACATCACGTATGAATGGTCGGTCGGAATGAAGTGAAATTTGGTATCCGAGGGTTTTTTGGGTCAGAGATGGTTTGTATAATACTTTCAAGAATCTCACTTTTTATGAAAGGGGGGTCCCCATACAAAGTTATCTCTTCTTCACATCTTCTTATATATAAAAATGGAGGCGTTTTCTTTGTGATAACATCACGTATGAATGGTCGGTCGGAATGAAGTGAAATTTGGTATCCGAGGGTTTTTTGGGTCAGAGATGGTTTGTATAATACTTTCAAGAATCTCACTTTTTATGAAAGGGGGGTCCCCATACAAAGTTATCTCTTCTTCACATCTTCTTATATATAAAAATGGAGGCGTTTTCTTTGTGATAACATCACGTATGAATGGTCGGTCGGAATGAAGTGAAATTTGGTATCCGAGGGTTTTTTGGGTCAGAGATGGTTTGTATAATACTTTCAAGAATCTCACTTTTTATGAAAGGGGGGTGCCTATACAAAATTATCTCTTCACATCTTATATATAAAAATGGAGGCGTTTTCTTTGTGATAACATCACGTATGAATGGTCGGTCGGAATGAAGTGAAATTTGGTATCCGAGGGTTTTTTGGGTCAGAGATGGTTTGTATAATACTTTCAAGAATCTCACTTTTTATGAAAGGGGGGCCCTATACAAAATTATCTCTTCACATCTTCTTATATATAAAAATGGAGGCGTTTTCTTTGTGATAACATCACGTATGAATGGTCGGTCGGAATGAAGTGAAATTTGGTATCCGAGGGTTTTTTGGGTCAGAGATGGTTTGTATAATACTTTCAAGAATCTCACTTTTTATGAAAGGGGGGTCCCTATACAAAATTATCTCTTCACATCTTATATATAAAAATGGAGGCGTTTTCTTTGTGATAACATCACGTATGAATGGTCGGTCGGAATGAAGTGAAATTTGGTATCCGAGGGTTTTTTGGGTCAGAGATGGTTTGTATAATACTTTCAAGAATCTCACTTTTTATGAAAGGGGGGTCCCCATACAAAGTTATCTCTTCTTCACATCTTCTTATATATAAAAATGGAGGCGTTTTCTTTGTGATAACATCACGTATGAATGGTCGGTCGGAATGAAGTGAAATTTGGTATCCGAGGGTTTTTTGGGTCAGAGATGGTTTGTATAATACTTTCAAGAATCTCACTTTTTATGAAAGGGGGGTCCCCATACAAAGTTATCTCTTCTTCACATCTTCTTATATATAAAAATGGAGGCGTTTTCTTTGTGATAACATCACGTATGAATGGTCGGTCGGAATGAAGTGAAATTTGGTATCCGAGGGTTTTTTGGGTCAGAGATGGTTTGTATAATACTTTCAAGAATCTCACTTTTTATGAAAGGGGGGTCCCCATACAAAGTTATCTCTTCTTCACATCTTCTTATATATAAAAATGGAGGCGTTTTCTTTGTGATAACATCACGTATGAATGGTCGGTCGGAATGAAGTGAAATTTGGTATCCGAGGGTTTTTTGGGTCAGAGATGGTTTGTATAATACTTTCAAGAATCTCACTTTTTATGAAAGGGGGGTCCCCATACAAAGTTATCTCTTCTTCACATCTTCTTATATATAAAAATGGAGGCGTTTTCTTTGTGATAACATCACGTATGAATGGTCGGTCGGAATGAAGTGAAATTTGGTATCCGAGGGTTTTTTGGGTCAGAGATGGTTTGTATAATACTTTCAAGAATCTCACTTTTAATGAAAGGGGGGTCCCCATACAAAGTTATCTCTTCTTCACATCTTCTTATATATAAAAATGGAGGCGTTTTCTTTGTGATAACATCACGTATGAATGGTCGGTCGGAATGAAGTGAAATTTGGTATCCGAGGGTTTTTTGGGTCAGAGATGGTTTGTATAATACTTTCAAGAATCTCACTTTTTATGAAAGGGGGGTCCCCATACAAAGTTATCTCTTCTTCACATCTTTCTTTATATATAAAAATGGAGGCGTTTTCTTTGTGATAACATCACGTATGAATGGTCGGTCGGAATGAAGTGAAATTTGGTATCCGAGGGTTTTTTGGGTCAGAGATGGTTTGTATAATACTTTCAAGAATCTCACTTTTTATGAAAGGGGGGTCCCCATACAAAGTTATCTCTTCTTCACATCTTCTTATATATAAAAATTGAGGCGTTTTCTTTGTGATAACATCACGTATGAATGGTCGGTCGGAATGAAGTGAAATTTGGTATCCGAGGGTTTTTTGGGTCAGAGATGGTTTGTATAATACTTTCAAGAATCTCACTTTTTATGAAAGGGGGGTCCCCATACAAAGTTATCTCTTCTTCACATCTTCTTATATATAAAAATGGAGGCGTTTTCTTTGTGATAACATCACGTATGAATGGTCGGTCGGAATGAAGTGAAATTTGGTATCCGAGGGTTTTTTGGGTCAGAGATGGTTTGTATAATACTTTCAAGAATCTCACTTTTTATGAAAGGGGGGTCCCTATACAAAATTATCTCTTCACATCTTATATATAAAAATGGAGGCGTTTTCTTTGTGATAACATCACGTATGAATGGTCGGTCGGAATGAAGTGAAATTTGGTATCCGAGGGTTTTTTGGGTCAGAGATGGTTTGTATAATACTTTCAAGAATCTCACTTTTTATGAAAGGGGGGCCCTATACAAAATTATCTCTTCACATCTTCTTATATATAAAAATGGAGGCGTTTTCTTTGTGATAACATCACGTATGAATGGTCGGTCGGAATGAAGTGAAATTTGGTATCCGAGGGTTTTTTGGGTCAGAGATGGTTTGTATAATACTTTCAAGAATCTCACTTTTTATGAAAGGGGGGTCCCCATACAAAGTTATCTCTTCTTCACATCTTCTTATATATAAAAATGGAGGCATTTTCTTTGTAATAACATCACGTATGAATGATCGGTCGGAATGAAGTGAAATTTGGTATCCGAGGGTTTTTTGGGTCAGAGATGGTATGTATAATAGTTTCAAGGATCTCACTTTTGATGATAGGGGGTCCCGATTTCCATAAGAATCTATTGGCGAGCACAATGCAGTTAAGGACGTGTAGATGAAATTAAACATTTATGACGATTTATACTTTAGAAGGTAAAACGAAGTTTACCGGGTCAGCTAGTCTTCTTATATATAAAAATGGAGGCGTTTTCTTTGTGATAACATCACGTATGAATGGTCGGTCGGAATGAAGTGAAATTTGGTATCCGAGGGTTTTTTGGGTCAGAGATGGTTTGTATAATACTTTCAAGAATCTCACTTTTTATGAAAGGGGGGTCCCCATACAAAGTTATCTCTTCTTCACATCTTCTTATATATAAAAATGGAGGCGTTTTCTTTGTGATAACATCACGTATGAATGGTCGGTCGGAATGAAGTGAAATTTGGTATCCGAGGGTTTTTTGGGTCAGAGATGGTTTGTATAATACTTTCAAGAATCTCACTTTTTATGAAAGGGGGGTCCCCATACAAAGTTATCTCTTCTTCACATCTTCTTATATATAAAAATGGAGGCGTTTTCTTTGTGATAACATCACGTATGAATGGTCGGTCGGAATGAAGTGAAATTTGGTATCCGAGGGTTTTTTGGGTCAGAGATGGTTTGTATAATACTTTCAAGAATCTCACTTTTTATGAAAGGGGGGTCCCCATACAAAGTTATCTCTTCTTCACATCTTCTTATATATAAAAATGGAGGCGTTTTCTTTGTGATAACATCACGTATGAATGGTCGGTCGGAATGAAGTGAAATTTGGTATCCGAGGGTTTTTTGGGTCAGAGATGGTTTGTATAATACTTTCAAGAATCTCACTTTTAATGAAAGGGGGGTCCCCATACAAAGTTATCTCTTCTTCACATCTTCTTATATATAAAAATGGAGGCGTTTTCTTTGTGATAACATCACGTATGAATGGTCGGTCGGAATGAAGTGAAATTTGGTATCCGAGGGTTTTTTGGGTCAGAGATGGTTTGTATAATACTTTCAAGAATCTCACTTTTTATGAAAGGGGGGTCCCCATACAAAGTTATCTCTTCTTCACATCTTTCTTTATATATAAAAATGGAGGCGTTTTCTTTGTGATAACATCACGTATGAATGGTCGGTCGGAATGAAGTGAAATTTGGTATCCGAGGGTTTTTTGGGTCAGAGATGGTTTGTATAATACTTTCAAGAATCTCACTTTTTATGAAAGGGGGGTCCCCATACAAAGTTATCTCTTCTTCACATCTTCTTATATATAAAAATTGAGGCGTTTTCTTTGTGATAACATCACGTATGAATGGTCGGTCGGAATGAAGTGAAATTTGGTATCCGAGGGTTTTTTGGGTCAGAGATGGTTTGTATAATACTTTCAAGAATCTCACTTTTTATGAAAGGGGGGTCCCCATACAAAGTTATCTCTTCTTCACATCTTCTTATATATAAAAATGGAGGCGTTTTCTTTGTGATAACATCACGTATGAATGGTCGGTCGGAATGAAGTGAAATTTGGTATCCGAGGGTTTTTTGGGTCAGAGATGGTTTGTATAATACTTTCAAGAATCTCACTTTTTATGAAAGGGGGGTCCCTATACAAAATTATCTCTTCACATCTTATATATAAAAATGGAGGCGTTTTCTTTGTGATAACATCACGTATGAATGGTCGGTCGGAATGAAGTGAAATTTGGTATCCGAGGGTTTTTTGGGTCAGAGATGGTTTGTATAATACTTTCAAGAATCTCACTTTTTATGAAAGGGGGGCCCTATACAAAATTATCTCTTCACATCTTCTTATATATAAAAATGGAGGCGTTTTCTTTGTGATAACATCACGTATGAATGGTCGGTCGGAATGAAGTGAAATTTGGTATCCGAGGGTTTTTTGGGTCAGAGATGGTTTGTATAATACTTTCAAGAATCTCACTTTTTATGAAAGGGGGGTCCCCATACAAAGTTATCTCTTCTTCACATCTTCTTATATATAAAAATGGAGGCATTTTCTTTGTAATAACATCACGTATGAATGATCGGTCGGAATGAAGTGAAATTTGGTATCCGAGGGTTTTTTGGGTCAGAGATGGTATGTATAATAGTTTCAAGGATCTCACTTTTGATGATAGGGGGTCCCGATTTCCATAAGAATCTATTGGCGAGCACAATGCAGTTAAGGACGTGTAGATGAAATTAAACATTTATGACGATTTATACTTTAGAAGGTAAAACGAAGTTTACCGGGTCAGCTAGTTTAGTATAATTGTCAGATCGGGACACAAAGTTTTGGTGATATTGAGCTTAACAGTTTTCGCCAGAAGCTTTCGAAATTTAGTCTAAGGCAACTTAGGTCTTCTCGATAGCATTTATTCATGTTCGTAAGAACTTTCCTCACATGGAGGCGCGTTTCATGTGTCCTTCAAGTTTCTGGGGAGTGAGGAATATTCCTACTATTATTATATTTGATTTAATCCTACTCATTGAAGCGTTGGAAACAGTAGGTCTTGAAAAGAAAAACTCATTCGTCCGTCTATAATGTCTTCAATTTTTCTTTGAAGAACAGTCCATGCCGGTAATACTCGAGTACACGTCGCAAATTTATGTTCAAGTGTCTCAGTGTTATTACAGTGATAGCAAAATTCACTGTTTACTCTACCCATTTTATGCAATAGCTGTTTGTGCTCTACTTTTTCATTTGTTAACATGTAAAGGATATCTCGCTGTTTAGAAGTAAGAAGACGGCAGACTACATGTTCGGGTCAGTTGACATTATAGGATGTTTCATTTCAACTTTGAGTCTATCAGTTTGTTGCAAGAACCAACAGTAGATAGATGCCGAAGACGGTTGCTGGCGAAGGTTTCCTGGGAGCTGTATTTCAGTTTGTGCGATGAACTTCAAGCATCGAAAATCACTAGGAATGTTGTGGATTGCACTGTTTGTTTGTAGAAGGGAACCATAGAATGGGATGCTTTCCGATTCGCAAAGATGTCTATTCAGCAGTAGAGCCACGTAGAGCTTTGCTTTTAAGAGCCGGAAGATGCAGGTTGAGTTCTCCTTCGGGAATACTTCGCGCAAGCTGCTGTATCGGGACCCGTGTGGGAGAATTCCTCCAGAGGAAAAAACCGATCGTACTTGCTAGTTTAGCAGTATGTAGACAATACGGTGGGAGCAACGAAGCAATGTGCCAGGTCCGAGAGGAGACAAAGATGTTCAGCAGTTAAACTTTCTGATGGATCGTAAGTATTCTGGTTGTGTGTAACCAAATAAGTTGGGAGAATTCGTTCACTATCGCGTTCCAGTTAAGGCGAATCATAACACGGATTGAAATTGCAAAAAAAAACTCCAAGCACCTTGAGAGTATGTTTCGCTTTTAACCAATCGGCATTCAGTGGGGATCCATTGATAGCACCAACATCAATAGAACATGCTTTCTGGAGGTTTTACCTTGCTCCCGATACTCGCTCGAAGCTCTCAAAAATTGTTTTAATTGCTTAAATTTTTTCGGTCGATGTCACAATTACCGTTACGTCATCGGCATACGCAACTACTAAATCGCTCCCACAGATTCGTTCTAGCTCTCGCAATAGAGGTTGCAAATATATTACGAATAGATGCATGGACAGAGGGTCTCCTTGTCGTACAGATCGTCGGATAGGAATTGGGGAGGATAGGTGGCCGTTAACAAGTATTCGTGACGATGACTTCTTTGCAATACGAGAGATCAACCCGATCAGGTTCCGATGAAAGCCGAGTGAGCACATGGTATGAAAAAGATAACTGTGTTCAACCCGATCGAAGGCGTTCGAGAGGTCAAACGAGATCAGCTTCCCTTTCTGTCCTGTTGCGTTTAGTTGAGCGTCTCTATCTTTTAGCGATAGGGTTGCCTGAAAAATATTTCGGTTCCCGTTCGCACACCTCAAACAACAAATTTTTGCTAGTTCCAGAGCTCGTAAGCTGTATAGCCGGTACCGAGGCTATGAGACCGTTGATTTCTGATGGACGACAAAACTTGTGAGAATCTCTATATCAAACAAATTCCATCTTTTGAATCCCATAAAATGTCTGCTCGTGGTAAGGTCCCTAGCATATTATAGTACGCATTTGCTGGTTGTTTTGTATAAAATATAATGATGTATCAAGATTCTGCTCCTGTGGAAAAACAAAAATTTTAGAAACGGAATCTTTGGTTTTTGCTGTTTTGAAAAGCCTTCGCAACAGAGCTGAAGTGAAGGTGGAACAAAATGGCCGCTGAAGGTCAGCGAGCAGGGCGCCCAAACTATGATGAGTTGTATTCGACGAAAAGTTCGAAATTTTATAAAAACCACATCGGATGCTCCACTTGATCAGTTGGTTCAGTATGGCGATACGATCGACTCTATCGAAGGCTTTCGAAAGGTCGAGGGAGAGGCATTCTAGTTTGTGTTGCTGGTTCAGGTGAGTGTCGAATAGGTTTTCGAGATCATCGAAATAATCGTCTGTCGATTTTCTAGCTCGGAAGGCGTATTGCAGAGGGTCCAGGAGTTGTTGTTTTTCCATATAGGTATGAAGACGACAGTTAACTATTCTCTCCATTACTTTCACCGTGCAATCCAGGAGGGTAATAAGGTGGAAGTTATCAATAAGATATGAGTTCTGTTTTGGTTTTTAGATATGGATTACAAGACAAATTTTCCAGCTGTCGGGTAGGGATCCTTCTGACCAGATATTGTTGAGTATGTATTGGAACGTCATTTTTCCAAGTGGGGTAAGTTTATGATGCAGGGGTATCCGATATCATCTAGGCGAACTCTAATTCGTTCAGCAACGGCTATGTTATAGTCCGCATCGTTGTTGTTTTGATCGTTAGGAATTGGAAGAAGGGTGGAGATTGATGGGGCAGAGATGGATGAGAAATGATCGCAGAAGGTGTTGGCAAGTGTTAGGGGGTAATTGACGTATTGTTGGTTTAGCAAGATGTGATTTGTGTCGTGGGAGTCCTCTAGTACTTCCCAGTTGAATTTCGAGTTCCCAAAAAACAAGTGTAATATCTATGGCAGACATGTCCTAGATGTAGGGTCTACATGTTTTAACAAGTGGCAGTTTTGAGTAAGGTTAGCTTTTTGGTGTTTGCAAGGTTTTCCAGATAGATTCCCTTGTTGGAAGTGTGGGTGCTTCCCCATTGGCACTAGCGGCGGTGGAAGTTGAGAGAAAAGGTTTTCTAATCTGTCGGCAAAATCGTGGTAGGAGACTGCCGTAATTTCTAACGGGGACCTGCAGCCTGTCGCAGACGGCATTTAGGGCGGTGTTGATTCTTATAAATTGATGTGGAATATAGATTTAAATCCATAGTCCTGTTGCTTGGCGGGAGGTGGGGTTGTGATCTATTAAAGATTTGCTGAGAATATCTTGAATTGCCAGTACTATGGGTAAGTATTCTTTAATTAGCAGATGAATTTCAGGGAGTCTGCAGGTGAGACCCCGTGTGTTACATTTTACAGCAGCAAAATCAATGATTTTTTTTTTGCTGTGGGCTTGGT
Source organism: Uranotaenia lowii (assembly GCF_029784155.1). Classification (NCBI taxonomy): domain Eukaryota; kingdom Metazoa; phylum Arthropoda; class Insecta; order Diptera; family Culicidae; genus Uranotaenia; species Uranotaenia lowii. The sequence continues at coordinate 162,275,287 of NC_073693.1, forward strand.
TGTTGGTTTGTTGCAGGTATGTTTTTGTTTGGATTGTATCAGCCATTTCTAAAGAACAGAGGGAAACTATTGCGAAGGTAAGAGCTGAGTGCCGGGCCGGTTAACGTTGGATTGTCTTACCGTTTGGATTGGAAGCAGTCTGAGGGGATTTACATCGCGCTTTAACTGGTTTCGTCTAGGGAAGTTTTGTTTTTTTTTTTGTTTTTGTTGTTTCGCTGGGACTGTCTATGGAACTGTTGATCCTTTTCCAAGTTTGCGTTTTGGATACTTTGGAAGATTCGTTGATTGTTGTTCGCACACTATAATTACTACAATTTGTGTTATTCCGAGGTCGACCTTCAGGTGGATGGTGGCTTCTTACTGTTCATACAAGGGACACAGTTGACTTTTAGCTGGGTAGTCCTCACGGCAGTTAACACACAGCGAACGATTCGGGCATGGGTCGTGTTGGTTGGGGCAACCACAGTCAACGCAAATGGGCGCATTCGGGCAGCGTTCTTCGAGTGACCGTACTTTCCGCAGCGATAGCACAGCAGCGGTCGCGGGTAGTACGGACGGGTGGTCACTCTGATGAATCCGAAGTACAGTTCCCCCACAATCATTAGTCACTTAACGTATCCCTCCACCACAAATTGATCGTTTATTCGGGTGTTAGTAGACCAAATATCAAGCATTGCATGAATTTCAGTCATTAAATGCTTCCTCTTTGAGTTCAAATATATTTTTTATTGAAATATTGTTTAAAAATAACATAATTTACCGAAACAGTCCACGTTTTTCAAAACCACAATTATGGGGGGAGGCTTCCAATTGCCATTTAATGGCAAGTATCCTTCGGTTTTATGTATTCCATCTAGTCACACACCTCTGCCTTCTAGTCCCGAACCGTGCGCGTCGAGTTTGACAGTACCTTTCGATAAATTGGATGTTTGCCTAAATGGAAATTTTGCTGATAGTTTGCCGATCGGATCACCGGGATGCAACGAACTTAGCACAATGGAGGCCCCCAAGCCCTTCGTCACAGTCGCGCAGTTTCCTGCCAGCGTCAACAGTCGTCCCGGCCATGTGTTCGAAGAAGACAACAGGGCTCTCCAGCCTGTGCTTTCAGGCAAGTACCCTTCTTCTTCTCCCGCTGCGTTCAATGACCGCCCCTCAATTTGCAGCTCTCGTCCTATTGACCATCGCAAAACATGCCCAATTGACGCATCCAATTCATCTGACGCGCTGCGCTTGTATTACCAGAACGTGCGTGGTTCGAAATCAAAGATTTGTGAGTGCTTCGTTGCTACATCAGAGCTCGGCTACGAAATCTACTCATTCACCGAAACCTGGCTCGATTCTTCAGTACCGTCTAGTCAGCTATTAGGCTCTGATTATAATGTATTTCGTTGTGACAGAAGTAGTGTCAATAGTCGTCGTAGCAGGGGTAGCGGAGTACTTATAGCGGTGTTAAACATGCTCAGCGCATCATTGGTTACTTTGACTAATACCAATTGCATAGAAGCCTTGTGGGTGAAAGTTTCTCATGCTCATAGTTCGTTTTTAATTGGTACAGCATATATTCCACCGGAAAAAAAGTCAGGATGGATCAATTATCGATCTGCATGTTGATAGCTTATCTGAAGTTAGATTGCAACATCCTTCGTGCAGCGTTATTCTTCTCGGTGACTTCAACCAACCGCAATTGACGTGGATTCGTGGTGAAAGTAACAGTATGGTGATAGACCCTACTTCAGTATTAACATCGGCTAGTGCATCACTTTTGGATGGAATGCAACTGAATGGAATGGATCAAAGAAACTCTCTACGCAATTATCAAAACCAAACGCTGGATTTGGTTTTTACGGACGAGTCTATCTCAATAAGCTCGGTCACTGAGGCCATCGATGCCGTTGTTCCGATTGACACGTACCATCCTCCGTTCAACTTTGATATCTCTTTTCCAAACCCTATCGTTTTTGATGAGGCGTTCGATACTTCAGCTCACAACTTCAATCGCGCAGATTTTGACACAATGAATCGAGTCCTTTCTGAAATCGATTGGACGGATTTCCTCAATTGTACGGACGTTGATATTGCCGTGAGAGTCTTTTGCTCAATTTTGTATGATGTTTTTAACAACTCGGTACCCTTGGTGCGACCTCCTCTTCGACCTCCCTGGAGTAATGGACGGCTAAAGCGGTTAAAACAGTTACGTTCTAAATTACTTAGAAAGTTCACTAGCTCCAGATGCCCTTTCACTAAAATGAATTTGAACGTTGCTACAAGAAAATATCGCAGTTACAACCGTTTTTGCTATCGACGTTATGTTGCTCGTACGCAAAGGGAGCTTCGTCGCAATCCGAAAAAGTTCTGGAAATTTGTCAACTCAAAACGGAAGGAATCCGGTCTGCCTACGGTACTCCAATTAAATGACAGAATTGCCACGTCTCCTGCCGAAAAATGCAACCTCTTCGCGATGCACTTCTCCAGTGTTTTCTCTGATCTATCGCCAACTGCTGATCAAATTTTCGCAGCCGTCACACGGTTGCCCATAGATGTGCTGAATCTGGATGTTTTTTCTATAAGCGAGGAAATGGTTCTTGAAGCCATCGGTAAACTGAAGTATACTACATCAGCCGGACAGGACGGAATTCCAGCGTGCGTAGAAGTGTCGTACTCTTTTAGTGAAACCATTTACTCACATCTTTAACCGGTCCCTAGAACAGCAAAAATTCCCCGACCTCTGGAAAAGATCGTATATGAGCCCAGTCTATAAAAAAGGTGATAAGCAAAATATTCTCAACTACCGTGGTGTCACATCACTAGCTGCCTGCTCGAAGGTATTAGAGAGGATCGTAAACGATGTTATTTTCTCAGCTTGTCGGAACTGGATCTCTGAAAATCAGCACGGATTTTTCCCTAAACGTTCGGTAACCACGAATTTGACAGTTTTTACATCATATTGCATATCACAAATGGATGGCGGAAAGCAAATTGATGCAATTTATACTGATATTTCGGCTGCATTCGATTCAGTGAATCACGATATTCTCCTGAAAAAATTGCAACGTTTGGGATGTTATGTGCTTGGATAAAAAGTTATCTTACGAATCGCCGTTTAGCTGTCAGAATCGGTTCTGCAGAATCTCCTGATTTTATTCCAAAGTCTGGGGTTCCACAAGGCAGCAACTTGGGCCCCTTGTTGTTTACAATGTTCTGTAATGACATTAATTTGCTGTTGTGGTATGAGCCTACTTGGTTGAATGATTCAACTGAATCAAAGCAATCGAAAGATCTCTTTTAATTCAACCACGGTAAATGAAAAGTTCATATACCAGTATTTCGATAGCAACTTACTACCTTCTTCAGTGAACGTTTTCGATTGAATTAATTTGCTTCTTTGCTTAATTTGCTTCTTTGCTTAATTTGCTTCTTATTGGCTGTGGAGTTCTCCTGTATGCGGACGACCTAAAAATATATTTGGTCATAAACAGTTTAGCTGATTGTTACGAGTTACAAGGCTTCCTGGACATGGTTGTGAACTGGTGTGCTGATAATTTACTGGTTTTAAGCGTTGCTAAGTGTTGTGTTATTACCTACATTCGGTCGGAGGAAACATCAATTCATATATGAATACAACATACTGGGTGAGTCACTGCAACGTGTGGATCAGATAAAGGATCTTGGAGTTTTATTGGACCGTCATATGACTTTTAAGCCCCATTACTCTGTGGTACTCGAGAAGGCCAACAGGATGCTGGGATTCATTATACGCCTGAGTACAGAATTCACCGATCCCGTCTGCTTGCGAGCTTTGTATTGCTGCCTGGTTCGATCAATATTGGAATCTGCGAATCTGGTATGGTGGCCGTTTGAGGCTTTGTGGGTTGCGCGTTTCGAAGCAATTCAACGGCGATTTGTGCGGTATGCTCTCCGTGAACTACCTTGGGAAAACCCGTTAAATCTACCGCCTTATCCACAACGATGTGCTCTGCTTGGACTCCATACGCTGGCTGATCGTCAATCCATTGGTCGATCACTGTTCGTGGCAAAGATCTTAAGAAATGAAATTGACTGCTGTTGGCTGCTTTCCCGTTGTAACATTTATGCTCCAGAACGAACCCTTCGGAATCGAGACTGGCTATCATTGGAACCGCTAAGTACGCGCTATGGCAGTAACGACCCCCTTCGTGCCGCAAAAATATGCTTTCTCCGTAATTATACCCTATTCGACTTTAATGTGTCTATTGCAACTTTCAAACAACGGATTGAGCATAACATGAGTGAACGATTGAGAAACTAGTAAATGATTTATGTAATCCTAGATTTAAGTTTTATTCATTCAGACACCCACCTTTGTCAGATGATATCAAGATAATAAACAATATTGAAGACCGTAACAATTTTTAGTCAAATTGCTCACAATTATTAGTCACATAGAAGTCCATGGCAACACCCGAAAATCAACATGGAAATCATCATGTTTGTGGCAAACATTAAGGGGCATTCTTTGATAGTATAAATTCAAGGGGCATTTGGGTAGAGCTAAAGCAACCAAGAAATGTTTTGCTTTGCTAGCAAAAAAGTGACCCATGATTGTGTGAAATTTGGTAGATGCTGTAACAATTATGGGTCAATTTTATTTTGCAAATATTATTAAAATTTCGCGTTTTATTCGCTCTGTTTCATTTGTAAAATGTTAACTCGTCCTTTGTGCTTATATGAGATCTATTTATTGGGTTGGAATTTTAGAAATACCCGGATAAGGGGCTTAACGGTTCAAGATGTCAACCTTATGACATTGGAAATTTGTGCGATAGATCAAAAGGTAATAGTTAACGTATGACAAAAACTATTCAAACAGCAATTTTCTGTTATCAAGCGCACACATAATATTTTTAATGCATTTTGATGATACTGTCGATAAATTAAAAAATATATGATATAAAATAATTTCATTGAGTTCAGCAGCAATCAGCTGTTCAAATGCTCGGTGACTAATGATTGTGTGTGACCCATGATTGTGGGGGGACTGTACATGTGCGGAGGGGGAATCGGTTCCTTTAATTGTAAGGACCATGGAGCTGGTTGGGATAATTTGTTTGTCTGTTTTCCTTGTGAACCGGTAAACTTTGTTGACGACTTGTTCGGAGAGGATGTTTTGGACCTCTTCGTTGGATAGTCCATCAACGCTGTCGGAGGTGACGATGTAGTGGCAGTAATTCAGTGTCGGATGCTCCTCGATAGTGATTGGAGTTTCGTCGATGAGCCGAGTTAATTGGATCGAGGCTGGGTCATTCGGCCGAAAGTCATGAGGCCGAAAGCCATTCGGCCGAAGGTCATTCAGCCGATGGACGTTAAGCTGAATGGGCTATCTGGCCGAACAGGCCACTAGGCCGAATGGGTTATTCGGCCGACGGTTATCCAGCCGAATGCTGTTAGGCCGAAAGGACGCAAGGCCGAAAGGATGTTCGACCGAATGGTCACTAGGCCGAAAGGTCATTTGGCCGAATGGTCATTTGGCCGAATGGCCATTAGGCCGAATGGTCACTAGGCCGAAGGCCGAAAGATGTTAGGCCGAAGGTCGCTAGGCCGAATGGGTTAAGAGGCCGACGGATGTTCGGCCGAATAGGACAATAGGCCGAATGGGACATTAGGCCGAATATTATTTGGCCGAATGGTCGTTAGGCCGAATGGTCACTCGGCCGAACGGTTATTTGGCCGAATGGTCATTAGGCCGAATAGTCATGAGCAGTGATGGTAAATTTCGCCCGTCACGCTTGACCCGACTAGTGTTGTTTCATCAAACGACTGGCACTGTTCTCAATTGACGGAGCCTCACTACTCGCATGACGGATAAAGCACGACAACAATCAACATTTCTCCATCATCGACTGGCGAAGCTCCTACACATGGTCAAAATTTCTCCTGAGAGTGACTGGCAAATCTCTTCACACTTCGACCGGCTGCTGACGGCAGGTACAACTAACGGCGTGTTCGTAAATTGATTTTTTCTATCGAAGTGATTTATTTTATCGATGCTGGCGTTCGTAAATTACAAACAAACGTATGCAAAAGCATTGGAAACTGATTTGACATCTACCAAACAAATCGATCGACTGATGCATCACCCCAAAAAATCAATTTACGAACGCGCCGTAATTGAACGACTTGCTGGCAGAGAGCAACAATAGCAATAAAAAACTGAAAACGAGCTTGCTGGCAGGAGTAACAATAATAATAAATGCTTTTCTTGTTCCTCTTCGGTCGTCTTCGGCTTGCTGGCAGGAGCAACAATAATAATAAATGCGTTTCTTTTTCGTCATCGGTCGCTTGAATGCGATTGCTTGACTAGGTTATTATTTTAGCTTCAAATGAATGGGGAATGAATGACTGGCAAACGAAGTGACTGGTCGTTAAGGAACAGTCAATTGAGTTTGACGGACCAAGAGGCTTCACAGTCACAGCTTCACGCCTCATGACGATGACTTTTGCCAAGCATGGTCATGAGGCCGAATGGTCGTAAGGCCACACAATTTAGTGGAACATGTCAAATACATATTTCAACTAAGAAAGGAGATATATTACAAAATATCCAAAATAATGCGCTTTTTCAGTAAGTTATTATCTTAAGAGTTCAGCCGAGTTCGTATAAGTTTTTTTTGTGGGTTTTGTTGGTCAAGTTATTGGCTTTTCATTGATTTATAAGTTTAACATAAGTTTTGGATAGATTTTTTGCTAACTATCAAAAATAATCGTTTTCCTCTAAAAACAACAAAAAATTTCATTATTTCTGTTTCGGCAGTAATTCTTGCGTTGTAGCCTGTTACACGTTCTAGAATTTTAGTGTTCTCAAAGTCAAATAAATGCTTGGTTCCAAGAATAAGTCAAAACTACTTAATAGGTAAAGATACTCATGTAATTTTAAAACAGCTAACGACCCTATCATAACTATACTGACACAAATATTGAGAAGTACCTAAATGTAAACGCAAAACAAGACAACTGAGCCAAAACAAATAGTATAGACGAAGGCCAGCGAATTGTAAGATTTATTTTAAATTGTTAATTAAGTGTAGTAGAATTAAATTTTCAAAATTTAATTTTAGTATCCACTGAAGAGGAGTGAATGCCAAAGTAGCTCGAAACGTCTGGAAAACTGGTAAACCTGTTTTTATTTTCTAGATCTTGTCGAAAAACGTCGATTCGATAACATAAAAAATGAAATGAAAGCATAATTCGCAAATTTTAACGGATAACGGCCATATAGATATTTTATTTTAAAACATCAGAAATTACTAGATTTTAGTATAACAAATTTCAAGAAGAAAAAAGTAATAATTATTATTTTTTTTATGAGATGGTGAAAAATCCTCTGAAGGTTTTATCATTTTTCATTTGTAATACAAAACTAGAGAAGAAAGAAATTGTTTCCTGAAAATGACCACGATAATGTTACACTATGTAATGTTTCACTGATAGATTAGAAAATTATCTTCTTTTCAATATAAGCATACTAGTTTGGATGCTAATTTATTGGTACTATAAGCTTAAACATATTTTTGAAATTTTAAAATATCTTATAACTTTCGACTAGATCCAACTGAGAGATGGCTTCAGATATGTCTATAGCGCCAAATGTAAACAAATGGAGTTATTAACGGGGTCAGAAGGTACTTTTAGAGACCTACATTTTTAAAATACAAAGTTATCTGAATAAATTAAGAAAACCACGAATAGCCTCATAGGTGTAAAGTGTCCCTAATAAAGACAAAAAAAAATTAAGAAAACAAAATATGTAATATTTTTGCTGGGAGCGAACGCGTTTTTTTCTCGAAACAGTGATGTTGGCGCATTCGCCGTATTCAAATTTCGGAACCGATTTTTTTTACTCCTAAATAAAGGATGCAATCCAGTGCAGTGATAGGTTGATTCAAGTGCATTTTTTGGGAGGGTGCCGTCAGCCAAACGATTAAGCACCCTCCAGTGCAAAGTGATTGTTTTACTAATGCTGGTGCATATCGAATTTGATACCTATTCATTTTTCGCCAATCCTGGCGGTCCGTTGGATAAAGATAGATATCGTCATTGCTTATGAGGTGGCAGTGATAAAAACCCATCAAAAAACATTTGTATATATCAACGCTTAACAAGCGTTATGCCATAGCGTATATTTAATAATATAACGTTGCAATAAAAACTATAGACTGTAAAATTATTGATGATCTTTGTTAGACCTAAGCTTTTACGTGTACAATCGAACCGTGTGGTCAGCTCCCGAAGAAAATAGCCAAGGTTGAACCGGGTGGAATACCACATCTAGGACACCGAAATCGTTAACCTTTTCGTGATTTTCTAGACGTCTCAGCGGTACGATCAGTGGGTTTTGCAACAAATCGCTGGAAAAATTAAAATCAATAAAACTGCTAAGATTAGATAAAAAAAAACACTTACTTGTAGACCATTCCATGGGAAACGATCACACTTCGATCGTCACTTGCCGAAGCAAAAAGTGGATAGCGTAAATGGAACGCTACATTCCGGATGGCCGAATAGTGTAGCTTCAGCTGCTGGTAAGGTTTAGTGGACAGATCCAAATCGAACCACATCATTTTCTTCTCGTATGTTGCCACCACCAGATTGTCGCCCTTGGGATGAATAGCCATACTCGAAATCCATTTGCAACCGGGGAATAGTTTTTTGAGTAGCTCCTGTTTCACCAGATCGTAGACTCGAACGTGCCGTTGGGTCTGAAATTCAAAATTCGAATCATAGAAATTACAGAATTTATATATAGTAAGACTTACAGCAACAAACAAACAAGGTTTGACGGGGTGGAACAAAACACACTGAATAAGGCCTTTGCTTTTCGAGAAAGGAAATTGGGACCTCCGTTTCGAAAGCTGGTGAATTAACACCGAACGGTTGGCTGCTTCTGGCATAACTGTTGCAAAATAATCTCCTCGCCCATGCCAGGAGACTTGTTTGATTTCTTTGAAATGATTGATTACGATTCGAATACCAGACTTTCGTTCATCTTCGGTGACTTCAACCCACTGAACAGCTGTGCTGATGCGCTCGTTGTCCACCACATCCGATCGAGGAGCTTCGGCCAGCAGGTCATCTGTCTTTTTGACCAACAAATTATCGCCGACCATCGGATTGATCAACATTAAACGTTTTCCACTGGCTACGGCAACGAGCGATATTTTGCTGTTCGGACACCAGGAAACGGACCTAACCACATCGCCGGTATTTATCGTTCGGATGCAACGAGCCGTCGCTATTTCCCAGACTGAAAATATAATAAACATCATTTGAGAACATTTAACTAAAGATTTTTTTCCATTATACTCACTTTTAACAGTTTTATCATCAGAACCGGTAACCATGTATTCTCCTTTCGGTTCGATGCTTATCGAGCGTATCATTTCGGTATGACCACGGTAAATCAAGTTCTGCAACGTTGGGAACGGTTGCAAATCCTTAGGCGAAGGCAGTTTCGGGATTAGATACTCTGGCCCGATGGTCACTCGTGTTCGCTTTGCTCGAGGACAAAGGTATAAATCAAGGCACCGGAGGAATCTCTCCCGAATGTATTTATCGTAGTAAGGTACCTCACGTAGAGAGTTGAATTTCTGTGGAATGAAGTGCAGCTTACGTTTCCACGGTTCTTCCTCGTTTTCGTTCCATTGAGCCATTTCTCGTTCATTGAAGAGGTACTCTGGCGGTGGATTGTACGACTCGGCATGACCCGGAAGTGCTCTCTTGGGGGCTACCACATGATCGTGGATACGTCGCATGTCCTCTTTTCCGTGGTCACTGTCCCAAATCATGTAGAACTTAGGCCCTTTACGTAAAGCGTCAAGCTTCTCTTGCTCGGCTCTTGTTTTCACCCATCCCATTTTGAGAGCATGCACAAGTCGTCCGATTTTTTGTTTCTCAGATTTACTCGGCAAAAATGACCGTTTGTGATCCGGAATATTACGAATAGGCATCTTTTCTACCTCCGATGAAAACCATTCGATCCAAGGCTGAAATGACCAAAAATATTAAAGCATACTCACAACTTTCAAAAATAAAAAGATTACCTCATAATCATTGTATTGCTCATCCGGATTCCTACCAGACATAATCCGTTTAATCAAACCGATATCCTCATCGCTGAGAACAACATTCTGACCAGTTTGAGGATCTTTAACCGTTCGCCAAAAGTTGGGATCCTCCATTTTTTTGAGGAAATCATCAATTGCATCACTTTTCGGGGGTTTGATCAATCGATTGCCATCCCAATCATACCCGATATGTTTATACTCATCATACCAATTCATAGGAATATTTCCGACAGTATTTCGGATGTCCTCCTCGTCCGAAGTATCTCCCGCAGCATATTCGTCATGTTTGGCAGCTGACTTAAGACGAGATTTAGCTTCCGGTGGAAAAACGCCAACACCTCTAGTTTTAGGCTTAGCTGTGCCTAATTCTTTTTCGATGTCCACCAATTCATCACCGTCTTCATTTTCTGCCTCGTCCAACAACCTTTTTGTCTCTTCTTCGTCATCTGATTCCGGTTGTTCTTTTTGGGCTGTTTTCTTTGAAGGGAGCGTCTTTTGGGTTGATTTTCCATTGGTGAGACTTTTCAAAGTTTCGGGTTCTTCCGGTTCTTGCAGGTCTTCATCAAATTCCAGCTCGTCATCGCTTTCTTCCTCTTCCGGTTCCGGTGAACTATCGCTGTTGACATCGTCGGCTGAATCTACAGCTTCTTCATTGTCTTCTTCGTCATCTTGATCCTGTTATTTGAATATTAGTTGTAATTGTAGCAAGGGTTATCAATAAAAGGTACTTTAATTTACCTGGTCTTCATCTTCAGCATCCGTGCCTTCCTTGCTGGATTGTTCCTCGAAGTCAGAATCCCCACTCGGAACGTTGTTGGCTTCTTCGTCGTCATCCTCATCTTCTTCGCCCGCGTCCTCGGAATCATCTGAATCGCCCTCAGCGTCAGAACTGTCTTCATTGTTTTCGTTGTCAATGTTGGTCAGCAGGTTTTCCTGAAAAAAAAACACCCAAAAAAAACGTGAAGGTTATGTTGTTTGTGAGCAAAATCGATCAAAACAAAATTTTATTTGAAGAATTACGGAATTCTATTATCTTTTGGGAGATTGGTTAAATACAGTATTTTAATAGTTCATAAAGCTAAATAAACTCACCTCATCTGATTCGTAATAATCGCTAGCGCTTTCTTCATCGGCCATTTGGGCCAGCTTGCTATGCGCCGTTTCCTTGTGTCCCGAATTTTCTTTCACACTTTCCGATGCCGGTGCCTTTCTTTTGGCAGCGTTCTTCCGATTGGCCACCATTTCAATCGAAATTTAACGATTTTAGACTGTTAAAAATTAGAATTCAGAAAACCGGGAATCACACACGTGCGCCGAAACCGAACTGCATGCGTTATGTTGACAAATATTCAAACGAGAGAGAGAAACGTCAAACGCAAAAACAAAACATCGAATTCGAGAGAGCGCGAGAGAGCTTTTGGAAAGCTTTTACACGATAACACTGAACTAACCGGTATGTGTGAAAAAAATGAAATGTCGGGAAATATGTGGAAAATGCAATTTTTGTTCATTGCTAATTTGAATTTTATATTCAAATCTTTACATTTTTTACTTCGAAGATACCAAAATGAAATATTGAAAAATGCTTAATTTTGTATACGTAGCAATTCTTAAGAAACTTTATTTTAAAAATATTAAAAAACTCTCATTATTAATAGGCCAATCATAAATATTGATCAATCAACCTGCCACATATTCCTTAGATTGATCCATTGGTGGTCAGCTGCTGTGTTTTTATTTCTCAACTGATTCTTTCTAATTGCTTTTGAGGACATTAAATATATTCGAGAATTCTAAGATGCATTTTTTTTAAAGTCATTTTCTTTCTGTAAAAAAACCAATATGTCAAAGCATCTGACCAAACCTGGAAAATGTTTATGGAAAAACGTGATAACATAGTTTACCATAAGTTAAAATAAATGCAGTCCAAGTTTCTATTTATTATTTGTATTCAATAAACACGAATGCTTACTTCAACATGCATTACTGAATTTAATGGAAAAATATTGAAAATTTATTCACCTTTTGAAAAATCACAAAAATGTCGTAAAATGGTTTTAAAACAAACTTAAATGGCTGTTACTTCATGAGTGTGTAAATCTCAGAACTTTTACGCTCCTTTTTTTTTTAAACTTAAAATTAAGTATTTTTGGTTCGAAACAGCACGCTCTTTTTTTTACTCAAAATTAAGTATGACCGTGGTTCAAAGCATAGTTCGATTCTATGAACTTAAAGTTAAGTACCCTTTTTTCCTTCTTGCGATGGACCAAAACGGGGTTCGAACTGCGAACTCAAAATTGATCCCTTTTTTTTCCTTCGGCGAGGGATCAAAGCTGAGTTCGACCTTAGGAACTAAAAATTGAACTCTCTTTGTTGGACTGAAAACACTTAGCGAGTTAAGTCCGAAACGGAACAGCAACCAACGAACACGTCGCAAACATCCGGGTACAACAAATTTTAATCATCCTTTAATTCCCTGAAAATCAGCTACCCTCGAAAAAAAAGGATAAATTCGAGTTCGGCTGCCGAACTTAGTATTGAGTATGCCTATCAGAACTTAGTTTTGCGATTGCCCAGTCGAACTAAAAGTTGAGTGCTGCCACTGAAGTGCTGTTTTGAACCAAAACTACTTAATTTTGAGTTTAAAAAAAAGAGCGTAAGCAATTCAGTGGCAGCCCTCAGCTTTAAGTTTGACTGGGTAATAGAAAAACTTAGTTCTTACAGGCATACTGAATACTAAGTTATTGGAGGGTTGTTTATTTTCAGGGAATTAAAGGATGGTTTAAATTTTTTGTACCCGGATGTTGCTGTTCCGGTACATTGCATTGCAATTACAGAGCGGTGGAAAGTTTTGATATTCCCAACCAAAGAAAACTTCCGGATGTTACTTCCCACGGGAAGTAAATAACATCCGGAAGTTTCTGGACATTCCAAGCCGCTCACCATATGTATGATGACAATGACGGACAGAATTTTACGCTGACACGGTGGTCATTCCATTATGAAGATCCTTCATAGTCTTCCGGCAATTGTTCCGAAACGACAAAACTTTGCGTCGTGATCGTTGGTTGCTGTTCCGGTTCGAACTGAACTAGCTAAGTGTTTTCAGTCCAACAAAAAGAGTTCAATTTTTAGTTCATAAGGTCGAACTCAGCTTTGATCCCTCTTCGAAGGTGTTCAGTCCGACGAGTGGACTGAAAGTTGGAAAGAGAGCGCGAGAGAAGAGAGAACACAGTCGTGGGCCAATCAGCGAGCAGCAGCCGACAAACCGAAGGTATAAAAACGCGCGCTGCCGCGCGTATGTCGTCATTCGTTATTAAACCGCCAAACCGTCAAGATCGGCGGAAGTGAAAAGTGTAAATAGAAATTGTAAATAGAAGTGAAGAGAAAATATATAGTATATAAGTTGAGAAATAGTGCCTTCTTTCTTCGCTGCTTCGTTCCGACGCCTTGCTCCCGAGTCCAGCTGCCACAATCGGCTCTTTTCAGAGCCCCTCCATCTGAAAGAGTTTTGGATCTCGGTCAACCAGGCGATCGAGATCCCTCCGAGCCTTGGCCGCCAGGCAGCGTCACGAGGACCTGCCTCCACTGATGGGACAACCATGCGTGGTTGTCTCTTAAGGTCCAATCCCACGAGGGGAGCGGACCATCAGTGGTTGTTTTCCCAAGCGCTCACGTTGACACGGCCTTGGCCTCCAGGTACAGTCCGAGGACTTGCCTTCACTGGTGAGACAGCCACCAGGGGTTGTCTAGGAGAGGCTCACTCCCACGAGGGGAATGAGTCCCACCAGTGGTCGTTTTGCCAAGCGCCGCACCCACAGTCCACCAATGGCTTTTCATGGCCACAACAGAAGGAAATAAAAGGATCAATTTTGAGTTCACAGTTCGAACTCCGTTTTGAACCATCGCAAGGAGAAAAAAGGGTACCTAACTTTAAGTTCATAGAATCTAGCTATTTTTTGAACCTCGGTCGTACTTAATTTTGAGTTAAAATAAAGGAGCGTGTTTAAAAGCTTTTTGCACCGAGCGAAATTATCTCTTGGCTTTTAAACAGCATGCCGAATAACGTGGAATAATTTCTTTGAAATCGCGCTTTGTTTCCCATGCATGGTTATTAAATAAAACTAAATTTTTTTGAATTCGTTTAAAAATTCAAACGGCCTTTGCTATTGTACTTTTAAAAAAAATGTTCGTTACAGAGTTTCAAATTGAAGCGAGTTCCTATAATATGGAATAATTTCGTTGAGAACTGCTAGATTTAGAAAAAAAAAATTAATTGTATTGCACAAATTTAGGGGGGAAAATAATCCGATATACCATGGAGGGAAGAATGCCCTAAGTGGTAAATTCCTGAAAAAAAAAAAAATCCGATATACCTTCAACTGGGATATATCCACAGATAGTCAAACGGTTTATGTATGAAGAGTTTTAAGGTTGATAGGACATCTCATTAACTTAGTCAGAAAAATTATTAGATCCTTCAGTAATTTTAATTACTCAAAAACATGCGTTTTTCAAATTTCTCAAAGAAAGGGGTAACTTGCAACAAACTTTGATTTGAGCTAGAAATATGATGAAAACTTGTAAAAATTTATATATTATTGGGTCATGACGGACATTAGATATGATAATAGTAAATAAACTATATTTTTATAAATTTTATTCAAAGGTGGCTGTGAGTAGTTAATCAAGCTAAGCAAAGCTATAATATATTATTGACTATAGTCAATAAAGTATTTTTTATTTTGAAAAAAGCCTTCGTCTGAAACAAGAAAAAGCGTGAAGGTGATACATACATTCAGAATAAAAAAAAAAAATTGAAAAATTATTTACTAACCGAAATATTAAAAGCAAATGTTTGGATGGATGAAATTTGGATGTTAACAATCGTTTGTTACAAAACTACCATATTCAAGCACGTTTGAGTTATAGAAAAGGCGTTCATTTTAATGCATCTTCACTGAACTCAAAAAATCATTCATTAAATTCTTTGAATTGTTTGCAGTTAATTTTAAGATTGATTCCAAATAATTTATATTGTTAATTGTCCCTTCCCAGCCAACCACCATCGAAGACGGGTCACGTTATTTTAAGTTCGCGGCCCATGTGGCTTAAGTCAGAGGCCAGAATGCCCAGAGTCAGAAGTCCAAAATTTACCAAATTTGTGTTGGAATAAGTCAAAATTGTAATTGTTTTCGGTAAAAATACAGTGCACTAAATGAAGTTTGTAATGTTGTATGAAAGAGTGTGTACGGGTTTTTTTTTAATTATTGAAGAAAGGTCAGATGTTATCGGTCCATGCCATCAGTGGCGATCCTGAACATATCCGTAAGATGATTAGAGATAAAGTCAAAATTTTGTGATATCTAAAGAAAACGAGCTCGGTTTATTTCATCGCAATTTTATTTCATGTAACATTTAGAATAACAAATTGAAAGATATCAGATAGAGTAGAGAAAACAGAACAGAGAGAAGAAAACAATCGTCGTTATGTCATTGTTGAAAATGTCTTGCTTTGCTTGGTTCGATTTGCATTGGCACTTATTCAGTTATTTGTTGAATCAAAAGTATGAATCAATCGATGCTTGCAACTTAACTTAGTTTACGGGTAAACATATTATGTACAATTTTTCATGTCTTTGCATAGCTTTTGATGACTGAGGATTTGATCATTAAACTCAAGTAACGTGGATGAAAGATGTTTCAGTTGATTTCACTCATGGGTTTAAAAAAAAAGATCCGTGTATAAAAATAAAATTAAACTCTTCTTGCTCATCAGACTTAAGGAAGAACACTTTAGTTGCGAAGAAATCGTCACCTTAAAACAAATGGGTTAATTTTTTTTCATGTTCGAATAGTTGCAACTTGAGTCGGAGGTTTGGATGAGTTTGAAAAAAATATTAACGAGGATTGCGCGGTTGAGATCGTCCCGGTTTATCGGCCAATGTTGATGGGTTCATCGGCCATTCCCAGTTCCTCGGTGGCCGCCTTGTTGCCCTTCTTCTTCTTGGAGTACCACATAAATGCTAAGCCGGCGTACAAATTGGACAGGAACACGCACCATGCCAAGTAGAATCCGTAACCGTAGCTGAATAAATAAAAAAAAAGATATTAGCATTCGGACTTTAGGAAATAAACTTTTAAGTTTCGGAGTTACCTGTATTTTGCGCCCTTCGGGAAGGTAAATGAAATGTGCTCCTCTTCATATTCGACCGATTTTATCAGAACCTGAATCACAACGATGCTTGTGGCAGCTAAAATAAAATATAAAACTTGTTTAAAAACATCATGCTTGAAATAGTAACAACTTACCAGAAATGAAGTGAATGCCCCCAGCAAGTCGTTTGAACATGTATCGTGGGTTCCGGAATGTGTAGATCGAGAACACGAAACCCATGACCATGATGAATAGCGTGATGCAGGCAAAGGACACCTCCGTGCGGCTGTAGTCTGAAAGTAGTTGATTGAAAGTTATTATTGTCACATTAAGATTTTTTAATTCATTTACAACATCTAACGAACGACAACTATGAATTAAGTACTTTTTTAGTATACGTGTTCAATACTGGAAGAACGAACTCATATCCAGAATACTAACATAGCAATGAAAAACAATTTTTTTTTCTACCCTGAATAGCACTAAACTTGTTACTGAATTTAGTAATTCTTAATAGGTCATATATAAATATGACAAACTTTTAAAATATCATGAAAGTTAAAAATTGGTAGAATCAGCATTTTTGGAAATACGCTCTTGAGAAAAATCTAAAATAAAAAGGGTAATACAAAAGGTAACAAGAGAAATGCATTAAACGGGAACTGAGGAATTCGGATGGGTATTTTTAACATTAGTTTCAACCGAAATACGGTACCTTAAAATGGGGTGAAAAGGGACATGGAGGTCGATCGGGACTATCAAGACACAAATAAGGAAAAAAATTGTGATCCAAATGTCAAGCAATATACATCTATTTTTTTCTCCTTTCAGGACTAAAACGTTGCTTAATTTATTACATAGAAGAAAAAATTGCTAAATTTATTGCGTAGAAGAAGACAATTGTTGTTTGGCACCCCTTTGAATAGTGTATCTAATGTGACATTACTACAGCTTTGATAAATCTATCGTGAAAAATTCTTTTTACATGATTTTTGCGAATATAGAAAGACGATTACTTTGAACGGTGAAACATTTTAGTAAATCATTCTATGATCCACTTTTCTTAGATGAAAGGCACTTTCGGCTTTGTCAGGAATTCTAGAAAATAAATCTAAATTTTATAAGATTTTTTGCCCCTGGAGTTAGGCACAAGAAAAATCCAAACACATCTGCAAAGCGATGTTCATCACATTTTCATTATTTAAGACTAAAAATCTAGTTTTAAAAAAGAAATGAAAATTTTTGATTTGTGAAATGTGTACAAAAATCTAGAAAGTCTTTGGATTCTGTGACATTTTTCAAAAAACTTTGATCTGTGACAAAAAATGTTCAAAATTGTGTGAAATTATAGATTTTTCTGGGTTTTCGACAAATCTGCTTGGGTTTAAATTAATGTTTTAAAATTTATAGAAAAAAAAACCCTTTCAGCTTTTTTATTTTTCTTTGGTTAAGTTTGGTTCAGATCAACAAAATAAACCATTTTAATCATCCTTTACGGTTAAACACAAAAACGTAATTAGCCGGTTAGGGTCAAATTGGCCGAAAAAGATGGCGATTTTGAACAAAGATCGTGCTCATCACGGTTTAAAAAAAAATGAAATTTTACTAAAACAGCCAAATTTTGGCGAGTTTAAAAATTAATTGAAAGTAATAAAAATAAATTAGTTTCCAATATTTTACGTCAGAAATGAAAATAACAGAAAACTGAAAATATATGATTTTCTTCTTGAAACCCATTATTTTTTACTGATTTATCAGCTAATATTCATAAAACAGGGCTGATAAATTATGTTTTTTAGTGAAACCATCAGAATCAATGAAAAATTACTATTTTTGTGTGTTTTTTTTCACATTTTGATCCGCGAAAAACACCCAATGAAAGATTTCCGGAGTACGCCGTGCTTTATTTCGACATAAAATGGATCAAATTTACAGATGTCATATCTTGAGTGAGGGATGAATGACTTTTAGGAGTTAAAATCCATCCATCCAAATAAAAAAAAATATATTCTTGAGTCAATCGAAGGGTCATTTTTCATTTTTAGTAATATTATTTTATAAATAAATTTAAAGCTTTGGAGTAGTTGTGCGCAGTTTATAAAAAGCGTATAGCAAAAATCGTTATACCTACCATTTGGCCCCAATTTTATGAATTAGTACTCAAATTGGTCACCCTATCACTACTCTATTCAAAATAAATTTATCACTTTCGATTAGAAATGAATGTCATAGAACAGAAATGCAACTTTTTCAATCCAAATTCCATGATTCTCATGAACTTTAAGTTATAAAATCAAAGTTTAAAAACTTTCCAGGAACTTTTCAAATAACCAACTGTGATCTGTAACATCAAGCACTTTTATTGTTTGGGTATGAGCTTTTAATATATCTGAATTCATATCAATCAAAGTTTTCCAATACGACTTCAACAAAATAAGTTATGTATATTGCAAAACAACCATTTTTTTGGACTTTTTTTTTAACTATAAGGACCACAAAACTCAGAATAAAAAACATTTGATAGCAGACATTTGGACGATTTCAAAATGGTACAGTTTTTAATAATCGGTAAGCAGTTTTAATTTTATATGTAAAACAATAATCCGATTCTAAACCCCAACCGGCTTATTGTCCTTTTTTTTGCTAGGTGATTCTGGTAATCTTAACCAAAAATCTTTTAATTTAGGAATTTTTAACCTTCTTATTTTAGGAAAAGTTAGAATTTCCCTTTTCTAGCTTCAAGGTGAGGCGAATCGGACGCTAAAAAAGCAGCATTTGACAGAAATAATCCAAAAATTGTCCCGATTCATTTCATTTTTAAGTAATCATATCACCAGTATTTTTTTATGTATTACCGATTAGTCTAGATTTTATGAGTTAGAAAAACAGGTTATATTCACAGGACAAAGTGTAAGATTAGGCATTTGCATTATAGAGCTTTCAGTAAGATTTTACCATACGGCTGTTAATTATTTTTCATAACGAAACGGGGTAATGTGTAGATTTTTCGCATTTTGTAATATTTTTATTTTTTCTAAACTGTAATAGAAAGAGGTTTATTCTGTAAAAGTTATAAACTTATAGAATCATTGCATTATGTCTAAGTGGAACAAGCAACTGGATGAGTCTATCAAATTCAACAAATCTAACAAAGAAGAGATTCCCAACTTAAATTGAAAAACTTTTCTCAGTCTAATATTACCCTCCATGTGATGTTCCTTCAAACCTAGAGAAAAGGGTAAGTTGCAAAAAATGGTTTTTAATAAAAAAAAATCAAATGGAAACTTAGCAAAAATCATAGTGTTTTGAGAAATGTTGGTGCCATAAGGCATTAGAAATCCTCATGCAGTAATTTTTCTTTTTGTTCAAACTAAATGAAAAATTATGAAGGTGTTGCATACATTCAGGGGTAAAAATAATAACAAAAAATCATCATGATGAAATCTAAAAAAACCAATGTTTGCATGGTTTTTTTAACCTAAGTTTTTTGAACTATTAGCTATAAAGTTTTTTTATATTTCCTAATAGTTTTTCGTATTTATTCGTTGTGTTTGATTATTTAGCCCAATTTTTTTTAAATGCTTAACTGATTTCGTAAAACTTAGTCATAAGTAACAATAAAGAGAAATTACTTTCAACGGTGTTTAAAATCTTTGAATTTGCACAAGAGTTGAGGAGCACTATTTAGACTTTATTCAGCAAAAAAAATCTATGCATAAACTAATTAAGCTGAATCTACCTAACTCTTGAGCAAATTCAAAGATGTCAACCATCGATGAAAATAAATGTAATTTTCAAAAGCAAACGTTAGAGATTAAAATTTTGCTGAATTAAATTCTTGTAAACTCGAACCAGATAAAAAATTTAAAAACTGAATGATATTAACCAATACACCAAGAAATTGTATCGAATTCCCAGCAAATTTTACTTTGTGAAGAATACATTTTTCTTATCAGCAAATAGTTTATTTAATTATCAGTTAAGAAGTTAAAATTCTGTTCATGATAGTTTTTACAATGAAAATCAAGTTTTTCCATAAAACATAATACTACAAAATTGATGGACTTAGTAGTCTGTGACCGTTTATGATGGGTGTTTTTTTTTTTCGGCTGCAATTTTTGCTCCCGAAAATGAAATTGTTCTTGAAGAATTGAGAATTGTGCTAAGCTGAGTTTAGGAAACTATCGGTACGCCTTCCGGATTGGCCCTGGATTATATTAATTCGTAAAATACGGCAACCTTCAGAGGACTCATTAAGATAAGTGTTTTTCTTTATTATCATTTTCTTCAGTTTAGAATGGACGTTTTGTAAATTACTGAACATTGATTATTTTTTCGAAGTTTGAACGTCTAAAAAAAGATTTTAAAAAAAGGCAGCCAAGCAAGTTCGGTAGATAAGGAAAAATAAGACAAGTCTAAATTCAGTTTTCCATTGAATGTCGCACAATTTTTGTGCTGGAAAAAACAATACAATTTTATGAAAAAATTTTATCAAAAAGTATCGATTGATCAAACCAAGTCTCAAGATACCGAAAGGTAATTACTTTTCTTACCTAAGTACAAGAATTTGATGCAAAAAGTATGTATATCTAAAATTCTTGTTAAATTTAAATATGATCTCTTCAGATGTACAGAAGTTTCAGTAGAGAGCTTAGGAGATTGAGAGAAGAAATCTCATGCGACTTCATCAAATGTCAGAATGATTTCCATGTTATACCACATTTTCTTCAAACATTCGGAGTACTTGGCGAGTCTCTGGATAGATGGCCACAGCCACATTCTTTTCAAATTTTTCAATTAATAGGATTATGATAGTAAACAATAGAAACATAGGGAAATAGGTTTAAAAAATTAGATCTTTACACCTGTCAAAAGTGTCTTCTGATCATATCCCTTTTCCCAACATACACACCAAAATTGTTTTGCTAGGATGCAGAGGTGACCTCGGTCCTAAAGCATAAGTATATTTTCTTTCGCCATTTTCTCTTATTTTCCTCTATCTTTTGACTACTAGGACGTGGCCGGCGCCGTTATTGATGTATAAAGAGAGAGCATCAGTTTTGTTCATTGAGAATATGCTGTCAATCTCAGACACGTCTCTTTTGACCTCTGGACAACATTTATGGCCTCGGTCAATCACGGAGTAGCATCCATTGGCGATGTGGAACTCGTTCTACTTAGCCACGCCTGCGGTTATGGAATCCGAAATGTTTAAGTATTAATGATGACGGAATAAATTCAAACAGAAAAGTAACAAATCAGTTTCAGTTATAGTTTAAGGTGGCATTTCGGGTTCAGTCAACCAAGCTAAGCTAAGCTAAGCCAAAACATAAAAAACTACAAAATTAACTGGAATTCTACTTTATGGTTGAGATTTTCAGCTATTTTTTTTTATTAAATTAAAAAACTTTGTTATCTTTTGTGATTCGAATTTGATTTCAAAATTGTCATCTTGATATTTTTATCTTAATTGTTAAACTCATCTACTTGAATTTTGAATGTTGATTCTAAATCTGAATTCTGAAAATTAGTTAGAAAGTTGAATTTTGAATCTTTTTTAGAATTTGAATACGATTCCTGAATCTAAACTCCACCTCAGAATTTTAAATGTTGTCTATATTGAGCTAAGATGTGTTTCAGAGTCCTCTGTTACAATCAGTTTAGAAGTTTTGGATGTCGATCTGATTTCAATACTTCACTTTTTAATCTGATTCTGATTTTCCAGTTATTTCGACAATTATTTTTACGGCCTTATCGATGAATGTTATGTTCTCATAGTGAGAACTTTTTTCGATTTCGAAAATTATAGATGAATAGAAGAAGATTTGATGAAAATTGCAGGTGTTGAAAATGTGCAGTAAAAGTTAAGTATGTCATAAAAAATACTTTTGAAAAAATTTGTACCCGCTCATTTCCAACTTCTGTAATTTTCTTCTAATCTTCTTATATTCATCTAAAATTTTGAAATTCCAAAAATGTTCTAACTGTTAGAATATTTCTGGCGTTCAACCACCAACCCCTCCCCCCTCCCCCCTTCGTTCTTACGGCCATGCCTGCAGCGCATAACTTTTTCAAAAGTCGGGTCATTTGGGGCACTCTAAAATACAAAGTTGTACCACTCACTGTACTGACTGAACACTCGACTTTGTTTGTTGGATAATTTTTCCAACACTACACATTGTCGATTCCAGAGTGCGCATCGATCGATTAGAAGAAATGCTATCCCAGTTAGAAAATGCCACCCAAATTAAAAAAATACAGGCAATTTCGACGATAAAATCGGGCTAAACAGGTGCCTTTTTCCTATAGGGCATTTTTTTTGACAAATTTTGCAGGTTCGCCACCTACCGTCGGTATTGTGAACCTGAAAATCTGACAAAAAATAAGCCATAAATAATCGAACTTTTGTTCTAAGTGTCATGTCAGTGTGATCAGTGGTAGTACCGTAAACAGGGGGAACATTGATATTTTTTTTAATTCATCTTCGAATATTTTGGAAGGGTTGCTTTTAGTAACACTAAAAAGTTTTAAAATACGTACTGAGGTGAGGAGTATAAAGTATGATCATTGATAGCAGAATATTCAAACGACAGTAGTGGCTATAACTTAATGTTTGTTACAAAACCAGATTTCATGTTTCGGGGTAACTTTGATCACTATGGTTTTAACGTATTTATCTCAACATCTGCAAGATTAGTGATAGTGATAGTGAATGACAATTAGCACAGACGGCTTAAAACATCAAAAACAGTAATTTTTGTTTGGATTCAATTTAATTTTTCAACGTTTTCTTTCAAAATACTAATACTCATAAGATGGACAATGTTGCTGCATACATTTAGGGGCAAAAATTATAAACATTTCTCAATATTTTTTGGCCTCAAAAACAAATTATATTTTACCTTCATGCAATTTCCTAGGTCTTCCCACTGTTCTAATGTTCTTTTTTTTTTTTATTCAAACTTAACCATTTGATAGGGTTTTTAGCCATCTTTTCTATACAAGCTTTCTCATAGAAAAGTTCCGTTTTTTTAGTATTCAAAAATTATCATAGAATAACCCTAAGACTATACCTTTACAAAGAAAAAAAGTCAAACTTTCAAAATCATCATTCATGAAACAACCCATTTGATTCTTAATGCTATCATTTAATTTATCATTGTTTAAAATAATAATCTAACGATATTTTTTAAGGTTTAATGGAAATAGATTAACTAGTTGTTGGACATAAAAATATGATCATCTATCATATGGAATCATTCGTCCAAAATTCTATGGAAATCGTGTTTAGGTTGAAATCGCTTAATCCAATTTTATATCGCAAATTAAAACCACATTTTGTTCCTATGCTGAAGCACGATGATAAATTATTAGTTCACTTCCAATAACACGTGCCAGAAAACCTGATCAGCCCACTTAAGATGTCACGGTTTGGACTTCCCGAGTCGAAGATTTATGGAACCATGTATCTGTCACCAAACATTCCTTGTGGTCGGAAAACAAACGCTGCCAAAATACAAACGATCATCTGTAGGCAGATTCTGCTGGTAGCTTTTTTTCTTCAGATTCAACGAAAGATAACATTTATTTTATTCCTTTCTCGTGAGTTAGTGAGGTAGATATTAGTTGTTAAGTGGTTGAGTGGCAATTTGAAGGTTATTCTTGAAACTGTCAGAAGGTATTCCTCATTTTACTCGCATAGACAAAAATGAATTTATAAGCTTATTTTAGAAGTATATGTTTCAGAAAAGTACATGAGATGCCGTACAGATACCTAAATGTTACCTGATGTGAGAAAACTTAACTTTATTATATGCCTAAAAACCAAAGTACTTTACTTAGTATCGTATCAGAAAAATTGAAAAGCGATTGACTTCGAAGATTCATCTTCAGGCAAGATCAACTAATTTAGTTTCCCGGATGATAGATTCAGCTACGTTTAAACAAATACTTAGCAGTGTTACAAGGCATTCCATTAGACATCGATAGAACTCACTAAAGGCTACAATAATGAACCGTTAAAAAGAGTAAATCCTACCTTTGGACTCAAATTCGGAAACGAAGTAGGGATCCGCCCTTTCCGTTCCTACTTGCCATGAACATTACGATGGGTGCATGAATTTTGAGAGTTTCCAATTTTAGAAGCCAATTCGATTGATTAGTGAAGGGGTGACAGTGCGTAATAGGTATATATGTATTTTTGATCCAAATAACAAATTATAAAACATTAATATTGAATAGAGAGTAATTTTATAAGTTCGGATACCAGGTTGCATCATGCATATCGTGTACAATTTAACCCTAAACCCTTAACTCAAGATATCTTACCTAGCAATTCTTCATCCACTGATGGATCTGATCGAATCACTTCCTCCGTTGGGAAAAAGTCATGTAGTTTGCATTTCTCTGGAAAAATAAAGAAAATCTTCTATTAGGAATAAATTGTTATTTTTTTTAAATATTATTGACTGTTCTAATCTCGAATTATTTATCCTGTATTCGAGTTTTTAAACCTACTGTTGAAATACAGATTCTTAACTGAAAATTGTATTTAAAAATCAAATGCAAATTTGGATCAAATTCCTCAAAAAAATATGCGAATTTTCTACACACAAATTTTAACCCTCATCCGCCCCTGAAATTTTTGCCCGTTACAGTCAATTTGATACTCTTGACTAAAATCAACATGTCTCTCTTGTCCCCAACATTTATAGTTTTGAAAACCTCGTAATATAACTCAAACATGTTTCTCTGACAATATTCAGCTACAACACTTCAGTTTTCCGTTGTTAAAAATCTAAAACAATACAAAAAAAAAACAAGGAACGCTAAAAAAATTCACTTAGTGTTCAAGAAAGCTAAAGTAAGCTATAAGTTGCCCATAACGATATATTTTTTATGTAATAACACCACTCGAATCGGTATTTAATTGGCTAGCAATTGAAGATAAATTTATTGCAAAAATCTGGAGTTAATATACTTAAAATCTAGTGCAAAGTTGAATTTAAGTGCAGGAAAATCTGAAAAAATTGCGAATTGAAAATAAAGTTTGAAAAAAAAAACTACCGTTGGAAATTCGTCGAAAATTCTGTGTTTCGTATTTAGATAATCTAAAACTGCAAAAATGTTCCTAATTACGTCAGCTTTCGAATCCTTCAATCCAAAATTATCTGGTGTGACTTAAAAAAAATTGACAAATAATTGATTGAAAAGTACAGTTGTTACACAACTTTTTTTTTAATTTTTGTAGTCATGATTTTTAAAAATTTTCGAAAGAATGTATCCTTATGTGTAACGTATAGCTTCTAAAGGGTGCCCACGATGAAATTGGCACACTATGAAATTGCTCTAACAATTTTAACCGTTGCACACAGGGGAAAACGATGTAAAAAAGTGATAAAAATTGTATATGCTAAAACGGAGCGTTTAAGACCCATAGTGTCTTCAGGACATTTGACCTATATTTAAAGCACTTTTAAATGAGTTTTTGATAAAAATTATTCAATCACCTAGCAGTGAGATAAAAAAATAATTTTTTGTGATTTTCATTTTAGAGCTATTTTGTCTTTGGCAAGTTTTTAGATTGTAAAAAATGTAGTAATTTTGTTGAAAATGTCAACATCGAAGAAGCTAACCCAAAAGAGTTAGAAGGGTTCAAAATAATATAAAACAATTTTTATTCAAAATTTTCAGTTTTTTAACGATATCTTTCCAGGCCGAGCTTATTCAAGCAAAGTATGTTTAAAGAGTTTTGAGACACTCAAAATCGAAAAGTTTTGTGGAACACACTTAATAAAAATATTATGACTAAAACGAGTTAGATTGGAAAAACTAAGAAAAAATAGCTGTTTTCAAACACCTGTATCTTTCTAGTTCGGATGAGTTCGGTTCATTTTTTGGTTGCATCAGAATAAGACACGTACAAAATAAACAACTTAACGTTGTAAACTCCATGTTTTTATAACGGTGAAACCTGCCTGATTCTGATGCAACCAAAAAATGAACCGAACTCATCCGAACTAAAAAGATACAGGTGTTTGAAAACAGCTATTTTTTCTTAGTTTTTCCAATCTAACTCGTTTCAGTCTGAATATTTTTCTAAGATGTTGACATTTTCAACAAAATTGCTACATTTTTTACAATCTTTAAACTTGCTAATGACATAACTGCTCAAAAATGAAAATTACAAAAAATAATTTTTCGATCTCACAGGTGATTGAATCATTTTTATCAAAAACTCATTTTAAAGTGCTTTAAATTTAGGTCAAATGTCCTGGGTCCTGGGTCAAATGGGTCTGAAACGTTCCGATTTGGCGTAAACAATTTTGATTTCCTTTTTACATCGTTTTCCCCTGTGTGCGTTGGGCAAAATTTAATGAAAATTTGGGTGGATTTATTTCATAGTGTATTGTTTACATCCTGCAAGTTTTGAAGTCCTGTGATCAAAACTCGCGGAAATGGAGTAAAAGATCACAACCGCATAGTTGGGGCCTTCAACCGAAACCCGAACGCCTCCTTTCGGGATGTGGCTAAGAAGCTGCCCCTTAGCCGAAGTTTTGTCCAGAAGGCCAAAACTATAGTTTAACTATAGTTATAACTATAACTATAACTATAACTATAACTATAACTATAACTATAACTATAACTATAACTATAACTATAACTATAACTATAGTTATAACTATTAAACTTCATTTTACTCGTATTTTATTTACATTCCATACTCAAATGCCCGCACCTTGGTCTTAACCCCAGCCATCAACCGTCGTTTTCTGCATGTAAACCCGTACTTTCTTCAGATCCTTGACTTTCTTCACTACCTTAGGTCGTTTAAGAAGGTGCTGCCTCAAAATCGCCCAGTACTTCTCGATGGGGCGGAGCTCCCGAGTGTTGGAAGGGTTGAACATTTTCGACACGAAATTGACCTTATTGTTCGCATACAACAGCACGTCCTTGGAGTAGTGGCATGAGGTCAAATCCAGCCAGAAGATTGTTGGGACGTTGTGGGCCTTCAGGAGAGGAAGCAGCCACTTCTGGAGGCACTCTTTCAAGTACACCTGACCGTTCATCGTGTTCAACAAAAGGTGCATTCCGCTTCCCGCACGTGCAGATGGCTTACCAAACCAGGAATTTATTCGCAAATTTGGACATCTTCTTAGAGCGGACATGCTCTGGAACGCTGAACTGGCCGTGAAAAACAGGTTGCCGGGGATCTGTTTGAAGTCGGCCTTCACATCTGTTTCGTCGTCCATGATGCAGCATTCAACTTTCGTCAGCATGTTGAGGTACAACTTTCTGGCAAGGGTTTTGGCGGACTTGTTCTGCTTCTCGTAGCAATCAGGGGCCTTTTATACCTTGAACGTTCGAAGCCCAGCCTTACCCAGTAAACCATTTAGCCCTGTTATAAGCCGCATAAGGGACGAATAACAGCACTTCAGTGCTTTTAAGCCCTAAAGAACTTTTTGAAATGCCAATAGGCACTGTGGGGATGACGAAGGAAAATAGGCCGTATATTGGTTTGTTATGTAGTGTTTCAGGGCTTTCAAGCCCTGTGCAGGTCAGAGTGACAAAAGTCAATGTCTTCGAAGATGACATCTGATGGGGCGTGGTGAAACAAATATGAACCAAAAAGAAGAAGAAACCACAAACATTGAATAGCGTTTTCGCGATCGGTTTAGGATTATAATTTTGTTTATGGATTTACGCCCCGTTCGAGTCATTTCGGATAAAAAAATTCCTTCGCAGAGCTGGAGTTTTGGCGATATCTGATGGAGCTATCAACTGTTCCAATGGAGCTCTCGATTTGGCCAGCAATGTCGCTCATTAAACACCATCAACCCAAGAATTAAATTAATCGGACAACTGCAGGAGCTGGAGAAATTTTAAATGCAGATTTTCGTTGGTTTTGCGCGGCCAGTTCACCCGGATTACTGTTTGGCAAGTGAAGTGAGGAAAATAAAAGGACACAAATTGGAAATCTTGGAACAAATTTGTGAAGCTCAAATGAGCAGAGCCAGGAGCAGTGTTTTGAAATGAAGTTTTGTTTTATATGTGTTTTTAAATATCAATAAAATGGATTTGTATTTTAAATTCAAATGTTTTATTATTTTCCCCGATATTTTCCTATAAATTGCAACTCCGAATTGTTCATTTAAGAAGGATAAATTTTCGTAGAATGTTAGTAGAACGTAGATAGGTCATGCAGCAGAGGCACCAAGTAATACATGAGGATAAAAATTATAAGTTCGATTCCAGCTCCTATCCAACAGCAATAAAAAAGCTCATGTGTGAGAGAGATGGAAAGGAAACAACAAAAAAACAGCATCGAGTGAAAACGACAAAACATTTTTTGTTTTTTTTTTTGCTAGAAAATATTTTGACAACTTCGCATTGGCGTGTTTAGAAAGTGGGTTCAAGCCGTATATCGGCCGAAATGCACGCCAAAAGTGGCTTTTGAGCAGCCCTTAAGTCGAATGTAGAGCTTTAAAGGCTCTATAAGCTGTTTCTATATTCGACTATAGAGCTGAAATAGGGCCAATTTATACGGCTTAATGGTTACTTGGGTATTTTTCAATCCCTGAAAATTTAATGGCAATCGGATGAAAACTCGAATTTTGCGAATCAATTTTGTGTGTGCAATTTCCTCGTGGACACCCTTTAACTTCAGCTTTCTTGGACACTAAGTGAAAGTTTTCTTGGGCGTTCCGTAGCTGATCCACAGTATATTTTTCGAAGCATGTTTTTTTTGGATTTTTTTCTTAGACTTTGAATAACGAAAAACGAGATGTTGTAGCTAAATAATGACTGAGAAACATGTTTCAGTTACATCACAAGGTTTTCAAAACTATAAATTAAGTAAAAATCGGTTGAGAAACAAGATAGATACAGTTGTTTAAACAAGGAGTGTCAAATTGACACTCAAGGTATGATTAGGAAGTTTTTTTAAGCTTTCAGGGTGCGTTCATGAAAAATAATGCAAAACTAAAGATTTGAAGAATTCATTGAGGGTCCCTGAAAAAAATGTTTTATTTGGATGCACCCGAATAATGTTAAAAGCCGCCAAACTTCCAATAGTGTCATATTGACACTCAAGAGCGGATTAGGGTTAATCGTTTATCCGTTTTCGGAATGCGACAGTCACATGTCTGCCTGAATAATTCCTGCAATTTCCCCCCTCTTGATTCGTCAGTAGTACTACTTACTGAACGGAACGTACTCGTATCCATTCCCGATGCGTCCTTTTTTGGGCGGAAGTGGCGGTCTGATAATGAACTTAGTCCCATCCGGACTGATGATAAACGGGTCGATGTTCATGGCCTTCGAGAAGCTCCACAGCAGATAGATGACGCCCTGTTTCTGTTCCCATTCATCAAACAGGGCATCCCGGAGCGACTGGGGAACCAGCACGTTGATGTCGGTAGAATTGAGCGAAACCGTCGTCAGGGCACCGGCAACACCGACCGCCTCCTTCAGCGAACCGATATCCGTTGGGTCCAGGAAGGTAAGCGGGGGATTTTTCAACTTTTGCACCGAAACACCTTCCTGCTCTCGATGGCGGGAGGAGATTTCGTGATAAACATCCTTCATCGTGGTGAAATTGGCCTCGTCGTCCGTAACCCAGTACGCAAACAGGTGCCGCCGGAAGTTGTCATCGATTTCCGTCATGTTGTCCATTCGAATGGGCTGTCGTTTGAAATCCTGAATGTAGTCTTCCTTGGCGATTGTCTTTTTCATGTTGCTTATCCGATTTTCGTTGATGTAGGACAGGGTTGTGAAGTTGCGGGTGGCATTCGAATTCGGTAGAACGGTGGGCACCGAACCGTACCGGCATATTTTCCACAGCCCTGAGTGTGATGATTTGAAATAGCGTCTGGTTTCCGGTATGAAGATTCCTTTAAAGAAGAAATTTTTAAAAAAAATTCACATTTTAGTACAGATGTATTGAACAGTTATAAGATATTGTTAATTTACATAGGTATTCGAGTCATAAACAATTAGTAGTGAATTTTTGATATCACAATTTACCAATGAGAAAGTGGAACTGACCAGAGTATTAAAATAAAATATGATAAATTTTCGGACTAATAAAATTAGCTATGGGTTTGTACGTCTCGGTGGTCGAGTGGTTAGCGTGGTAAGACGGTAATCGCTGGTCCGCTGATGGCATGGGTTCGATTCCCATCTCGGTACTGGGTGTTAAATGTTAATCTTAAGTTGTCCACGTCATTTATTCAGTCTGTAAAGCCTAAAGCGGCTAAGACGGTGTATGTCTTTTAAAGCCATTCATTGAAGTTAATTTTCGTGAGAAAAAGTTTTCAGACAATATGGAAAAATGCTATTGATCCATTACAATATATGTTTTAAAATATGAAAAAAAAACCCCGGTCAGAGTGATTTTGAAAAAGGGAAGTTTTTCATGCGATGGCAGGTTTTTCAAAACAAACATAATCCAAATTTATAATTTTAAGCTTTAAATAATCTCTGATAATCATGAATCAATCTTGTTCAAAGCAACATAAAATCTTTTAAACAACACATCAAACACTTCTTCTAGAAATTGTTGTTTAGACCCAAACAAACAATCTGACATAGATAAACTAAACTTTCTTTAATTTTTTCACTAAAAACACGGCACTGTTTAATCACACACGATTTCAAGTACGTACTAGACATGAACATTGTATTTTTGTTTTGCATATTTTGGCTACAAAAAAGGGCACTCAAATCCGAATTTTCGTTCAAGATGAGTGTTTGAGACCGATATTCAAGTGAAAGCAGAAAATTTATGATAAATTTTCAGTACACCCCGAAAGTTGTGAAAATAATATTCGCTCTCGTCAACCCACACTACGGGGCAAGTGCAAACGACACTGCCGGGGTAAGTGAAAACGCACCATTAAGCCATGTAACATCAGCCATTTCAGAAAATTCATCACCAAAATGGTTCAGCATTATATCAAAATGGTCAGAAGAGGTATCCAAAGTTAAATGAAGGTCTTTTGCTTAAACAACAGTCACCAAAAAAATGGAGTTCCAAAAAGTTATCAATATTACAAGAAAACAGCGAACATATTAATATAAGTTGATAAAACCTACCGGAACATGTATTCAATTCATTTTAAGACCGATACACTGACGCTTCTGTGAATTAGTCTGGAAAAAGTATTGCGTTTGCACTTGCCCCCATAAACGGGGCAAGTGCAAATTTTAAAAAAAAATCACAAAAGCACCGTTACATTTCACCAACATTTTTTAATTTTTCACTTTGAAAGGGAATTTGTTGAGAACTATTTTAGTGATGCAACGAACGATAATTGATAATTTTTGACAATATAGTACATATTTTTCTAGGACATGTGAAAGTTGAACTATGGTGAAAACCGTTTGCACTTGCCCCGGTGTACCTTAAATAATTTTATTACATTTTTTCATGGGAGAAACATTTTAAAGTGTTTAAAAAGATCTTCAAATCACGTTTTGTAAAATTTTTCTAACAAAGTTTAATAAATCGATTTTTTTTTAAGAAATTTGTTGAGATAACAGCATTGTTTGGAATATTTTTCTAGAACATTTTATATTTGTAAGACATTCCTGTGTCGAGATATAGGGCCTTATTCTGCGAGGCGAGTGACGTGAAGTGACTTGGTTTTTTGGAGTCACCGTATTCTAGCAGGCGAATGCCGTGACTTGAATGAACTTTAGGTGACTTGAATGAACTTTTTTTTACTGTCACCGTATTCTCAGAGGCGAATGGCGTGACTCAAGTCGGTGGCAAGTGACTTTTAGAGTCGTTACCTATTTCGCAGGTGACTCGATATGAAACAAGGTGGAAAGCAAGAAATATACGAAAATCGAACAATATTTTTATCAAATCATGCAGAAAACATGAAAAGCAAATTTTTTCAGTACATGTTCTTTAAACTCTTTTTAAATTTGATTAAGAATTTGATATTCTATATTATGATATATTAGAAAACGTTTTTTTCTTAGACGATTAATGAAGCAGCTAGATCTGCAGCAGTGGTCCCCGCCGCGCCGGTTGATGGACCCGACCCGAAACAGGTAGGTGGGCGAGGTGTCTGCTAAAAAAAAAACAAATGTTTCTCTTTAATTTGCTCATATTTATTAATTTCACAAACAATTTTCTTTTACCGTCTTATTGCACAGTAGGGGCGTGATTTATGAAAAAAAAAAAGAAATTACGCGTAAAAATTTATGAAAAAATTTATTTTAAGAAAATTACCTTTTTCGATTTCGCAAACCTCGGATCGGAGTGATCTAGGTATCTAGGTCTATTTGATCAGCGGCAAATGTTGGTTCTTCAGGTTACCGTTTCGCGACATGCTCGTAAAACCGATTGCTGCTGCAGCGTTAGCAGATTCTGATTTTGAGCTGTTCTTCCTATTCCGACGGCAGAGGGTCCTGAAACTGAAACTCGACCGAGAACTGCCACCGCAACCGAACCGTAACCATGACCCGGGCATCCTCGATCATCTGCGAACTTTGCAAATGTCTTACCTTGCCTCCGTGTGGAAAATTATTGTTGAAAAATAGGCGCTTGCCGTCAACCGGAATCTAACCGAGCCTTCGAAAAACGCAAAAAATTGTTTTGAATCCGTCGAGTCTCGAGCGTGCTTTGACAGCT
The DNA here is from genome assembly GCF_029784155.1 of Uranotaenia lowii. Lineage (NCBI taxonomy): Eukaryota > Metazoa > Arthropoda > Insecta > Diptera > Culicidae > Uranotaenia > Uranotaenia lowii. Next base: position 162,308,186 of record NC_073693.1, read on the forward strand.
CGTTTTATTTATCTTGTATTCATGCGAATGAACATAATGGAAAAAAACCAACGAAATATAAAGGGAGGTGATGCATATATTTATGTTCAAAATAAATGGTAACCAAAACACACAGAAAAGTTACTTGTTTGTAGATAAGAATACTTGAGCTAGTTGCAAACAAAAAATAAAATACTTATCAAACAAATCAAAATGCGTTTACACTCAATATTTCAAAGAAAGTGTGAAAAATTGTGCATCGAATTGATCTGATTTGCATCACCTGAAAATGTACGAACGATGGGCAAAAGTCATTTCGGATGAACTTCAACGAAATGTCAATCAATAAAAATAGCTTGATTTTTAAGGTACGTAATTCTTGCTTTTGCATATGGGTCATTCCATACCAAGTGACCATGAAAATGCAACGACCCTCTTCGATTTCACTCAAAATCAGTAGGGTGACTTATTATAACGTTAATAAGAAAAATACAAAGTTTTGGGGGAATCGGACCACCCTCCCTCGAATGGCAGCCCCCCCTTTTTTGAAAATTTGGCAATTTTTGTCAAAAAAACTGTTTTTGTTTTTTTAATATCTCAAAAACGGTAGAAGCTACAGATAAGATAAGACCATCCCTATAAAGAATATGTTATAAGCTATCAAATGAGTTAATAGAAAATTTTCAGCAGTGTTGCCAAACTAGAAAATTTTGCATTTTAAAACTTAAATTGCGATTATCTCAAAATGCCCCCACTTTAATTTTTGATTTGATAGCGCCAATGGATTCAGCGTGAAATTTTACATAAGAATCACTCATTCACTCAAAACAATATGAGCCGTTTCGGAGATATCAAGTTTTTAAGATGGGCAGTTCGTGAAATTTCACCGTTACGCCAATACATCTTATAAATACGCCTCCGAAGGATGGATCTGCTTCCGCATATACTACAGGGTCCGGCAATTGAACTGCTACATTACTTCAACAGTAATTATTTCGTTGCACACGAAACAGTATTGAACGATCCTTCGTAGCTTTGTTTACATAGTCTTAGCTATCATTGCACAGTGGTGCAGAACATCAATCTAGCTATACGAAATTAATAGCGCCCAGGGATGAAGAGATATACGTTTGATGTCTTCAGCAACATTGTTCAATTTTACATGGAGCATATTCTTGCATCAAAAGTTTTGCCGAGGGGTCCACCGATAGCAAGATAAAAAAGCTATCTTTTTAATTTTTCAAATTAGGGCTTTGATGTCTTCGACAAAGTTGTTTATCTGATCAAAATACATAAGTTTGATGAACATGCTAAAGTCCTATCACATCACTCTCTGGAGTTACAGTCAAAGTAAAAAAATCTCTTGAAAAAACAGATTTTTAAACCTGACACGGTGAAGATTGTATGAAATGGTTCGCTGTCTTCGAAACAAAGTTGCAACATGCCACGATCTATAATTGTCTGATATATTATAATGGTTTTAGAAGTTGCTGAACCCTACAGAGCGCATTTAGTGTATTTTATTGGAAATTTTGGAAGGCTCGTCCATCGAAAAGTGCACTTTTCGATGGCAACAAAAAGTGCACTTTTCGATGGACGAGCCTTCCAAAATTTCCAATAAAATACACTAAATTCGCTCTGTAGGGCTTCAGCAACTTCTAAAACCATTATAATATATCAGACAATTATAGATCGTGGCATGTTACAACTTTGTTTCGAAGACAGCGAACCATTTCATCCAATCTTTAACGTGTCAGGTTTAAAAGTCTGTTTTTTCAAGAGATTTTTTTACCTTGACTGTTACTCCAGAGAGTGATGTGATAGAACTTTGGCATGTTCATCAAACTTATGTATTTTGATCAGATAAACAACTTTGTCGAAGACATCAAAGCCCTAATTTGAAAAATTAAAAAGATAGCATTTTTATCTTGCTATCGGTGGACCCCTCGGCAAAACTTTTGATGCAAGAATATGCTCCATGTAAAATTGAACAATGTTGCTGAAGACATCAAACGTATATCTCTTCATCCCTGGGCGCTATTAATTTCGTATAACTAGATTGATGTTCTGCACCACTGTGCAATGATAGCTAAGACTATGTAAACAAAGCTACGAAGGGTCGTTCAATACTGTTTCGTGTGCAACGAAATAATTACTGTTGAAGTAATGTAGCAGTTCAATTGCCGGACCCTGTAGTATATGCGGAAGCAGATCCATCCTTCGGAGGCGTATTTATAAGATGTATTGGCGTAACGGTGAAATTTCACGAACTGCCCATCTTAAAAACTTGATATCTCCGAAACGGCTCATATTGTTTTGAGTGAATGAGTGATTCTTATGTAAAATTTCACGCTGAATCCATTGGCGCTATCAAATCAAAAATTAAAGTGGGGGCATTTTGAGATAATCGCAATTTAAGTTTTAAAATGCAAAATTTTCTAGTTTGGCAACACTGCTGAAAATTTTCTATTAACTCATTTGATAGCTTATAACATATTCTTTATAGGGATGGTCTTATCTTATCTGTAGCTTCTACCGTTTTTGAGATATTAAAAAAACAAAAACAGTTTTTTTGACAAAAATTGCCAAATTTTCAAAAAAGGGGGGGCTGCCATTCGAGGGAGGGTGGTCCGATTCCCCCAAAACTTTGTATTTTTCTTATTAACGTTATAATAAGTCACCCTACTGATTTTGAGCGAAATCGAAGAGGGTCGTTGCATTTTCATGGTCACTTGGTATGGAATGACCCATATGTATTAGGAGATCGAAATAACTTGGCAATTTTGTTAAAACCAGTTATGTGCGCACGATTATGTTTATGTCCATTTTTGTTTTGAATTTACAAAACTTATCATTTAAAAACAAATATCAACAAGTTTTTGATCATAAATTTAAATTTCAGTCAATTTTGTATTTGAATTCAAACCCTAGATAATATAGAAGTTAATGTAATGTACTTAAAACTGATAAAAATGAACTAAACTAAACTAGTTAAAAAAATAATTTAAAAAGAAACATATTTTACGTTATTATTTTCAACATTTTGTATCTTCGCTGAGCTCAAATATTTGAATTATAGAATGAATTGACTAAAAAGCAAATGATAAACCTATCTAGATCTCTGAATTCTAGGTAAGATAAAGAAAAATAAATAACCATAATTTGGACATTAATTGACACTGGCTCATTCGACGTTTAAATTAAATAAATAAAACTAAAAACGAACATATCATGTAGAAATCATTAAATGGGGTAAAATAAATTCTTTTAGTGACTAATATGACTAAATGAGAAATTTGAAATTCTCTAGCCATTAAATTCGTGATTTCTTAAACTAATTTCAATCGCAGAAAGTTTAAAATTTATTTAAGAACAAAAAAAATTAAAAAAGACCGTTTTTTATTTTTATTTTGAAATATTTGATTATTTAATCATCTTTATATTCTAGTAATTTGATAGATTAACTTGAAAGTTTGTATTCCACCTTCTTGGTCACTGGATCCGTAATCAATCAGAGATAAATAAATAAAAAATTAAATTAATTAAAATCAAAAAATTTAAATGAATCTGAAATTTTCAATCCCTAAATCCTAGTTTAAAATGTAATCTGAAATCTTCAAATCCGAATTATGAGTCTCTATCAAAAATCTGTTTGTTTGAATTTTTAACTTATAATCTGAAATGTGTAATAACAATAGATTCTTATTTTTTATGTACATGAACTTCAATCGCAACATTTAAAATCGATCAGAGGATTGTAGATGAATATTAAATGAAATTTTGAATTTGAGTTTTTTTTTTAATATGAATTTTATCTTTGAATTTATGAATATATTTGTCTTATTTTTAATATGAAATAATTAAGGCCTTAATAGCCTTTAGTTGTGCTGGTGGCCGACCAAATAAATCATATAACAAAATGTTATGAAATATGGTTTTTTTTAATTTCTGAATTTTGAATCAACATGAATTTTTTTTATCGAAAAATTAAAATTTATCTGATAATCGTTTATAAAGAACTAAATTTAAGATTTCAGGTTTCAATCTAAATTTGAATTTTGGTATTCTTGAGCTATTTAAAATTTAGATTCTAATTTTTTATCTAAATCTGAAATTTTATCTCAATTCTTAACGCGAACTAGAACGAAAGGCGATTTGCTTATGGATTTACAGCATATCCGAAAAAGATTGGTATGATTCTTTTTAATTCTTACACTTGGTTTGGTTACATAAAAATTAAATGCATTTATTTTCAAATTCTTCATGATTGTGACATCATCCAAGAAATTGAATATCACACTACCTTCTTTGAATGTAACTCACATGTTTGACAGTTCGCATGGTGAACCCGATGAACCTGGTTCATTTGCTCAGGAACGTCAAAATGAAGATCTGTTATTCATTCGCCTCCGAAGCAATGAACTAGTCACCGTGAGTGAGTCGCCTCTCGGAATACCCCGACTAGAGTCACGTGACTACGACTAATGTGACTCCGAGTCACTTCATTCGCGTCGCAGAATAAGGCCCATTAGGATATATTGACAGTTTTACACGAACACCACCTTAGCAGGAGGCCTCAGCCCTAGCCTCAAACCATGGGAGAACAGAATTGATTTTTGAGAAGGGCGCACGATAAACGCGTTTTTCCGGTACTCATATCGACAAATTCGCCCTGTGGAAAAACGATACACGGTGTACGTGTTTTGATTTTTTTGGGCGTTCAGAGTTGCCAAGTGCATTGATATTTGGAAAATGATTATATTTTTTAATTGCATATTGTTCGAATTTTTGCGAGCAACAGAATTGTTTAAGCTTATATAATGTACCATTTTGTATCAATCTTATATTTTGTTATTATCCTTTCAAAAGAGGCGAATGAACTAAATATTTAAAGCCTCTATAAATAAATTAATCAATCAATCAATCAATCAATTGCATATTGTTATTGAAAAACCTTTTCATAAGTACTGAAAATTTGCTATATTCCCGTAGATTTCTAGGAAAAAATGAAATGCAATTAAATGCGTAGAAATTGATTGCAACATTTATCTGAACGGAATAACAACTGCCTGTATCGCACACTTAAACGATGTAGCGAATTATGTGGATTTGTTTATAATAATCAGAGCATGCAGGAGATTATTTTCAAAGTCAACATAGACGGGCTTTCATGAAATTACTTTTTTTGTAACAGTTAATGATTTGGCATTCGTTTAGAAGATAGAAACAAATTTTGAATCTATCAAGCAGTATATGAAAACATATTTCAGATGTTTTAAATTCACCTTGAAAATTCATTAGAAAAATATGGCTTATCTTCATCGATTTTGGGACGCATCATAATGAATTCAAACGTTTAGCTGATGACATTTAAAAAATAATCAATTTAATCAATTCAGAAATATTATAATTAGTTGAAATCAAACAAATACTGATTTTAGTAACGCACCTAGCATCACTGGTGAGGCCGCCAGCAAATCAAAGTTTGAGGTTATGGCTGAGGCCAATTTTTCGCCAATACTATCGTCCGTATATACCCTTATAGGGAAGGAATCAAGAATCCCCAGCGATCAACTATCCTCATTTCCTCTATAGAACAGTGTATATCAAGCACCTTGATTTAAACAAAACCTTGAAAAACATTTTTAATCATATGCTCCCTTAGACATGTATTTGTAAGAGGGCACAACGAGCACCCGTGGCATAATAAGCACTCTTCTTTTCTTCAAAAGTACTTATTTCCTAAAATAAATTTTCATGAGGATTTGTTTCGTACTTTCTGTAGTATTAGTTTTTCACCAAAAAAGAATTCGGTAGCAAATTTTGAATAGGGCGATTGCACCAAATGTAAACAAGCAGAGTTATCAGCTGGGTGAAAAAGTACGTTCGAAGACCTACATTTTGATTGTTAAAAGTTATTTAAAGGATATTTGGTTTTCGAGAAATGAAGGAAACAAAATTAATATTTTTGCTGGGAGCTTATAAGGCTGTCAAACTTTGAACGCCTTTTTCTCGAAACAGCGATGTTGGCGCATTCGCCGTATTCAAATTTCGATACCGAATTATCCTTATCACCTGTACAGAAATATTTGAAAAAATTAGCTAGGTTCTCAAGTGACGAAAATATCATAATTTTTGAGCACCACGAAATAAGCTTTTATGACATAAAAACCATTTTGATCTATAATGTACGCACTGCAACATTATGTACACATTGTATCTAAAATTTCACCATCATTGAATTTTTGATATTTCACTCATCAATTTTAAAACGCGTTTTTACCTAAATTTGTTGACTCGGAGCGAACAGAGAGCTATCAATCGAGGCACGATGAGCGTTTTCAGCCGTAGAATCTAGCAGCGAATTCAACTCGATGTAGTCAACTGAATTATAGAGCTACAGTTAGACTAGTTTACATCTGACAATTGGGCTTCTGATTATCTTTCCAACACCTTCCAATTAGGCTTGGCCCTGCTAAAATGAATAAAGCATACGAATGACAGCTAATCGGTGTGAAATTGGAGTGGAGGCTATTGCTTTTTCTGTTTAACACATGAGAAATCGTACACCGGGATAGCGAGCGCGCCCATAGCCTCTAGGTCAAATTGTCAGATGAAACAAGTCAAGTTGTAGCTCTATTATTCAGTTGACTTCATCGAACTGAATTCACTAATAGATTCCCCGGCAGAAAACGCTCATCGTGCCCCGATTAATGGTGCTTATACTGCCCCAGGGAGTTCTCATTATGCCCCAGTAGTGAATGGTTTTATTTAATTTGAAATGCATTTTTAAACGTTTTATCTACTTTTTGAAGTTTCAGCCAATTAGAAAATAGACTATTTTAGTGTCTGGACACTAAACAATGATGTAATTCACATATTGAAGCTGTTTCCTATTGTTAAATAAGCGTTTTCCTTAAGCTGGCCATTATGCCCTTATCTCCCCTACATCATCATTTAATTGAGCCAAATATATGGTAGGGATTTGACCAGGCCAAACTGAACGTCAAATTAAAAAAAAACTGAGTTATCTATTGCAGCGGATAATGATGAACTACCTTCCCCATACAAATCAGAATTTTTTTTCCTAGTATTTGAGATTTAATTGGAAAAATTCTATGTTGCAGGCAGTGGAAATGGCAAACTACGTTGCGCCAAAGTGAACTGGGAGAATAAAATATGAAAAAGTAGGAATTTGGTAGGAAAATCCTGTAAAAACTAAGACATTTTTGAATCAAAAGAAGGAAAAAAAGTAGGACGCCTGTTATAGTACCGTTTTTAAAAGGTATCTAAGTAATTTCGAGACTAATAGAGTGTTTTTTTCACCTGGTGGCAAACCAGTTGCAAACTAGTTTCGCTCTAACTGCTGTCATCGTGCTCATTTATTGCTCTAGTGGCAAAATAGTGGCGCTTCAAGGAATATTTAAAGAAGATAGTGCCAAGGCAGCCTTGCTCTAGTATTGGTACAGACTGAGACGTCACAATCACGAAAAATCTGTTAATTTACTAGGAAACTTTTATTTTTCGATGATAATTCGAAGAATCTGCTGGAAAATTTCCACTTTGAAAACATGTTATTGTAGAAGGATTCTTGTTCTTAAAGATGGGTGCATAAAAAGTTGCATTTTCGAATATTTTTTCTTTAGTTTTTTCGAAGTTCGAAAAAATTGTAGATTTTCACCACTGAAATTTGCAACACTTTAAAATTAGTTCAAAATCTTTCATGAAAATGTTCAAGTCAGTGCAGTTTAAGCTCCTCATTACAATAAAGTGATCAAAACACATTTTTTCATACAAAACCACAATCTATATTGACATTTAAGTAAACTGAGTTCACAATCATGAATTGATGTTAATTGTTCTACAAAAGAATTGTATATGGTAAACCGGTTGAATTAAAATCATTACAATCCGTTGAACACTCAATATCTACCAGCTAGACCTTTTCGATGCTGATATTTTCATCATTTTTGCACGTTTTAGCTGCAAGCCGACATTGCATTCAATAATAAATTAAGAAAAAAAGACATAATGCAATCTTCAAAGGTTAAAAAAAACTTCATAACATAGTGAAATAGAGGCCATGCAACAAAATCAAAATGAAATTGGAATTCGATTTCGTTCTAAAACGTGTTTTTCTTTGAAATTCCAAATTTGAATACCATTCTCACATACATTTTTGATACAATCGTTTTTGTGACGTCACAAAAAAAATCCTATATGGCTCTCGACACTACCTTATTTAAATATTCCTTGGTTGCGCTCGGAAAACGGACGGTTTTGCCCTGAGAATAAAGCCAGTTTTGGGAGAAATCCAGTGAAATTAGTTCACCAATACTCTCAATATTAGGTTTAAAATTAAACCCATTTTAGAGGTTCTGGTTCCATATTCCTGTAACCAAATCTGCATTTTAACATGTTTTCGTATTTCGGATTTTGTATCAAGTTTAGGATTCTTAATTTTCAGTTCGAATGATCAATGGTGTTGTCAAAATAATAAACAGCTGTTTGTGGCTGAAAGCAAAACAGTTGAAATAATGAACGAAAAAATTATTATCGCCGCGATTTTGAACCAGTAAAAGTGCGGCAGACTGTCACCGCGAAGTCGTAATCGAACTGTCAAAAGTCGTTCCAATCGAGCATAACCATTTTCTGCCGCCTTTTACTGTAGGGCTTTATTTAAAATTCGTACTTTTGGGCTTTAGTAAAAGTTGGGCGGGGCAGAAAATAGTTATGTTCGATTGGAACGACTTTGGACAGTTCGATTACGACTTCGTGACAGTTTGCCACACTTTTACATTAGGGCCATAGTTTTTTTTATTCGGACGAAATCAGAAGCAAACTGAGAATCGAAAAAAAAACGCTATAAGCTGAAAGATGATGTCTACATCACACAAGTTTCATTTAAAAATGTTGGTAACTTAAGGAAACACATTTTTCCGAGGTGCTAAGAATTTAAGAACTGATTTTGACTCATTTGGGGCACTGAATACAAATATACAACTAACTTTTTTCTACTAGAACTGTATTTTTTTTCAAACTCAATTGTTAGTTCTTGAAAATAGGAAGATATTTAAAAAATATTAAAAACGAAGGTTTTGAGTGAATGATAAACTTTCTCGAAGACTGTTGCGAGTAATTTTGAAAATTGTTGATTTTTTCCCTTTTTGTAAAATACAGGAGTTTGGACGAAATTTCAAAGAATTTTGTACCTAATTAAAAGAAATCAAAGATAGTCTATGAAGTACGAGTCAAAACGTTTTCAGTCTCTAGCAAATTTCAAAAAAAGAGCTAAAAAATTCTTATCAAAAACTCAAAAACGTGTTCAGGTATAAGGGCTTGTGATATAGCTCAGTTGGCAAGTCTGTTGTCTCCTGAGCCGATGTCCACGAGTTCGAGCCCAAGAGTAAACATCGAACACAGTTGTACCGGATAAGTTTTTCAATAACGATCCGCCAACTGCAACGTTGATAAAGTCGCGAATGCCATAAAGATGGTAAAACGACTATAATCGAAACAAAAAAAAAAAGTGTTCAGGTAAGTTACGGAAGGAACCGGCCCATCGAGGATCGTGCTCTAGCAGACGCACGATCAGCAGAACATCCACACCTGGAGCAGCGCACCATCATCGGACGAGGGTATCAAGTATCATTTGATGCACTCGTCATTTGTCGCCCCAGTGGGGCTCGGTAGTATTAAGAGCGAAAGTAATAAATCATTCTAGTTTCGGCCCCGGTACAGTTCAGTTTAGTTTTTTAAAAACATACCGAAGTACCCCGCGAATTTAACTGGTATATCAAAAATAATTATAATTGTTTCTATTGATATCTTGGCGATTAAAAGTTTTGATAGCTCTGATATTGATTACAAAAAAAACGATAAATTTTAAACACATTAACAAGAACGTTGTTACTTCAAGAGGAAGGATTCCAAATCTCGGTTTTTTTTTCTGCATTATGATACAAAGTAGCAAATTTGCTAAGGGTAAAATCATCAAATAAAAGCATCAAAAACTTTGAGAAGACTTCCGATGACTGAAAATGATTTGAGCTATTTTTGTATTAAGTAATTTACCTAATGGAACGCCCTGGAACGGTAGCATTTTTAGCTTTTAGTGATAAAACATGCTGTAATTTATTGCTAGCGCTGAAGTTGTCTAGTTGAAGTAGGCTGATGCGAGTCTAGTTTTGATATGCCAGACATACTGAGCTCAATTTCCGGTATCGGACTTTTGGGTTCGAATCTCTTAAATTGCCCACAGGTTTTCTCGCATAACTGACTTTATAATAAGAATATTCGATCAGTTGCCAGCTGACCAGGTGTATACACGGATGCCGGAATAACTGTAAGTAAACTAGCCCACCTGATTGACTCGTTCTTCCAAAAGAAAACCAACATTAACACAAATAAATTCACTCCATCACAGCTCATACGAAGCTATGGGTTCGAGTATGGTGTATGCGTTGCATTGGAGATTTGTTGACTAATAAATTAAAAAAAAGCACGCGAACACATACTTAGGCAGAAACATCGATGAATCCGTGCATCCATGGTGAATAACCATCATACATACATACATGCAAACAAAACATGCTTTAATGTATTGCTTACTATCGTTCAGAATACATCCGGAAAGTTAAAATCTAAAAGATTTGCTCGGTGGAATGGAATTCCAGAGATAAATTTTTCAACATAGAATATAAAGAAAGGTGGATAGACAGGGATTGGTGCGCCAATAGAAGAAAGCTTGGTAGGTGTTGAAAGTTAAGGCTATAGGATATCTTTTTCCTGCCTAAATAACAAGATTAAAATTTAGTTTTAAAAACACTGTTCATCAATCATGAAATATGATTGAGACTTAAATTGATGATGAAAATTTAAACTTTATTCTGAAAGCTTATTTTCTGAATTTTAAACAAATTTTTACTTTAAAATTCAAGACTGATCGTGGTCTAGAGGATAGCGTTTGAGTCTTCTAAGTCAGAGGTCTTGAGATCAAGTCTCGGTGGGCTGGTGGTTTTAGCATTAGTACGATGCCAGTCATTAAACCTCCGAAAGATGTACGCTTTAGTCTCAAGTAGAATTCAGATCTCATGGAACCTGAAATTTCACCGAGATCCTATATGTGTGTGTACGTTTTGATATAAAAATGTAGACAATCATATAAAATGTTTACGTGTATGTGTATCAAAACATGTTCAATGCTAATATACTAATCCTTGTGTTCAATGTTTTTTTTGCAAGGAAAAAACACAAATTTAAACGTATATCGATACCCCAGCAGTCCAAACTTAAGCTCAACTTCATTTGAAAATTTTATTTTCATATTAAAGATGCCAAATTTTAAATTGAATTCAGATAACTGAACTAAATATGATCAGCAATAATAAATTGCCAAAATAACCATTATTGAAATAAAAAAAACACTAAAAGTTGATTGCTTACATCACCGATGTTCGTCAACTGGTCAAACCTGTTAAATTAAAAAAAATCATGACGGACTAAATCAAATTGAATTGTGATCGAAAAAAAAATTGCTGTTCGAATCTGTTTTTGCTCTTGGTTTCAAAATTGACCGTTATGTTTGTTTTGATTGTAAACAATCGCACAGTACTACATATACTGTAATCTGTGATCGACGCATTTTACGATCACCGCGCGTTTAAATCGTTTGCCATTTAATGTGTCTTCCTGTTTGTATTTTTCGACTATTTTAAAATAAATCTCGATCAACAGACATTAATGCAACTGTGCCATCGAGGAAGGAGGGTAGTTAATTAATTGTTTATTTTTATAATTAATTAACCCGTTTGATTTCCAAGCAGGATGAGGTAGGTGAAATTTCAAGGTCTTTGCTGATCTTTCTCCCGTTATTTTACCCATGAGGCTAACATTGGTCAGGGGTTTTCTTATATCAGGAGTCCTAGGAGTGGAAGATTTGGAAAAGATACTGAAATCATAAACGTGAACTTTACCATAGCTAACTTTTCTCGTTTCCAATCTGTCAACTTGCTGAACATCTGCTGCCATTCAAAAAAAATCGCTAATAAACAAATTTTTAATAATCATACGCTATTCGCATCCAATCCTACTCATCGAAAACAAGACGACATTATTGAGAAACTCTCGCTTCTTCATTCTAGGAACGAAATAAAAATAATCAGACACAATCCGGCACTCTAGAAAAATAAAACTCACAATTAGCGTCCGCTTCTCGAAAGCGAATCTGTCATGTTTCATTAGAATTTTCGTATCTCTGGGGAGGCAGAAAGAAAACCATCGAAGTACAACGGGTGCATATTTTAGACGAAAAAATATCTCAAAAAAGCTGCCAAATGTTTTTGTCATTTTGTCATTCTCCGGTGAAAAATAAATTTTTCAAACTCTCTAAAATACTCGTGTGTCACATTTCCTCGTTTTTACGTTCGCCTTTCACTCGCACTTTATTTTTGATATTTCGGTTTTCTTTTCCGTCTGCCTTTCTTTAATGAAACCCTCGGAAAAACAATCAGGACGGTTGACAAAAAAAAACGAGCACTTGAGACAAATGAGAAAGTGTCGAGAAATGCTAAAAAGATTTTCTCACCGCGGGTCGGCGTTGATTCATTGTGAGTTTTTGGATATTTCCCGTTAATAGGGTAGATGAGTTATGGTGAACTCTTGGCACAGATTAATACGTTGAAGAAAGGTCGAAGAAACCTAAGCATAGGTCACATATGTTTGAAATGTTGAACTTGCAGCAAATTTATTGCACATGTTTATCCCTTAGCTATGAAAGAAAGGTGATATGAGTGTCTGCAATATTTTTTATTTTCTGAAAATGTGAGCGACAAAAGTGACAAAAATGAATTAACTCGAATAATTACACAAATTGAGAAAGAGGATAAAAATAAAAAAAAAGACAAAAATTACAAGAATTACAAAAAAATCACAAAAATGACAAAATTGTCAAAAATTTAAAAAAAATGACAATGATGATTGTTTTTCAATAGAAACCGACAGCACTAAACGATACCGGGCTAAAAACGACGACTTTTTCGTTAAGAATCACTTAGATTCAATCGACGAAAACATATATTTTTTTTATAAATATTAGTCTTTGATGAAGATCTTATAACTAAGGATCGAAACGTTGGATGTGTAAAAATAAAGTTGTTTCACTAAATCATGAGACTGAAAGCTGATAATCAACCCACTGAAAGTAAACTAAACAGTCGCTACAAAAAAACAAAAGTTCATTAAGAAATGCTGAAAGCGTTTTGAATTACATTTTTTATTTATTAAAAATGATATTTCCACTTCGAAACATTTTTTATCAACACTATTTAAAAAAAAAGTTCAGGGTTCAGAAGCATCACATGCAATCTTCTTCGCTAAGCTAATAACCATAATCAACAGCTTTATTGATCGAACAGCCAATTCCAAATTAAGATGCATCAGGCAAATGAAGCGGTCAGTGAAAAAAACGTCTAGGAGGCACCGAGCAAATTAGCTAAAAATAATATGCGCGTGGCCAATTTAATCTGTTCCGCAAATTTCCCCAAGACCGCCGCTTGTCGGTTGCATCCGATCAACCTGCCACGCCGAATGTTTGTCTGACCATCAGAATCCGAATGCGAGATGAAGCCACACCGATATGCTGCGGGAAAGTCTGTTTATATTTTTCCGACCTGTTCGTTTTCATTTTCACACACTCACTTTTACTTGCCTTGTCACAATCGCTGTCCGATGGGTGAAAACTGTTACAAGGCGGAGCGATTGTTCTTGAACTAATGAGAGTGTTACGACTATTTTCAGTTTGTTTTTGTTCAAACATTAAACATTACTTGAAGTTTGAATTATAACCCACTTTAATAATTAAAAAAAAAACAATGGTTTGTCACTGTAACTTCTAGGGCGCTCAAACAGTTTTGCGACAGCTGAAGGCTTTGAAACAAGCATCAATTTATCGTTCAACTCTTTCCTTTTTATATGAACTTTTGTAAAGTTTTATTTCAAACTGTCATACATATAATTGATTGATAGTCATTTCCAATCAATAAATCATTAGTTCTGCATCTATTTTTTTTCTTGTTATCGCAAGTGGCATTTCTAGTCAGCCTTTACACCTTAAAGCTAAATCCTCACTAAGGAGTGTATCGAAAATAAGTTATAAACACATTTTTTTTTTCATTGCATTGATTTTATTGATGATTCAAACAAAGAAACAGTTCGGAAGTGTTTTAAACAGCTTATTCTTAGAGTTAATAAAGAAATACAAGTAAAAAGAAGTAATTAATGGTAATATTCTCGGACTTTCGACTGGCGCGTTTCATTAGACAGCTGATTGATAACACTTCTTGGCCGCAACATTCAAATTTTTCTTGAAAACCGCCATGGTCATGTTGCCCTTACCATACTTCTTGAAAACTCTCTTGACTCGTTCTATGGGGTGAAGCTGGGGGCAGTTTGATGGGTTAATATCTTTCTCAACGAAATCTACATCATTATCCTCAATCCATCAAAGAGTGGATTTAGCGTAGTGGGCTGACGGCATTTTATGTTCCGTTTGTAAAGAAACTCGCCGACTTCAATCCGCAGGAGCAGATTGCCTGCCACACAAGCACTTTCTGGCCAAATTTTTCCACCTCAATCAACTTCTCGTGGTCACTCACATCATCCCCAATAGTTGCAGTGTAGAGTAGGTACTGGAATCTTCTTTTATATAAGTTTCATCGTCCATACTGGCTTCTGCAAAAATCCGATGATACAGTTTCCGGGCTCTGGTTTTGGCTCGTGATTTTTGTTCAGCCATTTGTTTGGACACTTTCTGCTTCTTGTATATCCTCAGGTTGTTCCGCTTCTTGATCCGCTGAACCATTTCTATCGATGTACCAGCTTTTTTCGCCAAATCCCGTATGGAAATCGATCGATTTCGGTTGATGAGGTTGATTAACTTACGGTCCAGATTTAGGTCAGATGGTCCTGGTTTTCTACCTTTTCCTGGAAAATCATCGAGCGTATAGTGTTCCCCGAACTTGTGGATGATGGATTTTACGCTCGCCGGATGAATGTCGAAACGTTTCGCCACTTCATTCATCGAGATGCCTACTTCTTTTTTAATTCGCGACATTTTGGGAGAAACGAATGTTTCAAACGTAAACAAAGCGCTGGTCCACTCTTGACAGATCAAGATGCTACATACATGTGAGCACAGTAGTCACGCGTTAGTAAGTAGAAGGCCCAAATATGTTTATACCGTGTCTGCGAGTATAAACCAGGGGGGTGACAATCTGGTTCTTCTTGATAACAAGAATCTTTTTCTTTTTTCTATTCATCAGGAGAAACGTTTATGGTGTTTTCCTCTCAAAGCAGAACAGAGTTGAAAAAGTCAAAATTTCAACCAATGAGGAACCAGAATGATGGTTGTGTTAGTTTGCAATCATTCATAATTCTCTAGGATTTGATATCTAGTCCGGTTCCTTGACAGCAAAATGTCAGGTTTGTTATGGGCCCACAAAATCGTGGGCCCGTAATTTTTATGGTTGTCAAAATCAATGACAAAGGATAGGGCTGTCACCCCCCTGGTATAAACATATTTGGGCCTAATATTTTTGGAAAATATTTGGACCTATATTTTTGTTTTTCAAGGCTGTGTAAAAAATTCAAATGAATGATTCAAAAGGTCACAAACAGTCTTCACGAAAACATGCACCAAGTTCAACTTGTGTGCAAAATTTAAGGCGCAAGTTCACCTTGGATTTTTACACTATCCAATACATAGGTTTTTCAAAAACAGCAACCCGAGCGTTAAGTTGTACCCGAGTGTGTGCACCGATGTTCGTACTCAGGTTCGAAAATTAATGTTTGTACACATAGAGACGTCACACCAGGCAAATTTTACGATATTTTAAGTGCTTCAACTGCTTCAACTGCTTCAACGAATTTTGTTGTACTTACGTGAAACTTCAGACTGTCTCAAAGTCTCAGGAAAAATAAAAAAATAAACAGTGTGACTGGTCATTAGAAGACTTCAAGAAGCATCCTTACTTAGTCTCCGAGCACCGGGAGTAAACTTAAACTGAGGAAATAGGTTCGTTTAATTTTGTTGACACAAAACTTGGGAAACCTGGAAAGCTGTCTTGAGTTAATGTACGGACCACAGAAGTGAAACATTGCCACGTGTAACCGATAATAGATCGTCCAAACAGGACCTCCTACATCAAGTATCTTGTGACCAGCGGTACGAAAAACCGGAAGCAAGAATGCACGCGGACGGATCAATTGAAATGAAGAAGAAAGTATATTAAGAGGAAGCTGAATGCGACTAGCCGCTGATATTCCGTATCGATCTTCCTTAAGTTTTAAATCTTAATTGGACAAGAAACCATTATGACGGACCTTTAAAAAAATACCTAAGAAAAAAAGTGAAGAACTCGTATTAATTCCATTTTGTTTTGAAAGGCGCAGTTGAATAAAGGTTATGGTAAACACAAGTTATTCACTTAATTTTATTGATGATTTTTTGTTTTATTATCTATACATATTTGGCCTAGAAGAAAAATCATTTCATATCGAGAAAAATTTCTAAATAGCATAACAGAAATTTTCTACAAATTCCGTATAAACGTGGCGATAGTCATCGGCCTCTGAAATCTGATCCGGTGCGAGTAGGTTATACACAGATTGATATTGCTTGCATCCAGCTGAATCAAAATGCTCTGCGTCTAGGCTGTACCAGAATGTCCACAGTTAATCGCTTCTCGTATCTAGAATATCCGTTAAGTACTCTTCGGAGAAAATATGGCCACTTGACAATTGAGAGCAAGTATTTGACAACAGAACTAGTTTGACCAGGCAGACGTTTTCAGCTTTTTTCGCCAATGAATCGGTCAGAATCGAAGGTTCTGCAAAGAAAATTAGACTTGGTATTAAACTGAATACACCACACTGATTATTTATTTACATTTTAAACATTAAAGCGCACCCAAGTTTAAACTTGAACTCTACACTTGAGTTCGGGTATGTTTACATCAAAGCAAGTTCAACACGCACCTCACTAGTAAGGTACAAGTGTGTTTACAAACTTTTATGCACATCGCACATGGGTTGCTCCGTGAAGACTGGTCACAAACCCACCATTAGTTAGAATTTTTTTATGTAGTTTAAGGAAAAAATATAGTAGTTGATGAAATACACGAAAAAAGTTTGGAAAAATGTATCTGAAAAATGTGTTTAGTGCTCATAATTCCGTGCACTCTCTCTTGCTTGTTTTTAATTCCGTGCACTTTTGCACCTAATTCCGTGCACTCTGAACTTTGTTATTTATCTACAGTTTGTGTTGATTAAATAAATGCGATGACTTTCAAGCTATAATATACCTGATAATAAATCTGGTTACACCCCCATGACCCCGAAGAAAAATATAGTAGACAAAGAATTGCGGACTCAACTTTGCATTAACGCTTTGCAACACCAGAGATTGACGTTTCAACCGAAGAGTGCTGACGTTTTTATTTTTCTTGGGCTGTGTCGTTCATCACCATACACGGAAAATAATAAAAAGGTAAAATTTACCGAGTTAGCAAAGGTGAACGCTCATGAAAGCCAAAAAGGTAACTTCTACCTCTTCGAGGTGAAACTCACCTCACAGTGAGGTAAAATTTACCTGAATCGAGGTTGGAAAAAAGGTATAATTCACCGAGAAAAAAGGTGAATCCAAAAAAGGTAAATCTTACCTCGTAGCGAGGTGAAGTTCACCTGAATTGAACTCGATAAAAAAGTATAATTCACCTAGAAAAAAAGGTAAATCCACATAAGGTAAAACTTACCTCGTAGCGAGGTGTAATTGACCTGGATTGAGCTAAACAAAACGGTACAATTCTTCTAAAAAAAAGTAACTATTCGCCGAACCCGTTCATTGAGGTTAAGCTGTTTTTTCATTCTAGGAACAAGTTTTGCTTTGTGCCTAATATGTGAAAATCGGAATAGAATGGTAAGTGTTCTTAAATATCATTTAGTTGTGCTGGTTCTCGTCATAATACTATTGATTTTGTTTCAGATCGGCCCATAGAGCTTTGAGGTGTATTCCACGTCATCCTCCAGCCGGAAAAGCCGAACCTGACCGGATTAGTCGAACGGAGAAGGCCATGAATGTACGCAATGCAGGTGGATTCAGCGGCTCAGAAGAACGCGAAGCCGAATTACCAGTCCCTATTTATCTCCAATAAATATCATTTTTGAAAGAATTTTGTATTTTTTTAATTCTTATTGAAGAAAACAATCAAACCAACCAGCATTTACCTTTTAAATCAGTAAATGGGAAAACGGTATTATTAACTATTTCGCTAGGTGAATGCGAAAAAGGTAAAATTTCCTTTTTTGCTAGGTGAATGAAAAAAAGGTAAAATTTACCTCGAAAGAGGGGTGATAAAAATTCACCTCGCAAAAAGGTAAATTTTACCTTTTTTTTTATTTTCCGTGTAGATTTCCATACCCAGATACTGATTCGTTTGAGAAACATCCGAAGTCGCCAGTTTCAAAGAACCAAATATCTTGAGATAAAGCATCAAGTAGCCAATTTGAATAAAAAGATAGACTCTAGGATGATCTCCATCCGGAATGAAAACTTTGAAAAACTAATTCAAAATCTAGATGTGCGCTCTAGACCTTTCTGAAAAGTAGCAAAAGTGCTGAAAACATATCCCAAACCAGTCCCACCCTTAAATATAAACGGCAAACTTCTTATTACCCCTAAGGAAAAAGCAGACGCGATTGGTAAACATATCGTCTCTTCGCATCTTATTGGTTCGAATATTCAGAGTCCCCTTAAAACTCAAGTCGTCCATTGCGTTCACCAACTAGATACCTCCCCTTGTGTCATTTCGGATTTAGATAGGTTTTCTCCCGACCAAATACGTTCAGCGCTGAAACACACCAAGAACATGAAGGCTCCCGGCTTCGATGGACTCTTCAACCTTGTCCTAAAGAAACTCAACATCAAAGCTCATTCGTTACTAAGCGCCATCTTCAACCGACGATGTTTGGAGCTTCACTATTTCCCAAGCACCTGGAAAATTGCCAAAATTATTCCCATCCAAAAACCCGGGAAAGATCCTACATCACCGTCGAGCTATCGTCCTATTAGCCTTCTTTCAGCACTGAGCAAGCTATTTGAAAAACTCATTCTTAACCGACTTCTCATCTTCGTTAACGAAAATAACATCTTCCTGTCTGAACAGTTTGGGTTCAGGAAAGGCCACTCAACCACTCACCAACTGGTTCGGGTGATGAATAACATCAAAAGCAACAAAGCTGTATCCAAAACTACTGCAATGGCCTTGTTAGACATTGAAAAGGCCTTCGATAATGTCTGGCATGACGGACGCATATACAAGCTCTGTACCTTTGATTTTCCACCACACCTCATCAAGATCATCCGTAACTATCTCCAACAAAGATCATTCAGAGTTTCCCTAAACGGTTGCTTTTCGGCCACGTTCACCATCCCAACAGGAGTTCCCCTAGGTAGCTTGCTAGGGCCAATTCTATACAGTATCTACACATCCGAATTCACTCCTCTAGGCGACGACGGTGTACTCTTCCTGTTTGCAGATGATACAGCAATAACCGTCTAGGGTAGAAAGTCTCGTGAAATAACGTGAAATAACAAATAAACTCCGTCGAATATCCAAAAACGTAGTAAATTAAAAGCAACGCTGCCAAAACCCAATCAATAATGTTCCTTCACCGGCAATCACCTAAATTAAACCCCCGCCTTCTTGCACGGTGGTTATGAATGACACAAGAGTCGAGTGGTCCACCGAAGTAACATAAGTTGGGGCAAAGATATTATATTCTATCAAGATACCCGGCTGAATGATTTTTCGAACAAGTAGTCTGGGACATCAACACGTTTGTTTACGGTGCTGCCACTCAGCGAAAAAGTCTTCAAACTTTCGACTTGCATTCAAGCTTGCAAACACATACAACATACAAGTTTTGCATCTGGCCGACGAAATCGCATAATCATTAACAATGAAAAACAATGCTTTCTAACTTTTCTGGGTTGTGTTTTTTTTATTTCTCCCACAGAAGTCATTTTTCTACTTCTCATGAGAAGTGGAGATGTGGTTGATTTTTAACCGCAAAGAATCGTTGCGGAGAAGTTGTAAAATGGTTATTCTTGAACTAAAATTTAAAGCTATGTTTCTCGTTATCTTTGAAAGATATGAAAAATGCATAAATAAAACAACAAATTTTATAATGAATCATTTTATTTTTTTTTTGTACGAAAATAGAATTATTTGAACTATGAAATTATAAAAAAGTAGTACATCCCGGAAGTGGGATCAAGAAAATCTTCATTGTCTGCCACGACACGTGGCATTCAGCCGATGGATGATTCAACTACGACACGAGGTTGCAGGTACATATGTTGTCTGTATGATACAGAAAATAATCGTATCAGCTTCTTATTGCGTATCAATTCCTTCAGACATTAGACGTTGTAGCGAATTTTCATAAAAAGTTTGCCAGGGATTGCAAGTAGGGTCAAATAATTGATGGCATCAGCTACAGCCACATCGATTAAGGAATTTATGACATCCTTTTAGGGATGAGGGGGCTCTAAACTTTGGGTAGCGGTTTCTGAATATCCATCACAGGAAGGGTAGAAAATTTGTTGCGAAGTATTTCTCTGTATTCTTCTTCTTAAAACCTGTAAAAATATCAAATTATAATGTGAGAAAGCCCACGTAAAAAACTACATATACCTGCCAGTTCTAACGTCCGGTTTCCGGTCCATCCGCCTTTAAGTTTGTTTTTTCTGCCTCACATACAGTAGGAGCAGCAGCTGACACTATCTCTGACAACGAACGAATAAAATCTACTCCACCGGATGTAAACAAAAACGTCAACGCATGCTATTAAGGGGGGGGGGGTAGAGTCTAACGGGTATAAAAAAACACCATTTTTACGATTTTTTTCTAGAGCTATCGTTCAAACAAATGTATTCAAATTTTTTGCATTATACAAACCATTGTAAAAAGAACATTTAGTAATTTTTTCGTAGAAAAAATATTGAAAAATGAGCCGGTGACGGAGCATTTTCGAGGATGCCTTTTAGAAAACAGGATTTGCGGTGGACACTGTATCTCAGCACAGAATCATCTGAAGTCAAAAAATCAGAGCAACATATTTTTAATAGATGTTTTTCTGGACCCCAACGTTTTTATTTAACTTAAAAATATTTTTATGAAATTTTTGTGGCTGTTTGAAGTAAAAACTACGATTTTTCACGAAAAAATCCGCCATTTTTCACCTCTAAAATCTCCCCAAAGTAAAAAAATCAAAAAAGAAAAACGTTGGGGTCTGGTATTTTATATGTAGAAAATATGTTCCAAATTTGAAAAGAATCGGATAAGTAGTTTTCAAATGACGATGTCCACGGACTTTAAAAATGTGCTTTCGAGAAAAACGCGTTTGAAGTTTCTGCTCTTGCTTTCTTGCAGTATTAGATAGGAGGAGATAAAGGCCTATAATTTCTGCAGTTTTGATTCAATTGACTTGAAAATTTGACACAACATTCTTGAAATGTTTTACAATAAGAAAATAAAAAAATAAAAAAATCGATTTTTTGAAAGTGTTAGACCCTACCCCCCCCTTAAGATTTTCGATTTTAAGGTTAAAGCATTATTCGTTAATAATTTTTTGGCGCTAGTGTTTTGTCCCCAGAATTTCTCAGAAGCTGATAGTACCTGGTTGGGGTCTTGTTCGAAGAGAAGATCTTATTCGGCTCGCAAATAGAAAAGGTTCTAGTCAAATGCTCAAACCTGATCCGGTGCCTGTACCCACTTATTTGTCGGAGATCAAAGCTTTCACTAACGAACAAACTGGCGATCTACAAGCAAATATTCGCACCAGGAATATTCTACGCATCTGAGAAATGGGAATCATGTGCTCAATCCCACAAGAACAACATTTAAATAGCGCAAAATAGGATCCTGAGGATGACCTCAAATTCCCCACGACACTCCAGAATCTCTACCTTGCACGAAGTAGCAGACATTCAGATGGTAGATCAGCGAATTTCCGATACAAAAACTAAATTCATACAAAAATGTAGCACTTCTGACCATACACTTATTCAAAATCTGTATATAGTAAGATTACATGTAAATAGTAGATAATAGTCATAGGTTTTATATATAGTAGCTATAAGTAGTCTTTTCGAAAAATATCCTAACAAGCAATTCCTCAACATTGGACAAAACAATTTGAAACATTATAGAACTATCTGATGTAAGAACACCTCACATACACTAACAACTAAAGCTGAAAAGAGCAATCTGTATCACTTGAAGAAGATATATGTAAATGATTAATAAAGCTCTGAATAAAGATAAATTTAAAGTCAAATGTTACTAGGCTCTGACATCGCACACGTGTTTTTTATTGGTTTGAAGAAAGTTTGGTTGATTTTTCTGTAGTTTTTTTTCCCGAGTTTTGGTTCAAAATGTTCCGGAGACGAGACATTTTTGAATTGCTCATTGAGAGCACCCAAGCAACCAAAAGTTCTGATAACATTCCTCTATCAGGTTTGATCAGTTCAATCGTGTAATGTAATACAACTTCTTTTCAGCTCTATTTTTAAGTATATAAACAAACTTTAAATTGACAAAAAGTTCGCATTATTTGCTTAATAACTTCTAGTCAGCTTCAGAAGGCACGGAAAAAACGGAAAAAAAATACTTTTCCGCTCCTTCATATGCCTTCTAAAGTTCGCTAATTTGATTCAAATTAATCAAGTATATTTGTTACTTACTCACATTTAATTAACATGTTCTTACCAATCCTTGAATCCGAGCTTACCGCTTGAATATCGAGCAACATACTTGCTGCTCTATATGAACATCATGAGTAAGCATCGATTTTACTTGATGTGATGATGTGATGAGTTTCTTAAAATCGACTTTCCGGTTCATAATTTCTACTTTATTCCAACTTTCAAGTTGTTAAAAAGTTCTCCCGGAACTAAATGTGAACTTCATGTTGTCGTTTTCCAGGTAACGATGTGTTTGTTTATGCAAACACGGGTTGAAGTTCGAAACAAGTAGAATTAAGGCTCTTAATCTACTTCACAAACAATCATTGGCAAAAAGAAAAAATACAACAAGAAAAATACGGTTCAAAAAATTGACACTTGGCCAAAAAGTTAGAACGCGGAATAGATAAAATGTGAAATGCGAAAAAATCGACAAGTAGCAACTATTCGTAGCGAATCTGAAATAATGGCAACGTCGATAGAACTGTTCTCGCATAAGGAAAGCTCAGTAGGCCCATGGGTTGCTACGTTTTTGCTCGTTTGAAGTGTGCGTAAAGCGGGCCACAGACTACACAACATTTGTACAAATGCGATGAAATTCGATGAAATTTTGTCGCTGTGAGCACGATTTGCATAGTGTATGGCACTGCTTGAATGAGCGCCCAAACGGTTGGAGTAAAATCGGTCGGGATCGAAATATTTTGTACAAAACATTCTCCCAGCCGGGGTGGAGATGGTTTTTTTTGTTGCTGTTTTCGCCAGCAATCATTTGTGTTCGCGTGAAATATGTTTGTATAGTGTGTGGGCGAGCATAAATCAAACAATCGACGCGGAATCATCGAATTTGTACAGGCCAATTTGTGTAGTCTATGGCCCGCTGAAAAACACGCTCTCAAACCATTGGGCTCGCTATACATGGGAATTCTCTTTCTGGGTTTCTCATGTATAGTTAGCTAATGCAGAGCAAAGGCGGGAGCCATTCATGGGAGCTTTTCATCAACATGCCCTCTAGCCTAAAATTTCAACACCTATCAAGCTTTCTCCTAGTGGCGCACTAATGCCTGTCTATCCACCTTTCTTTCAAATTCTATAAAAATAAATTCTCTCTCTAGTTTTCATTCCGCCGCACATGCCATTAAAATTATAATCAATCTACTTCAAAGTTCCTATATTGCGTAGTTGCTTTTGAACGCTCGTTGGAACTAATAAAAACATAAAAGTTTACATGAGAGTACAACGGAGTTTTTTTACGAACAAAGACAAAAATACTTGCAACCCTTGATGTTGGAAAAATGAGAAGTACGTAACAAGAATTAGATTGATTTTCTTCATACCAACTCGTAAGTTCCCAAAAAGTAGAAACAGAAACCAAAAAAGAAACTTAAGAGATTTTTTTGAGTATTGGCTGAACTTGATAAAGATTGAGTGATATCCGAACTTTTGGTTGCTTGGGCAGTCACAAGGCCTGGAATAATTGAATAACCTACTGTTTGAACAAAAATCCAACTATTTGAAATCCCGATTATCGAACACCGTCATTCATCAAACAACCGGTCAGTCTCTCGCGCTCCAAAAATAGCTATTTACACATTAATTTGGCGCCACTTGAAGCATCCCATACCGAAGCTAGGTAGAATAGAATAAACCGTCTATCAGAACAACCGCATTTTTGTCCCTTTGTTCTGTGTCTCGTACCGTCTAAGAGAAATAAACGTTCTACAGTTGATCCGAACCGTCGCGCTATAGTTTTTAATTTCATTTTCTGTGGAATATTATACGTCTTGTCCAACTAACAGTGCCGTTAAATTATTACCCCCGAAAAGCCCGATATCGATCATTCCGGTAAAAACACCTACGTTCTGGAAAAAGTGATCAATATGTGATTAGAGACTGTGAAAGAAAAAAAAGCTGTGAGAAAAATAATAACTAGAGAATGCCTCAAAAATACAACGAAAATGGAAACGCTGTATCCACACAGATACATTCTTTTTTGCGAAAAATAATCGTTGGCTTCAAACTAAAATAAGTTTGGACAAAGCTATCAATGAAGGCAAATATGAAATTCTCAATTATTTCCATATAAAAAAAAGCCCTACAATACAACCAATGAGTCTGTAAATTTTAAGATTCTTCAGATCGTTGACAACGTAGAAAAGTCCCTGGATTGCGTAAATCTGTTCCAACACAGCAGCTTGCAATGTAAAAGACACACACCGTCTTAGTCGCTTTAGGCTTTAAAGACTGAATAAATTACGTGGACAACTTAAGATTAACATTCAACACCCAGTACCGAGATGGGAATCGAACCCATGTTATCAGCGGATCAGCGATTACCGTCATTCCACGCTAACCACTCGACCACCGCACTATGCGGTTTGAGGGGGCAAAAAGTCAAAAACTGAACTTTATCCGATCGCTTTTTTATTTTTTCTAGTTAATAGTTTAATGTTTGACAAATAAAATTCTCAGTTTTTCAACTCATTATCTTGAATACTGAACACACCACAGACATCAGACTTTAAAATATTGGAAAATTTATATGATGAAGAAAAAAATTTAAATCACATATATTTCTATGGAAAACATTTTTTCTTAAATTTAAAGTACACCATATGAAAGCTTAAATTAAAAGCTATCATTTGAAACATTCAAAAATTTTACACACTAAATTGATCTATGATAAAAATGAGTAAATATTTTTTTTTTCAAAATCCAAAATCTTTTAAGCCTTGCCAAAAAAAATCCTCGCAGTTCCCCATACTGTTTTCAATATCAAGATCTAGTTTAAAGTCCTAAAAACACAATGAAAGAGATTCCAGGCACCTTGTTTTTTGAGTTATAGTCAAATAAAGCTGAAAATATCATGCATATGAGTAATTTTTACCCATTAATGAGTATAAATTCAACAAAGTTGATGTTGGTTTGTCAAAAAAAAAAAAAAAAAATGTTTCTCATGAGTGATCATTCATTTCACACATTTTTCTCTTGAATTTAATTAAATTTCTTGATGATATTTATCATTTAATGATCAATTAGTACAAAAGCCGGTTTTCAAAAGAAATTAAAAGAAGGGTCAAAAATAACACCAAGCATCCTACTTTAAAAGTTGTTTATACAAAATTTTTGTATGAATTTATTTTAAGTTAGTTAAAATAGTAATTTTCATTCAAAATTTTCAACAATTACAAAATAGTCCAAATCAATCATACTTTTTGCCGCCTCATTGTATGGAACTGCCTCATAGTGCGCTGGTGGTGCTTGTGGAAGCCAACTCCACGACAAAATGGCAGCTAGATCGACACCGGATGCTTACAGGTAAGGTTCGTTTTTCAAGTGTACATATTTTCCGATTTTTAATCGAAAATATTGTTTTTTCCTTCGTCCATGTTGCAACCGTCGGCGAACACGACGGTTTTTTTTTGCAACAGTCCGGAAATGAAGAGCTAGAATTGGAATCTGAACCCGCTGCTACCGGAACAACCCCGGTGCGTTCGTGGATTAGGATCGGTCACTTGGCATTTCACTCGCCGGAAGATGTGTTCCCAAGATTGTAACATATTGAATAAAAGTGGTTCAAATTAAGTTTAAAAAAAATTTGTGAAATAAAATCAAATGAAGTGATTTGTGTATTCTTATGATAAATCAAAAATTCCCCCGTTAAAAAAAACAATAAATTTTGAAAAATCAGATCCGGAGCTATTTTTTCCTCCGGATTTTGCTAAAAATTCTAGTTAAAATTGCGGCGGCTAACTTTTTCCTCGTTTGCTCAAATTTTAGTTTAAAAATATTGCTAAATTTATTGCTTAGTTTCTAGCTGGTCAAATTTGAGCAAAAATTTGCTAAATTTCGGCCTCGAAAGTTTTGTGACGGACAACTTAAGATTAACATTCAACACCCAGTACCGAGATGGGAATCGAACCCATGTCATCAGTGGATCAGCGATTACCGTCATACCACGCTAACCACTCGACTACCGAAAGGTTTTAGGGTAAACACTAAGATTTTCGTTCGATTTCCATTGAAATAGCTGGATTTTTCAGTATTTGGTCGTATTTTTGCCAATTTTGCTTAAAAATAAGCAATCACTTTTCAAATTGCTGAACTTTCCAGCAATATCTATAGTTTGCTAGAAATTAGCAATTGAGTTGACAAACTGGAGTCTATTAGTTTTCGTACGCTGAAGCAAGGTATGATTTTTTTACCGAAGTTTGGTCAGATTTATAAAATTATTTTTATTTTTCTCTATACTCTAGCAACCAGACATCAAGTCAAGGATAAGCTTTTATTGGACAGGTAGATACTCCATGAAAGATACTAACAATATTTTTTTTTGATTTGGCTAATGATTAACACTTTGGCACAAAGCTGGCATCCCAAAGCCGGTGGTGGAATGTTGAATATAAAAAATTTCGTAAAATAAATACATCTGTTATTGAAGAATGGGATAAAATATTTTTTTTTATGCTTATTATACGCATAGCCAGTATTCAATATTTAATTTTGAATTGAAATATAAATTTGATACCAAATTCAACCAGTTATTTTGAAACAAATAGTTGGTGTCCAGCAATCTGGATGGCTGAATCCAGCAATTTAAATTGCTGGAAACCAGCATTAATGTTTGTTTTTTATCAGCAATTTAAATTGCTGGAAGTCAGCGGGACAAAAACAAGCAACATTTTGCTGGATTCCAGCAAAAAAAAAGTGGTGTACCCGATCAGGAGAGCATACCAAAATTATTAATTAAACCCATCTCAACGAAATATTATTATCTTATTCAGATATAGCTTTGATATCAAAATAAAAAAAATAGTCATTAAAAATATTTGTTTTTTACATTTAAATAAGAAATAACAAAAATGTTTACCGGCTTCATTTTATTCTTATTTATACTCTAAATCAACAATTTTCTACATTTGGGAAGAACAGCAGTTATGGTTAAACGGCCATCCAATTGGAATTTATCCATTGCTATATTAGCCATAATCCATTTCGGGGATCGGATAATTTTCTGGTTAGCCTGATCGGCCTGATTTTTCGGGTCAGCACCAAACAATTATATTTATGTTCTAGTAGACGCTTAATTTTACTCATATAACTATAGATTTTTCTGCGTGTTATATGTCTAAATCAATAAGATAGAATGTACATAAGGTCTCAGTTTAGAGTTGATCCATAACTTTATCAATTATAATTAATCCCCGGTTGATAATTTAAAAAAAAACAATATAAGGGAAATCCCTATAAAAAGATTTTTCCTACTCCAAAGCAACCACTCGCCATCTGTCATTCTTCCTGCGGGGTGCCGATTGAGCAAAAAAGAAAGTGACAGCTCACCCACTTCTCTAGCCGGCATTTGAAAGATGATTGGAGAATGGTGGGCGTGTAACATGCCGCTGGATGCCGGAATAACCATCCGAATGGATTTAGTGGCGAAAATGAGATATGACTTATAGGACGTTGGGGCCCGAACGAAACGAAACGGAACGAAACGATGATGTGTTGCGAGAGATTGTGTGTAGTTGTAGCTGTATCTAAGTAGGTATATTCAGCTCGGGACTTACCTTGACCACCTGTTACGATGAACCAATGATCGGTGGAAATGGCAACGATCCACACAATCACAGCAACGCCAATCAGGAGGGTGCAACCGAGCAGTATCCGTCGCTGCCGGTAGAATTCCTCCATTAGCGGCTTTCGCTCTTCCTCGCGGCCGATCGACGATGTCGACATGATGCCTTTGCTCTTGTTGAACGATGATGGGGTGGATGACAAATTTCTCCCCCTTCACCTATCCGCTGTTCTGTAATCCGTGACTAACCAAACAGAACGTTCCTCGGGTTCAATGTTCCGTTCGATTTGTCGATTGGCAGTTTCGTGGTTTCGGTGGGTAATTTTTCAAACCACCCTCATACACTTGGTGCACTAGGAACTATACACCCCGCAGTTTAAAGATTAATTTAAGTGATTTTTCCCCAACAACGACGTTCCACTGTATTCATCTGTTGAACTACGAGAGTCGAGTCCTTCCTCTTGCTGCTTCCGTTGGTCACATTCCCTGTCCTTTGGCTGCAGATTGCACTTGCGACGACGACGTTTGGGCACACTTTGTAACGAACCGGTCTCGCCGTGTCACTTTTTGTGAGACGTATTTTTAAACACTAAAATTAACTGATATCACAAGTAACAGTGTAGAGCACTGATCGGCCAATTATTGTCGCAAAACTGATGGGAAGAAGGCGAGTCACATTTTCACTGCGTTTTACTTCAATGTGGGACACTTCGGAGGATTTTTCCGTTGCTGCTTCTCTTGTCAATTCTCAATTCGATGGGCTGAAAAGGACAATTAAGATTTCGGTGATGATTTCAGAGGCTGGGTTGATTCGGATCGATGTGACAGACACTCCTGTCGGCTAAAGTTGTAAAAATAAATTGGTTTCCCCGGTGAGTGCACTGATACTTGATGCGAATTTTTCTTTTGCACAAACTGAAAAAAACCCAACTTTTCTTTTCCCTCTAGAAAAACACAGAAACGCAATAGTGCAACATTTCACAATCGAGCATTTGTCATACAACTAGGAGCACTAAAGCTAATCACCCAAATGCGGAAGAAATTAGTGTAAGGTACTTTTTACCGTTGCGCATCGGCTGAAAAGCAGGATTTCGATCGCGTTAAACCCGTACGCACGCCAACTGTCACGCACGCAAGAACTCTCGAAACACACTGACGACGACGGTTGGCCAAACCGGGAAAGGATTACGGAACCCTGCTTCGACTAACACCGGTAGGGCGAGCGAAAAACCGCTGCCGCTGCTTATCGCGTTCGAATGAGGAAAATTCCCACCAGACCGACTGAGCTTCCTACCCACTGACTAACTAACCTCTGACCAAGACTAAGAGACTAAGACAGTCTGTCGGAAAAACATACGGCTGAGAGAAAAACGCACAGCCGTCGTTGGTCGTCGTATGAACTAACGAAACAAGTTGCGCCTGCCTTTGTCTGCGCGCATTGCGATATTATCAAAGTTGTATACCCACTACCTCTAGTAACGTTTTCGGGATTTGTTGGCCCAAATCTGTGCGGCCCGTGTTCGTTCATACGAAAGAAGGCGCGCGCACTGTTGATGTTGCTGCTCTGCTGAAAATAGAGACACTGTGGCATTGTCATCGAGGGGATCTTCGGCGGATGCCGTCCCGACTTAGGAGTGATTCATGCGAAACAAGAAAGTTTAACGTTAAATTTTCAATTCAGTAAATAGTTGAAATATGGTTCGTCGGTAAGGAAGAAGTCCCGAAACAAAACTGTCCATTCTTCTTGGGAAACTAGCACCTCAAAAAACGAGAACGATTTGACAAATCCAAATTACAATCAAGAAACACATTCAAAGCCCGGTAGTAGTGACGATACATATGAATATGTGCCGACACAATGATTTCCAAAAGTCTTGTGGCTCTACTTTTAAACGAATTTTTCAAGGATGAATATCTTTATTATCAAAGAGTCAAGAATTACATTTTATTCAAATTTCATAGTTTGAAAGAGCTGCATTATTTTACTTAACAAAGTGCCTATTGTCCTGAAACAAGAATTTTAAAAAAAGTTGGAAATCATATAAATATGATTTTCTGTTTGCAATACGTTTCTCGATTACATACATACATTTACTATTTATACATTTCTCGATCTTGAACTATTCTTATTTGTTTTGATTTTATATCTGCCCCATTTGGCCTCATCGTGACGTTTGGCCTCATAGTGACTTTCTCTTGTATCGTCAAGATCTTTCGAACTGTATATTGCACATATGTGTAGACCAGAAAAATTAGTTGCATATATTGTTGCACAGTCTCTTTTATGTGCTTAATGTCAAAATTGATAATATTGATATTTTTTTTCCAATGATACGAGGATTTTCAAGAAAAAAAAACTCAAATTTCATAACATTTCAGTTATTTATGTACATCATACACTGAAGTAGAAAACAAACAAGCAAAAAAAAATTGGTTTAAAATTCAAGTGATTTTTGCATAGCGAATGTCACTAGAGGAGTGGCAAGTTGAAATCTTAGCTAAATTAATTTACTTATGTAATCGATTTAAATTCCATAGTCGTAATTTACTTTGCATTAAGCGGTCGGGACAGTCTTATTCATAACTTTTCAATGAATGTTACGATTGAGATTTCGTGACATTAAAATTGTCGATGTCGCCGAAACATTTCCAAAAATAATGTCATTCTAAAGCTCTTTAAGAAATGGGACACTTTCTTTTGCTGATAGATCATTTACTAGTAATCGGACAATCAAAAATTTGACAGCATTTTGCTGCCTGTGAAAAGTACTATCCGACCAATTTTTTCTAAGTTTCAAATTAACGCGTTTCTGAGATATTTACGATGCAAAGACAAAATATATATTTGCACTGTTTCCTTCAAAGTCCATCATTTCCAAATTTATAGCTGACAAAACCGTTGACTATTCAAAGAATTACTATGTAGGAGTAGTCGAAAAGTATGCGAACACTGTCAAAAATGTCCACAAAGTTCAATTCAAGCTCGAGTCACGAGTAGCGGCAAACGGACTGCCAACCAGTGATGTCAACTGTTTTTCAGATATGTCTGGAAAATTTTGAAAAAATGTCTGGAAATGCCTGGAATGTCTGGAAGTTCTGGATGGCGAACTTTCTACCCTTTCTACCTTTTTTTTTGGTCGACAGATAGCAATAATTGCAGCCTAGGGAATAACACTCATTACTTCATAAAAATCATACATTCTATACACTATCAATGCCTGATACTATCGTAGTGATGTCGGCGGTACTATGTTTTATGCTTAACTTCCTGTTTTACTACCATCTTCGTGGCATTCCTCACTCTTCAATTACTAATTCGAATCATTTCCTGCCATTTGGCAACGAAAATTTTGAATTTTTACTGTTTTGTATAAAAATTCATGTCGAAACTCAAAAGTCTGGAAATGTCTGGAAGAAATGACAAAAGTCTGGATGTCTGGAAACCTAAAAAAATGTCTGGCAATACAGGTCGGACTCGATTATCCGGAGTATTGATTTTTTTTTCACTCCGGATAATCGAATCTTCCGGATAATCGAATCATAAAAAAATGTTTTTTTTTCAGTCTGAGGATGTTAAATTGTAATTTTTTTGTGCATTATTTTTGTAAAATGCAGTGGCGTATAGCCAGAAATCATTTTTATAGGAAAAAGGGGTAAAGTCGTGATAAGAAAAAAAACAAATATGTAATATTAAACAATTACTGGTTTCACTTTACCTTGAACTGACACATCTCGGAAGTGATTTTTGTTCTCATGCTTCGTTATTCAATGAAGAATTTGTTTTTAAGTTTAAATAAACGAGAAGTTTCCTGACAAGAAATATGAATTTTATTCAACTAAAATGAGAATGTAACAAAAAAGAATATCAAAAGGGGAACATACTGAAATGACACCCTAGCTTAAGTCCCTCTTTTTCTTACTACTTTCACGTTTGTACATTTGATCATACTTTGTAAATAAACTAAAATACATTTCAAAATCCACTCATTTTCAACCGAAGGCAATCGATAATTAATTAGTTAAATAATAAATTATTAACCCGTTACTTCCCACGATTTTTTTTTAAATATTTGAACAACAAAAAAGCTTTTGTAAGGAAAGAGCTTGAACAAAAGTTGTTCCCCATGATCTCAAAAGTTTTAATTCGTTGGAAAAAGTTTTTGATTGTTTCAATAGTTGCTAGATTGTTTTTCAATAGTTACTATATCTAAATTTCAAGAAGGCTTATAGACAAGCACAATAAGTACACAAGGAAGTTTATAAAATTATTGACTGCATAATAGTAGATTTAGAAACTTGATAAAGACGCAAATGTTGTGGATCACTTGTACTACCATGGGATGTAGAGAGTTAAATACATTGACAACTCTTATTCTTACCTCTCCTGTTCCTAGCTACACACTTAGAAAAATCCAAGTATAATTACATGACATAGCATGGGTAGAAGGGAATCGGGCATTTGCATGTGATAAAACTGTTAATTTCATGTAAACTTCCTTGACATATTCAGTTATATCACACTAAAAACCCGATGTCTTTCTACCCATGCTATTTCATGTAAATTTCCGTAACTGCATAAGTAGGAGGGAATCGGCTTTTTACATGTGATAATAAGGTTGATTTCATGTAAAACTACTTGAAATGTAAAATTCATGCCATACCTTTCTTAATGGAAAGGATATTTACATGCCCCTCATTATTTACAGTGAATTAACGTTTTCAGCATTGTTTCGCAATCTAATTGGATTCATGTATTCAAAACAATTTGTTACGGCAGCTGGAATTCTCTTTTCGTCGTAATGAATTGTGATGTCTTTCAATGACTCTTCATCCTTGCCCACATAATTATCGTTTGTGTTAACTATGACCGTGACCGATGGGGAAGTTTTTATTGATTGGCAGTAGACATTAACTTAATTTTTGGTTTGCAGAAGTGCAGAATGAAAACTTTTTTTCTTGCAATGATATATGTTAAGACATTTCGAAGAAATATAAAACAACCAAATATTACTGCATTTCAATTTATTGAAAATAAATTTCAAATGTTACAAATAATCAAATTTAACTCATTATTTTATGTTTATTTCCCTTTACTACTAGAAACTAGAGTTCTCAATCTGTTGTTATGCTATTCGATGCTGATGATGATTTTAACAGCCTCCCGAGTACATCAAGCCAATATGCCATGCCAACATCAACATCATTCGTAAAAAGCAATTGGACGTAGTTGCTTTTGCTGTGCAGGCCTCTGTTGCACCGGGTTGTTATTTTTCTGCAAATGTAGATCTGTAAAATTTATGATTTTTAGTGCCGTGAAAAGTGAGAGCTTTTAAAATGTGTAACCTTTAAAAGATATAAAATTCAGAACTTATTTACTCGAAACTTTACTGTTAAGCTCGTTTGATCTCAGGGGAAAATGGAAAATTTTATTTCGTCGATAGCTCAAAAAAGCCACACAGATTGGCTTTGTAAAACATGATGTAAGTTAACAGATGAATTTCGAACCGGTCTTAAAAATTCTCAAAATGATATAATTTCTATTCCCTCAATACGAGAAGCTTCCACAGTGAAAATCCTGGGAATCGAAATGAAAACATTTGTCAGAGGTTCTAAACATTAAAACTGGTTTAAGTTAGTCTTTGAATTGTTCCTCACCTGTTTCACCATGTTATTAAACTTGTTTCTGACGCTTTTTTTTTTGAGTTATTGACGAAATAAGATTTTTTATTTTCACCCGAGTTGTACAGCGACCATCAGTTGTAAATATGTGGAAGTTAGTGATATATATATATATATATATATATATATATGGATTCTGAATAAAGAATAAAAAATCTCAACTGATACTGACATTACAGTCCTCATAATATGAGAAATTCGGAGGATGAATAAGTCTAAGCAAAAATGCAAAGAAATCTTACTTTTTGAAGTTTGGTAATTTTTGTAAATGGAAAATGAAATTCAGGATGAATGCTTACTTACGATTAGAATGCTATCTATGTCCGAGTAAAAGTTCTTTCCCATTCAACGTTTTATATTTGTCCCTTAATCGGTGGACAGAACCGGGAGAAATCTCCAATTGGGGTGTAGTCTGAAAATAAAATTTAATTAATAGCTTATGATTTCAATTTCACTTAGCCAATATTGATATCAATAACACATCACAGCTTAGTTTTAATCCTTTAATACACACCAATTTTAGCATTTCATAGGTCACAAAAATTTCATAAAATTTAAAAACTAAATAAATTTGTTATACAAAAATCAAATTGAAATCGGGAACTTTAAAGATCACTGAAAATCAAAACTACCATAACTTGTAAAGTTTGATCCCTCAAACTTCGACAAAAGTAGGGTACACGCTCCCTATTTTATACTCAAAATTAAGTTTGACGTAAGTTCAAAATGGTTTCATTCCATGACTCAAAATTTACTTATATTTTTCTCTTGGCGTGAGCTATAAATAAAGTTCATAAACTCAAAATCAGCGAAAACATGGGAAATAACGATCGTTTTAAACTTCACCACACGAACTGTACATGTATTGCAAAACCAAAACCAACTAGACTTGGAGAATTCGATAGGTTCAAGCCATATTGAAGAACAAAATTGTTTTTTTTTTAATGAAAGAGCTATCCGTGTTTCCCTTTGTTGTTTCTCAATTTTAAATTCCATATGTTGAAGTGTCATCTTCATCATAACATTGAATGCCTCGTAACATGCCTTTGAAGGCACAGAAACAATTAGTTCTGTACATATAAAATCTCATTTTCATGTGTTTTCTCAACAATAAAACATCTAAAGAAGAATAATTTTGAGTTCAGCAGCCAAACTTAGTTTTGAGTAGTCTCGAAATTGACTTAATTCTGCCCTACGGGTTTTGAGTACGCCTGTACTTGGTTTTGAGTACGTCCCAATCGCCAAAGTCAAAGTTCAGGGACGCTACTTGACTATCATTTTGAGCTTTTCATTACGTTCCTAATTATAATTTTGAAATTGCGATTAAAGAGCGTGAACATTTGGAATCCAATAGTCCTTGTATGAAAAAAATCCTATGAATAAATGTGTCATTCCTAATTAGTTAAGCAGTCGTTAGGCAACATAGAAATTAAGATAAAAAAGGTATAAAGAACAATAAAGAAACACAAGATGGCATTACTAAATCCATAGGAGTGGAAAACCGGGAAAAAATGAAAAATGCTTAGATTTCAAATTGGTTTGATTAAATCACCGACACGTGAGCACTTATCTACTTTCATTTCTTTAGATTGATAATTATTGAAACTTTTTTTAAACCTTCAAGAAAGTTTTGCATTAAACTGGTCTACAAATTTGATCAAAATGAGCATGCATTATTTATAAAACAATAGCTTTGTTGATTTTATTTGGTTTTGGGACAATTTTTATCTTAAACAATTAAAACTTCTTTTTTTATATGCGTTCCACCAACATCTCTCACTTACCCTGAAAAAAAAAACAAAAAAGGTTATAAAAATCTTAAGCCCGTTTGAAAACTAAGATTATTGGTGTAAGGACCCAAATTTGAGGAAGAGGGTTTAATCGTGTTGAATTTTGACAGATCTGCAGAACTCACAAAAAGTAGGTCTGGCGCAGAATATAACACATTGCAGAAGGTATGCCATTTAATTGTTTTTGGATGTGTTAGTAATAATACTATGAATGGCTTATATGGTATTTTCCATATTTTCCAATCTTATTATGTTAAGATATGTACCACCATTTGTTTTAAAAATAGTTTCATTCTATGAAAACAATTTTCTGAATAAGTAAGTATACATAAACATAGTGGTATACGAGCTTGATCCATCTATAGAAAATAGGGCTCTTTTCCAATACATGCAGACTCTGTGAAATAGCCTACCTTTTATATACATTTCTAAGCACTCGTCACATTTATGTGTGCATGTATATTTTGATTTATTTCTAAATTTGATTTTTTATGTCGTACACTGCAGTACCGTATAGATCACAACAATTGATTAAGAAGCGAGAAAAAGCTGAGAAACTGAGTCTTCTAGGTAAAAAACTAGACAAAAAGATTATTTTTTATAGAAGCTTGTGCACGGAACAATTGTGAGAAGACATTATGTGATCATCAAGGAGCTTGCAGTTCTGTAGAATAAGCTTAATTTTGTGTAACTAGTCTAAATTTACAAGAAATGGTTCCGGAATGGTGAAATAACCTAATCACTGAATTTGTTCTGTTTGTGAACTGTGGGACAGGTTATTTTATTCTGTAGTTTTCAGATTATTACAGAAAAAACTATTGAGTTTGAAGTGCATGACTGACAGAGGTTGCATCACCACCGTGAGTCCCATTGGTTTGCGCTGGAAAGTTCATTGGCGTAGATTGGCGGTGCGTGCCATGGACAAACGATTGCAAGAAACTCTACGATTGACTTCCATCCGCAAGAACTTTCACGCATTCCTGACTTCCGGCATTCCTGACCAATTTGCAATTGACACAAGTCATTATAAGAAAACCAAAAATGGATTTTGTTCTTATCTCAAATTCCATTGAAATTGTAGAATATATATTAAATTAAAAAAAAAAAACTCTAGAATCGTTCTTAAAATGATACAAATTTTAGGTGGAATTCTGTCCAAAAACACTCACCTCCGGATTGTCGAGCTACAGTTTTTATGTAACCTTTTTTTTTATCTTATTCAGCATAAAAAGTTTGTGCTTATACGCAGGGTCTTAGGTGTTGTCGGCCATTCTGTCTAATTCAATTCGCCAATAGGTTGTCCAATACCCGAAATTCTAAAAGGCAAAAAAATTTAAAAAACGAATTTGACAAAAAAATATCCCATCGAAAATTTACCTGTTTCTTGAAATTGCGGTTAATAACTGTGTTGTTACTATGTTGTCATGACGCAGCGGCAAATGCGCGAAAAATTTCACTTAATTTAATCAAATTTCAGTCCAAATTCAAAGAGACAATCTATTTGCGACTGATCCGAAAACAGAAATGAAAAACATGGCCGTTACTTACTTACAGCCCATGCGATGACATGTAATTATATTCAGTTGTAATGACACGTAAAATTTCTTTTTGACAATCTTTGTGTACGTTGATGGACCGATCATTTACACGATTTTTAGCGGAATGATATTTTGAAGGGAAAAATGTAAATTCCCTTCACACTACACTGTTCCATTTTCTCAAATGTAGGTTTACAATACACAATGAAATAAAATGTGAACGGAGGTTTACATGAAATAAACTTTCTTATTACATGAAAACCCCCGATTCCTTTCTGCCCATGTTCTTACATGTAAGGTTACATGGATTTTCTAGCCTTTGAATATTTGTTTATGTTTTTTACATGTCTTCTCGAGCGATTTTTGTTTAGGAGTGAAAAATATCAAAATTACGTGTATCGTAACATTACATTTTTTTTTCTGTGTACGTTCTTGCTTGACCACATATTTATATTATGTATTATAGAGTTAATGAGTTTGATCTAGAACAATACACTGTGGATAACCGAGTTTTAATATAAAGTACAACTACTATACTGTCCCTGAACCCTACTAACTCCGTCCAAAGCTGATAAAAATATTATTTAGTGAATTATAGTACTAAATTATTTAAAAAATCAAAATGAAAATTAAAAAAAATATTTTTCATTTTAAAATTCCGGATAATCGAGTCTGAAATTCCGGATAATCGAACTCCGGATAATCGAGTCTCCGGAAAATCGAGTCTCCGGATAATCGACGAGTCCGACCTGTAGTGCAAAAAGTCTGGAAGATCCAGTAAAAATCTGGAAGGTTGACATCACTGCTGCCAATCTATAAGTCATGAATCGTGACAGTACACTCAGCCGAAAACGAAACGTTGAATTCGCTTGGATTTTCACGTAGGCGCTCATTACGTGAATTTCTACTGGATTTAGGTGAGGCACTTAGTAGTTAATACAAAATCACTTGACGCTTACGTGAAATACACATAGTTGTAAGCTGTCAAAACAAATACACATCTGATTTACGTGAAAATCCAGTAATCCGCTTGGTATAAACAAAGTTGGTGCATTCTATGTGATGTTTACGTACTTCTGAATAGCTTATTCACGTGAAATCTATGTGAAAAGTAATCAGTACTCAATATGGCGCGGACCCAAAAGTTCGTGCTATCGGAAAAAGAAATTTAATAGTGATAGAGAATCTGATTGAACGTAAGTAGTAAAAATTTGGCCGCGTGTTTTTTATTTACATATTTTGCTATTTTCAGATAACTTGGAATCGGAGCGTTAGGACGGCCAGGCAACCAGTTTAGAGGCAACCCAAATGCCATTTCCGCTACGATATTATGTGAAAAGTGAAGTGAGGATAGTTTAAATCCTGTATTAGAAATAAAAAAGTGCATCGTGTATTTCAAATAATAAAATGCATCGCAAAATCATCACATTTTTTTTTATTAAAATGTACGAAAAAACTCCCTACTTCCTATAACAATGAAATCTGAGTGAAACGCAGAAGCAGTTCGAATCCCTATCCACATTCGATTAACGTAGTTTTTACATGCAACTCTTACGTGAATTCTGTTTGCTGCGCGAGCTCTGTTTGCTTCTCGAAATTCACGTAGGTTTCACGTGATTTTCATGGTGGCAAAAATCCATGTACATTTTCTCGTAGCTTTCATGTGAAGAGTTTTTTCGGTGTAGAGTAGATGAAGATTGCTGGAGTAGAACGAATAAACGATTATTGCCGTGGAGCGCTTTGCGCGAGTATGGTCTTCCATCACGGGTATAGCCTTCGTTGCAGGTCCGGATGGGAATTATGGCCACTAGCCCCAGGTGGACTTTATGGTGAAGGGGTGCATAGTATCATGAGTCACCAATTGCACCCATGGACCCAGAGTAGAAAACTGGGGGGACGCGGTGGCTCGCCGTACCTAGGAATGCAATCCCTAAAAAGGATTTACCACCTGGGTGATCAACTAATAAAAAAGGCGGTAGATGTCTCTGAAGTTCTGCGTGTTCCTACGTATGAAACCAAGAGTCGAGTAGGCTTTGCTGATCGGTGCGAAGATGTATTCGTCGAATGTCAACTTGGTGTCCAAGATGATGCCCAATTCCTTCACAGAAGAAACTCTTGCTATAGTCTCCTCACCTATGGTGTATTCAATATATAAACTGGATTTCTTGCGTGTGAATGTTATTGAGTAACTTTAAAAAAAAAGACATATACCGTCTTAGCCGATTTAGGCTCACAGACTGAATAAATGACGCGGACAACTTAAGATTAACATTTAACACCCAGTACCGAGATGCGAATCGAACCTATGCCATCAGTGGACAAGCGATTACCGTCTTACCACGCTAACCAATCGACCACCGAGACGTTTCTTCGTCTTGTTCAACAGTAATAAAAATTTTCAAGTCGTCTGCGTAAAATAATTTGTTCGATTGGATTACGACTTCGAGACACAAATAGTACGAACAACAGAGGTCCAAGAATACTACCTTGAGGAAAACCTGACGTAATCTGAAATTTTTCTGATTGAGTTGCTCCAATTTTCACGTACGCATTGCAACCTGTTAAATAAGAAAGGATCCATTACGTTAACAATTGCCGAAATCCCATTTTTTTTAGTTTTTCGAACGCCAGTATGTGTGG
Organism: Uranotaenia lowii; assembly: GCF_029784155.1. NCBI lineage: Eukaryota > Metazoa > Arthropoda > Insecta > Diptera > Culicidae > Uranotaenia > Uranotaenia lowii. Next base: position 162,348,188 of record NC_073693.1, read on the forward strand.
AAGGCTTTACTGAAGTCGAAGTACATAGCATCTGTTTGGATTTGGTTTTGCTTGTTGTCGAACAACAATGAGATAAACGACATCAAATTTGACGTGGTTGACCTTTAGCGCATAAACCCGTGTTTACAAGACAAAATCAAGTTGTGGACTGAAGGGAAGACTGCATCGTGGATCAGCCGCTCGAAAACTTTGGGGATGCAACTAAGGATGGAGATTCCCCTATAGTTTTCGACGTTTTCAACGTTCCCGGATTTGTGAATTGGAGTTATGGAAGCTGCTTTCCACGCTAACGGAAAAATTCCCTCGGATAAAGATCGGTTAAAGATTATCCTCGCAGGATGGTACAGGCTCGTGGCACATTTTTTAACAAATGCAGTTCGGCTAGGACTTCGTCATCGGTGAACGTAACAGGAGGAAGGACCACGTTGTACTCAGGCAAGCCATTCAAGTACGATTCCTCCAAAGGTGGTAGATTATTACTGAACACTCTTCGAAAGAACGACGAGAACATATTTGCAATTTCCGGCGGGATTCCATCGCAAAACCTGTTGGCAGGTTTTGGACATTTGAAAATCTCAGATCTGCTTGGATCGCATACAAAAGCCAGGCAATCGCCCTTTCATGTTACGAAAATTGTTAACCTGACAGAGACCGATAAGTCCTATTGATTCAATCACAAGTGATTCTTGATCAGTGCTAACGTTCAATGGAATTATACAACCGATATCATCATCAATGACCCAATCAAGGCGTGAGAGATTATAATCGCCAACCAACACAATTTCGTCAGGATCGCTTATTTTCTGTGATAATTCGTTCAAACACGTTCAATTACTAGTTCCTGGTAAAAATTTCATAGTGGCTAGTACTGGTAACTATTAATAAGGCTGGAACAAATATCAATTTTTTCTTTTGTAATCTCCCCCTCCCCTTCGAAATTTCCAAAAAACCCGAAGGGGGGGAATAAATAAAGTTTGAAGTTATTTATGAAAATTTCGATAAATAATTCCAAAATCTGAAAGATTACAGAACCAAAAAACAAATTTAAGAAGATAGGAGTTATTCCACCCTTTTGTGTTCCTGATTTGATTGAATTATTTGAAAAAAATTAACTTGATTTATAAGTTTTGAACAACGATATAGTATGCAATTTTGTTGCATACAAGCTACCGTGCAATTTATTCCAATTTATTTGTTTTTCGCATTATTTTTCATTGTCCCCCCCTTCGCGATGTTTCAACTCCGAGTGACAAAAGAAGGATTTGAAATTTGTTCCAGCCTAATATGTAATGTTAACCTCCTACATTGATTCTATTAATAATCCCACCATTGCTCGCTACCTTTTGTTTCAACTATCCTGCCGATAAAGTTATACAGGTACACAGATTTCTCAATCGGTCCACGACAAACACAAAACACAAGGCCCACACTCGAGCCCATGCGCGCCGCCTGGTGACAAGAAGAAAGCCGCCTCGGACCGTTCGGAGAGCCGCCGCGTGCTGCATGCTGCATTGTGAGCAGTGACGCCACATTTCTATCGGTATTTTGAAACCCAAAAAAATCTTTAATCGGTATGTAAATCCTAAAAATCGGTATTTGAGGTGGATATTCAAAAATTCAACTTTCTAACGTATTTTTCTTTAAACAAAAGCTTGCAATAAACAGCAAGTCTAATAACTCTTATGAATGTTAACTTTTACTTTAAAACTAGCTGACTTAATGTGTTTTAGCATATATTATTGGTATTGGTGTTCTAGGTAACTAGCTTACACAAAATCTGTGTAATGACATGTACATATTTTTTTTTTAATTTTAAAACTATCTGCTTTTGCTGACGAAAGCAAAAATCACAAATGAAAATTCAGCAGAAAATCCGAAATAAGTGTTTTCCAGTACTCATAACTGAATGGAAATTTAATTTAAAAGTTACCGTTTCATAAGAAAAAAGGGGCATGGCGAGCACCTTCAGGTTACACGTTGGTAAGGCATATAAATTAAGTAAAAACTTGAAACTTTGATGTTTGGCTAAAGAAGGATGTAAATTTGATAAATTCGATAAGGCAATAATTGAACCAGGTCAACCTAAAGGAAATTTTAATTTAGCAAGCACTTACAAATCCAATGGCTGTTTGACGTTCGAGGTAAATATGGATCCAAGTTGATGGTCTTCGTTTTATTTATTTAGCTTATAATATTAGATATGAATACTAGCGATTAGAAAAAGAAATGATTGCAGAAAGTTGAGAGAGTTGTTGCTTCAATTTTTTATAGCCAATAAAAAAAAAATTTTATTTTATGAAAAATCATGCATTAGTCATATGAAAATACAAGAATTTTATGCGAAAATAAATGAAAGATGTGCTCTAAAAGAAGATGTTTCTCCGAAAAAGATTAAAAAAACACATAGTTTTACTATAACTGAAACCCATTTTGCATGGCGTGGTCTTGAATTCTGTGATCTCTGCAGTTTAGGTACTTATGATATAATCTATTTGGCTAACAAGATGCAGACGCAGTGTTCGGCACTAAAGCGCTAATCCGCAAATCGCTAATTAGTCCGCTAACTTTTGGTTTGACAAGTCATTAGTGCTTATGGTTACTTAGGTAATCAGGCATTTCGAATGGTCTCAATGTAAGAGTGCGTACTAGAGTCAAATGATAGGAGTATTCTGGGTCACCTCACAACACAGTAACGCAGATTAACCAAGATGGGTAAGCAACAGGTGTTTCGATCTGTCAACTTTCAGAATCAGCCATGTTGATTGCTTCGTTGCGTTTGTTTACCTTTAATTCATAGAACAGCTGAGACCTAAGCTTGCCTTTAAATTTTAGAACATCGAACAATGTCGAGCTTGTTTACATCCTTTAATTGATTTATTGTTTTAAAGTAGTTGAAATATTCAGATTCCAAAAATTAGTTCTTTTTTTTATTTCACAGATCAGTTTATATAAAATGAGAAAAAAAATCATCAGAGAAAAAATTTACATTATAAAGCAGTATGTACATTCAATTATTCGTTTTGTATTCGATTTAGGTTCGAATAGATATTGTATGAAGATTCACGTTTGGAAACGCTTCTGTCATGAGAATCATACAAGTTTGGAAAAGGTCAAACTGGTTGAAGATTTTACCAAAAAAAAAAAACTACACTATGTTTGCAAAGCATTGGAATAAAAAAAACTTTAGATTCAACTATAATCCACAATATTAACAGTTAATTTTTTATTTATTTATTTTTATTTACACTGTGCAGGCGGATTGAAGATTATACCGATGATATTACATACCGTGTGTCTGATTGCACTTCAAATCTCGACATACCCCATCTGGCGACCAGTTGAACAAGGATTATGATTATATTCAAACAGTGTATGTATTTCCTTGAAATGTTAGCATCTCACGAGACAAGAGCTTTAATGCGATCGTCAATTGAGATTGACCTTAAGGAACTTCTATTGGCAGTCGCAGAAGGTCAAAGCCTACAGCTTAGTCCATTGGCTTTGAGGTTGAGCCTTTGCAGAATACTTTAAAAGTTGTACAGATCAAAGTTACGCCACGCCAGCTACCGAACTTTGTCTTCTTTCTACGGGACCTTTACGCGGATAGCTTGAATGAAGTGGAAATGTTGCAGTGGAATGAATTTTGAGTTAAAATCTTAAAAATCGGTATGAAATCGGTATGTGTTGTCGATTGACAACTTCAGAATTTCCGGATTATAAATACGCCGAGTGTGATTAAGGTCTATATTTTAAATCCCTGCGATGATACAAAGTGTGTTAGGATTTATACTTTTTAGGTTATCTGACAACTCACGTTTAGTCATTCATCCGTGTTTTCGGAATCTTATTCTGAGCTATGCGGACAATGGATATTTCCGTTTAACGTTTAGATACGATGCCTAAATCAAGTTAGGTTCACTGAAAGCAATGTTCAGGAGTGAATTAGAGCCCTAGGTAGGGATTGATTATTACTTACACCATTAAAAGCACTACGTTCGCTACAGATCCTTGTCTAAGATACTGCCTAAAGATGCCCAATCAGGTTAGGTTTACTGTAAACAGCGCTAATGAGTGAAATGAAATCCCTAGACAATATGAATCATTACTTACAGCGTTAATAACACTTTTTAGTGAACACTTTCGCTTATATTAATGCCCTGAACTGATTTGCACACCGGAAGGTAGAATTAAATTTAATGAATTTTCTGTTATTCGAAATATAACTTCTTACGATACGATATCTGTTGCCAAAGCACGTTTTCAATCTTCCCGCTCGCCGCGAGTTGTCCAACCTTCTTGACGTTTCTCTTTTTCTTCTGTCAGGGCTCCGCTGACAGCGGGTTGAGAAGCAGCATAACGAGGGACCTCGTAACACTCCCCCCCAGTAAGACGATGTTTCTTACTTCGGACTCGGCTTACTACTATGAACTCCTACGTCCAACACGGCGATCTTGACTGCAGGTCTCTCGTAGATGGATTTACAAGTTTGAACCCAGGCTCTCCTCACTTGACCATCGCGACTGGTCGTCTTGATTACTCGTCCTTTAGGCCAGCAGTCTCTAGGCAGATCGGGATCGGCTATCACGACGATGTCATTCACTTCGATGGGTTTTACTGGTTCATACCACTTGGTTCGCCGGGTTATTTCGGGAAGATAGTCGCGTAGCCATCGCTTCCAAAATTGATTTGCAATTGCCTGAGATACCAGCCAGCCTCTCTTTAATGTTGTCGAATCATCGCTAATATCCGTCAACGGTTTAGACCCATCCGAACTGCCTAACAAAAAATGATTAGGTGTCAGAGCGTGACACGATTCATAGTCAACAGGCACATGAGTCAGCGGGCGTCTGTTCAATGTAGCTTCTATTTCGGCAAACGCATTTCGTAGCTCTTCGTCGTTCGGTTTTCTTGAGACTTGCAGCTCCGGTAGTATTCGCTTCACGGACCGGACGAGTCGTTCCCAGCTTCCGCCCATGTGTGGGGAAGCGGGAGTGTTGAAAATCCAATCCGTATCCGAACTGATGAATTCCTCCGCCATTGAGTCGTGATTAAGTTTTGATAAAGCTTCTTTAAGTTCTCTGTGAGCTCCAATAAAGTTCGTTCCTCGATCGCTGTAGAATATTGCCGGTGAACCTCTCCGAGCGATGAAACTTCTCACGACCATAATGCAGGAACTCGAAGTCAGACTATAGGCTACCTCTAGGTGAATTGCCCTAGTAGTTAGGCAGACAAATAACGCTCCCCATCTTTTCTCTGTTTTGCGCCCAACGACCACTTCTAGCGGGCCAAAGTAGTCGATTCCTGTGTGGGTAAATGGTCGGGTGTGAGCAGCCAATCGAGATGGCGGCAAGCTGGACATCTTTGGAGGACGAGGCTCTGCATAACGATTCTTACAGTGTTGGCAATTGGATCGTACTTCATTGCAAACACGTCGAAGGTTAGCAATGTAGAACTTTTGACGAATTTCGTTTACAATCGTTTCTCGGTTCTGGTGGTGATATTTGTCGTGATACGATGCCACAATCAGTTTGGTGAGCGCATGATTCGATGGTAAAATAATTGGGTTAACCGTTTCGGGGTCTAAATATTTACATGCACCTGTTCTGCCATCCATGCGAAGTAACTTTTTCTCATCCATGAAGGCTGATAGTTTATAAATAGGACTTCGCTTTGATACTACTGTTACGCCTGCCTCGAAACTACGATATTCTTCTTCATAAACCTCTACTTGCGCTTGACGATAGTGAAGCTCTTCAGCTAACTGTAGCTCTTCCCGTTTTAGTACACCACAATTTCCCGCTCGACGAAGCTTTCTCAAGTACCTAAGTACGTAGGCAGTGACACGAACCAATCGTTTCCATTTGCTGAAGTCCTCAGCGCGAAATACTGCCTCAGGCTTTTCACAGTGTATGTGCAGCGATACTTTAAGTTCTTCGTGTGTATTTAGTTTTTTCAAATTCACTATCGGCCAGGTGCTTTCGGACTGACGTAAGAATGAAGGGCCTACGAACCAACGTGATGTCGGGGAAAGATCTGATTGTCGCTGCCATCTTGTTCCGTCATCAGCCACATTCCACTTAGTGGGAACCCATCTCCAATCAGATTCGCAGGTTATTTCGAGTATTTCGCTGACTCTAGCTGCTACGAAAAGACTATACTTACAATGGTCTGATAAAATCCATGAGAGTGCGTTGCGTGAGTCAGTCCACAGGAATGTTCGTTGAATTTTGATTGTCAGACTGTTTTTGATTGACGCAGTTAGCCTTGCGCCAACAACCCCTGCTTGTAATTCCATTCGCGGGATCGACAGGTATTTGAGGGGGGCCACACGAGTTTTAGATCCAACCAGGGAACAGTAGATGGCATCGTTACTTTCATAGCGAAGGAACGTCACCGCGGCCATTCCGTCTTGGCTTGCATCTACGAACGTGTGCAGTTGGACTTTGACGTTCGGATCTGGTTCGTTCATTAAATGATAGCATCTAGGAATCCTCAGATTTTCCAGGGAGGGTAGAACACTTATAAATGCCGTCCGAATTCATCAGTTCGGATACGGATTGGATTTTCAACACTCCCGCTTCCCCACACATGGGCGGAAGCTGGGAACGACTCGTCCGGTCCGTGAAGCGAATACTACCGGAGCTGCAAGTCTCAAGAAAACCGAACGACGAAGAGCTACGAAATGCGTTTGCCGAAACGATGCTCCCTAAATTTGATTAGTGTTGTGACCAAGGAAGCCAGTTGATCAGGACCCGTTAGCAACACTGAATTGAGTGAGATGCCATTGTAAGAGGCAGCGGCGTCCCAAACCACTCGAATTTTTCCAGGTTTGTTCGGATTTGTTATCGGAAAGATTGGCAAGTACCAGACAGGATGCTGATCGGGCCAGGTGCTCTCAGAGGGGACTAATTTCTCAACGTAACCTTTAGCTATGTAGTCGGCGATTTTATCTGTCAGCATTCGCTTCAGTTCCGGATTCTGCTTCATTCGTTTTTCCAAATGTTCGTATCGGCGCCTAGCCATACTTTCGTTGTTAGGAAGACGAATGTGGTCATATCGCCATAAAAGCCCGGTCTCGTAACGCTCCTTGGTTAGCCGTGTTTTATTGTTGAGGATCTTCAGTGCTCGTTCATCTTCTTTTGATCGTATGTCATCTTTTAGTGTCGTGATACCTATGCTTTCCAATGCGAAGTAGTCGGTCAATGCCTGATTCAATTTATTATCCAGGTGTACCTCTTCTTCTATCCCACTCGAACATGTGTGAAAGTAACAGTGGACCATGCTCACAGCGAAACTATCTGTGCTCCCTCCATAGACGGACCAGCCGAGGCGAGTTTTAAAGGCCACTGGACCTCCCGTATTTCCTTCTCTACTTTTTTGCACTAAAGAGATTTTTACATGCTGGATTCCTATAAGAATTTGCGGTCTTGCATTTTGGTACGAGTCGACGGGCAGGTCACGAAGATGATTGTATTTACGTTTCATGTCGTCGAAGTCAAGGGTTTGATACGGTAGTTGAAGTTTGCGAACGGTACGTACGCCGTCTAATTGGTGTTTTTTACCACTTCGTCCAGATATTTGGAGATTTACCACCCGGGAGTCGGATTCGTGTCGTTCAGTTCCCCCCGTCCATTTCAAGTAAAGTGGGCGTTTTTCCCCGAAAATTCCCAATGTGTTAGCCACTTCTTCGTCTAAAAGCGTAAGGTGGGATCCATCGTCGAGAAACGCAAAGCAATCAAGCTCTTTTCCATTTCCGTAGAGCTTGACTGGAACGTATCTAAGCAGAGCAGAACCCGAATTAACCTGGTGTGTGTTACAGGAAGGATTTTCTGCGGTAACTTGCGGTTGTATGCCTTTATATTTGTGCAGTAGAGCGTGATGTTTGTATGTACAACCTTGTTGACCACAGAGGGGAGTAACGCAACGTCCTCTGTGCCGTTTTAAACATTTTCTACATATTCCTTTTTCTCGAACAGAATTCCATCTGTGTCCGTAGGTCATTCCCCGGAATTTACTACACTGTTCAAGGCTGACGCAACTTCCTTTGCATAACGGGCATCCAGTATTAACATGGTGCGTCAGCGTTGAGGTTGTCTCTTCGTGCGGGGATTCATAATCAGAATCTACAGATTCCACATGAGTGTGGAGCGAAGCCTTCGTTCGACGGGAGCCATAATCAGCGGGTCTGCTCTTCGAGATTGTTGGTTCCGTTACCACACATGCGTCCTCTGCATACGTATAAAGCCAATCACTGAATTTTGCGAGATTGACTTTCTTCCTAGAACGCTGATGTCGGGCCCATTTCATTTTAAGTTCCTCCGGAAGTTTACCAACAAGATTTTTAAGTAAGGAGGTGTCCCGTGAATATTCCTTCTTGCCACAGGCGTCTATCGTGGCGCTGAGATTTTGTACCGCTAGGGAAAAATCTATCAATTTATCGGTGTATTCCACTTTCAGATTAGGCATCGCTCGAATTTTTTCTTCTAGAACGCCTATGACAAATTGGGGTTGACCGAACCTCAGACGCAGCGCGTTTAGGACTTTTGGGACTGTAGACGGGTGTATCAAGAAACTTCGCACGGCGTTGAGAGCATCTCCTTTAAGACAGTTTCTTAGACGAATTAAATTCTCTTCGTCATTGAAGTGACACATGTTGGTAGTACTTTCGTATGTAGATACGAACATGGGCCAATCTTCGGGATTCCCCGTGAAAACTGGTAGGTCTCTTATCACTTGTCTGGCTGCAATGTGACTACGATCAAGGTTACTGGCATTTCGGTTACTTCTGGTAGTCCCCTCAGCTTTACCCGACTTTATCGGCCTGGAGGAGATGCGTTTCGGTGTTGACTGTTTATGAGGTCTAAAATTTTCTCTTTTTGATGGCTCGTCTTTCACAGAGTCGGCTTCCGACGAATCAGTGTCCGTCGACGTCTCCGATTCGGAACTCTGGTTACTACTGCAAGAAGATCCGTGTTTTCGACTGCCCTGGATTTTACTGGGGGATACCGATTCCTGTAGCCATTTGTTAACGTCGTTCATGTTTTGCTGGTCATCCTTAACTGAATTTGATTCCTCGAGCTCGGCTATCTCTTCCAATAGGCTGAAGCGCTTTTCCATTAATTTTCTTTTTTACTCTAGAATCTCTTGCTCCGCCTCCACCTTGCGTAACTGAATCTCAAGGAGAGACTTCGCTGATCCTCTGGATGAAACCGAGCCTACCTTCGATGCTCGAGGTGCTTCTGGCTGTTTACGGAACTGTAACTGCAATTCTTTTCTTTCAATAAGCTTGCTTGGGCCCGGGTTGTTCAAGGGCAAATCCTCTTTAGGTCCCTTGTGTGTACGATTCAGTTTTTTCTCACATTTTTTGCAGCTCCAAGGAACGTTTTCACCTTCCACTTCGTCGGTTACACCCACACATCCGTAATGGTGCCAGAGTGAGCAATGATCACATAATACCATACGGCTGTTGTCACATTGCTCACAAATTTGGCAATTGAATCCAACGGTTTCGTGAATGATCTCTCCAAGTTCTGTCGCAGCTAGCGTAGTTCTATCCAATCCCATGTCCGGTCAGCAAGCAGTAAGATTTTCGTAAACGGATTTAAAAGATGTTGTCGATTGACAACTTCAGAATTTCCGGATTATAAATACGCCGAGTGTGATTAAGGTCTATATTTTAAATCCCTGCGATGATACAAAGTGTGTTAGGATTTATACTTTTTAGGTTATCTGACAACTCACGTTTAGTCATTCATCCGTGTTTTCGGAATCTTATTCTGAGCTATGCGGACAATGGATATTTCCGTTTAACGTTTAGATACGATGCCTAAATCAAGTTAGGTTCACTGAAAGCAATGTTCAGGAGTGAATTAGAGCCCTAGGTAGGGATTGATTATTACTTACACCATTAAAAGCACTACGTTCGCTACAGATCCTTGTCTAAGATACTGCCTAAAGATGCCCAATCAGGTTAGGTTTACTGTAAACAGCGCTAATGAGTGAAATGAAATCCCTAGACAATATGAATCATTACTTACAGCGTTAATAACACTTTTTAGTGAACACTTTCGCTTATATTAATGCCCTGAACTGATTTGCACACCGGAAGGTAGAATTAAATTTAATGAATTTTCTGTTATTCGAAATATAACTTCTTACGATACGATATCTGTTGCCAAAGCACGTTTTCAATCTTCCCGCTCGCCGCGAGTTGTCCAACCTTCTTGACGTTTCTCTTTTTCTTCTGTCAGGGCTCCGCTGACAGCGGGTTGAGAAGCAGCATAACGAGGGACCTCGTAACAGTATGTTTTGCCAAAAATCGGAAATCGGTATATACCGATTCTTGGTCAAAATTTTTCTCAAAAATCGGTATAAATACCGGAAAATCGGTATGTGTGGCATCGCTGATTGTGAGCCACTGCGTGCTGTTCTGTGAGCCAAAAGGGAGGCCGCGTACGCCGCTCGGTTAGGACGCGCAGTGAGCTATTATAGCCGTTCCTGTCTGACTCGGCTGCTCTAGCAGATTTCGGATAGCGCATCTCGTCGACGAGAACGAGTGGAAAAGATTGAGGGAGCGTGTTATTGTTTTAAGTACGCAACGGCCAATTCCTTTGTATAAGGATGAAGAGTTTCGCTCGAGAGAAATGGTTTGCGTGTGCCGCGCGTGGCTAGAAGAGTGCGTTTTGATGAACCCTGCTAACAAAATTGATATAGTTGGCACGGCAGATCATCTGCGGCGGTGGAGGAGATCTGTCGCAAACTGAAACGCGGAGCAGGAAGGATTGGAATAAATATTAATACGTCCAAGACGAATTTGCTGGCCTACAGATCCGAGACAGACCGAGCCCGCTTGTCCAGTAAAAAACAAGGTGAAGACTTTGTCTATCTCTGCTCACTAGTGACCGCAGACAATAACACCAGCCGTGAGATTCGGCGGCAGGTTATCAGTGGAAGTCGTGGACTCCACAAGCGACTACGGTCGAGAAGACTTAGCCCCCGCACAAATTGTAACCTGTACACTACTGTGACATAAGACTGAGTCGATTTGGGGTCATTTTTGATTCTCAAACCCTGGAGTCTAAAAAGCTCATCCATGATTTTTGCAGAGTTTTTAAGTAACGTTTACACGAATAATTTTGATCTTTGAGGTTTGTATAGGAAAATTGAATATTTTGTACTGAAAAATCAACATCATTTGTATTTCTTCTGTGGAACCGAGCCTGCTAATGAGTTTTGTGTCAAATTATAAAATTTTCTAAAGTAAATTTTGCGCCGAACAACTTTTTACAAGACCGTAGCTTCGTATCATAAAAGACAAAAAAAATTATGAGGTGTTGAATGGGGGCTATACTTTGGGGGAATACTTTGCGAGATACCAGCAGTCAATTGAATTTATTGTTTTTAATACCAATAGGCATACCTCTATTCAACAGCTTATAACCTTTTTGCCTTATTTGATACTAAGTTATGGTTTTCGACAAAGTAATTCATCGGAAAATTTTCTTTAGAGAATTTATAAATTGATGCCAAACCATTATCAGCCTCGGTTCCACAGAAGAAACAAAATGATGTTAATTTTTCAGTACAAAATATTAAATTTTCCCATACAAACCTTAAAATTCAAATTTATCCATGTAAGGTTTCTTAAAATTCCTCAAAAAAAAAACATGAGTTTTGACCCAAACGAAGCTTTTTAGGCCCAAGAGAAATTCAAAAATGACCCCAAATGGACTCAGTTTACTTTGACAAGCCATTTGATATTCTCTTAGGTGCTCCGTAATGTTAAGCAATGTCAAATATTATATGAGTTGAGTAACATATATGATGGTGTATTTTTGAACCATTTTTATTCTAAGAGTAAGTCCAATGAATTCAGAACCGTTGTACAGTACTCACCTTCATTTTGTAACTCATAGTTCTGGCAAAAACTGCGCACCGTCACAAAACGGATGAGTTTCAACTTGGAACGATAAGAGAGGGTACTAAAAACGATGGTCTAGGAACTTGACTTCAAGTTAAGGGAAAATACTTCCTTAGTTGCTTCCAATTATGTATTCAAGTATGAGCGAGAAGTCAGAACGTAAGGAATAACTTTCAAAATTATAGTGTCGATAGGATGATTTTTAAACAGTGTATGAGAAACTGATGAAAACTGTTTATTTTATAAAAACTCGATTTCAGGATAATAGATAAAGCTAACCCAATCAATGTAAAAACCGTAGTAAAACTATAATATCCCATCAAAACGCCCGTAAATCATAAAGCAGCAAGCAAAATGTATGTTAATTGTAGCAATTCACTCGTGCAAATTAATCTCAACCGCTCTCCTTTCTTCACACATCGTTAACTCTAATTGAAATACGAATATCAAGTGCGCAGACATCCTTCAACGACAATCTAACTCTGGTAGGTACCTACATGCAACGCGGCGTGAAAACTTCATCGAATGTCTATGTGGCTTTATAAATGACGTCGATGACTAGCGTAAAAACTGTCTAATTGCCACGGAGCGGCCGGGCGGCGTGGCGTTTGGCAGTTTGGAAAGGGACTTTGAGATCTTTAATGAACGGTTTTCCTTGTTCCTTCCCTTTTGCTGACACGTTAGGTCCAGCAACCGATTTCGGACGGGTGTGAAGATTTGGATAATCGCCATGAAGTGATACTCCATTTATCGTGGAATTTCATAGTAAGTTACTATGTAAGAGAAGTTTGTTTCATTCTGAGGAGTGCCAAAAATTATTCGTCATATCAGGTTTGACAGATGTGTCGACAAATGGAAAACGGAATTTTGATTCATATTAACAGAAATGACCTAATGAACCAGTTAGAGTTTTCATCGAACATGGATAGTAATTGTAGCTAGAGTCTTTGTATTTGGGATGCCGTTGGGTATGTTTATAATTTTTAAAATTTTCATAGAAATTAAAGAAACCTTGCAGTAATTCAAACGTGTAGCACTGATAAATTTACGCAGAATCCCATGACATGTCATATCAATGCTTCTGGTACACGCATTTAATGTTCAGATAATCACGATGTCCACAAAGTCAGCAGCATGTGGCCAAATCTTTCCAAACAATGACGTCATTGTAATAAATAAACAGCACATTTGTAAAACAGAACATCACACTGAAGTCCAACCAGTATCTACAATTCGAGATCATATAAATAGTTACTCATAAAACGTGTCGCTACGAGACAAGAAAATAGAATTACCGATATACGATCGCGAAAGGTGCGGAAAAACAAGTAACAAACTCCCGAAAACAGGAGCGTACAGATGATGATGATGATGGGTGTTGGTGTTTTCGCATGAATTGTTGTAAGCAAAACATTATTTTTTGCACTCTGCAATTGGCTGAATAACCAGCAGCATTTACTAGACCTATCGATGTCGCTAAAAATAGAAATCAAACATGTGGTTTTTCCGTACGTCTTGCTTGAAACACGTTTTTCCTGCCACCCTTCCCTTCATCTAGACTGCGATCAGTGAAGGAAAAATGACCAACAATTTAAACGCCTCCACTACTCGTGACTTCCTTCATTTTTTCCGGTTGCTTCCCTTGGAAGCCGCAAAATCCAGCGGAATTAACCAAAATCCACAAATCGCTCAGTGAAACTTAATTTGGTCCGAATAATTTAACATCAATGTACGTTTGTCTCAACAAGTAAATATATCAATCTCGGCGGGTGGAGTAGGGTTGGGAAAACTCAAAGCGGAGGCTGAGGTTGTGTGTTGAAAATTAAACAGAGTCATGCTGCTGTTTTTTTTTTCCTCGATTTTCTTGCCCGGTGAGATTACGCACTTGACTTTTGGCACGAGTCTTTTTAAACGGACAGAAGAAGAAAAAATCAAGCAAAGGCAAACCACCCGGCGGGCGAGCACATTATTCAGTACCGACCGAGGTTGAACTTCGGGAGCGTGTCTTAGCTCATTGAAGTTATAGAAAATTGACAGAAACTGTCTGCGAACGAGTGAAAATAATTTACAATATTATTTTACGTCAGTTGGACTTTACGCAATCGGGGATGTGTGAGTCTGGAGAAAATTTTCTGGAGTTCATTCAAGCTGAGCTCGGAAATTTGTTAACTGGTTTGGAGGAAGTGAAGATCAGTTATTAAATATCTTGCGTAATTTACCGTGGCTGAATTAAATATTTACGAAATCGTATCATTGTTCGAATATTTATGTCACATTTGTTGAGACGAAAGCTTAGTTCATTTGGAAATGGTACACTTTTTTGCAGATAGCTTTTTTTCTAGTTATCGGAAAAGTATTTTGTTGCCTGTAAAAAGAACTATCTGAACTAATTTTTTAAATTTTAGAGCTACCGCAATTTTTTAAGATATTAACGATGCAAGAGAATAAATAAAATAACATTTGCATAGTTTTCTTCAAAATTCATCAATATAAAGGTTGTCCACGATGAAATTGTCACACTATAAAATTGCTTTAACTTGTTAACCATTGGGTAGAATTTAATGAAAATTTAGGTTGATTTAGTTCATAGTGTATTGTTTACATTCTGCAAGTTTTATAGTTCTGTGACCAAAATTCGCAGAAATGGAGCCGAAAGAACAACTCATGCATGATAAAATCTTGCGCATTCATCACGAGAACAAGGATCTCTCGCATCGTTCCATCGCTAAAACGTTGGGAATCGCGAGTTCCACGGTTTCGCGAGTGATTAAGTAGTACGAGAACGGAGAACGAGTACGAACGATTGACCACAAATCGGAAGCCCAGAAGTGAAGGAGTAAGTATTACGTACAACACTAAAAATCACAACCGCGTAGTTGGGGCCTTCAACCGAAACCCGAACGCTTCCGTTCGGGATGTGGCTAAGAAGCTGCACCTAAGCCAAGTTTTGTCCAGAAGGCCAAAACTAAGGCAGGGCTTCAAACGTTCAAGGTAAAAAGGCCCCTTATTGCGACGAGAAGCAGAACAAGTCCGCCAAAACCCATGCCAGGAAGTTGTACCTCAACATGCTGACGAAAGTTGAATCACTAATCACACTGACATGACACTTAGAACAAAAATTCAACCATTTTCTGTCTAGTTTTTTGTTATCAGATTTTGCAGGTTCGCAATACCGACGGCAGGTGGCGAACCTAAAAAATTAGACAAAAAATGCCCTGTAGGAAAAATGTACCTGTTTAGCCTGATTTTATCGCAGAAATTGCCTGTTTTTTTTTTAAATTGGCTGGCATTTCCTATCTGGGATAGGATTTCTTCAAATCGATCGATGGAAAAATTATCCAGAAAACGAAATCAAGTGTCCAGTTAGCATGGTCAGTGGTTGAATGTTGCATCATGGACGACGAAACATATGTGAAGGCCGACTTCAAACAGATCCCCGGCAATCTGTTTTCAAGGCCAAGGATAAGTTCAGCGTTCCGGAGCATGTCCGCACTCAGAAGATATCCAAATTGGCGAATAAATTCCTGGTTTGGCAAGCCATCTGCACGTGCGGGAAGCGGAGTGCACCTTTCGTGACCCAGGACACGATGAAAGGACTGGGGTACTTGAAAGAGTGCCTCCAGAAGTGGCTGCTTCCTCTCCTGAAGACCCACAACGTCCCAACAATCTGCTGCCGGGATTTGGCCTCATGCCACTACTCCAAGGACGTGTTGTTGTATGCGGACAATAAGGTCAATTTCGTGTCGAAAATGTTCAACCTTTCCAACACTCCGGCCCCATCGAGAAGTACAGGTCAATTATGAAGCAGCACCTTCTTAAATGACCTAAGGTAGTGAAGACAGTCGAGGAACTGAAGAAAGTATGGGTTTACATGCGAAAAACGGTAGTTTCACAGGTTGTACGTAATCTTATGGCCGGTTTTAAGGCCAAGGTGCGGGCATTTGCGTATGGACTGTAAATAAAATACGAGTAAAATGGTAAAATGAAGTTTAATAGTTAATTTTCAATCCCTGAAAATTTGATGGCAATCGGATGAAAACTCGAATTTTACGAATCAATTTTGTGTGTGGCAATTTCATCGTGGACACCTTTTAAAATCGATAGCTGGCAAAACCGTTGATTCTTCAAAATAATCTTGTGCGTAAGTGGTGAAAAAATATGCAAACCTACCTACCTACCTGAGGGTCCAGCGCCGATTGACCGGCGCATAGGGCTGAGATAAAAGATCTCCACTGCTGGCGATCCGGAGCCAGCGTCTTCACTTGCTGCCAGCCAAGGTTCTCGTCAACTGTGCGGATTTCAGCGGCTAAACTTCGCCGCCACGAGCTTTTGGGCCTGCCTCTTCTTCGATGCCCATCTGGATTCCAGTCAAGCGCCTCTCTGCAAATCTCGTTTTCATCTCTTCGCAGCGTGTGCCCAATCCATCTCCACTTACGTTCCCGAATCTCGATTTCTAGCGCCTTTTGATGACACCGGCGATGAAGTTCAACGTTTGAGATCCAGTTGCCAGGCCACCAAGCGCGGATGATGTTCCGCAGGCAGCGATTCACAAAAACTTGCAGTTTTCGCGTCGTCACCGCATATGTGCACCAAGTTTCACACCCGTACAGCAATACGGATGTGACGTTTGAGTTGAAGATTCGGATCTTAGTTCGTAGAGAGATCTGGCGTGACCGCCAGATGTTTCGGAGACTCGCAAACGCAAATCGGGCTTTTCTGATCCGGGTTTCGATGTCCTTCTTGGTACCTCCATCAGGCGTAATCTGGCTACCAAGATACTGGAAGCACTCCACTGTCTCAACCTGTTGTCCAGCTACCACGAAATTGGAACGATTTTCTGTATTGATTTCCATCGACTTGGTCTTTCCGACATTGATTTTGAGACCTGCTGCCTTGGAGCTTTCGGTGAGGTCGTCGAGTTTGCTCTGCATGTCTTGTTGTGTTTGGGCGAGCAAAACAATATCGTCTGCCAGGTCGAGGTCGTTCAGTTGCTCCATGGTTGAAGGATTCCACGGCAATCCTCGGTTTGGTCTACAGTCAATCGATCCAGTCAAGATCTCATTCATTACGATGAGAAAAAGCAGCGGTGACAAAATACATCCTTGTCTCACTCCAGCAGTTACCGGGATTGCACGAAAATGCCTCGTACTGTGCTTCGATGAGATGGACTAGTTTCTCTGGGACCCCTCGTCGTGTAAGAGCAGCCCAGATGTTTTCGTGGTTCAGTCGGTCAAATGCTTTTTCGAAATCAACGAACACCAGCAGAAGAGAGTCCTGGAATTCGTTAATTTGTTCCAGTATTATTCGTAGCGTTGTGATGTGGTCCACACATGATCGTCCGGATCGGAATCCAGCTTGTTGCCGTCGGAGTGTAGCGTCGATTTTCTCCTGGATCCTGTTCAGGATCACTTTGCAGTGTACTTTGAGGGTTGTACAGATCAAAGTTATGCCACGCCAGTTACCGCACTCTGTTAGGTCTCCTTTCTTTGGGACCTTTACGAGGATACCCTGCATCCAGTCGGCCGGGAATGTTGCAGTATCTCAAATGTCAGCGAAAAGACGGTGCAACATTTGTGCTGACAAGGCAGGGTCGGCTTTGAGCATTTCAGCAGGAATGCAATCGATTCCAGGCGCTTTGTTGGATTTCATGTCCTTGATTGCCGCTTCTATTTCAGCCAGCGAGGGCACTTCCGAGTTGACGCCATTAATGCGACTTACTGTGGGCGCCTCGAGCTGCGGGTTCTGTTGGCCATTGCTATTTGTAACTCGAAAAAGTTGATCAAAGTGCTCAGTCCAACGCTTGAGCTGATCTGTTCGATCTGTCAGCAGCTGACCTGCTCGGTTTTTCAGCGGCATTCTTGCATTAGTCCTTGCACCACTAAGGCGGCGAGAAATATCATATAATAATCGGATATCTCCAATGGCGACGGCTCTTTCTCCCTCTTCGGCTAGGGAGTTTGTCCAGGCTCTCTTGTCTCGTCTACAAGCTCGTTTAACTGCCTTTACCAGCTCCGCATATCGTAAGCGGGCGGCTGCTTTGGCTGACCCGGAACATGCCTGCTCAATTCTGACTTTCGCCTTTCTCCGATCATCGATCGTTCTCCAGGTTTCATCCGACATCCATTCACTTCGTCTTCCACAAACTTTACCGAGAGTATCATGGCTCGTCGTGATAAAGGCATTCTTGATTCCACACCACTGTTCTTCGACTGTTCCGTCTGTCGGCAGCTCCGAGGCTCGGGATTCTAGCTGTTCAACGTATGCCCTTTTCACCTCTGGATTCTCCAACCGGCGGATGTCGTATCGACACCCGACTTTCTCCTCGCGCCGTTGGACACGCGCAACTCTCAGTCGTATCTCGCCAAGGACGAGGTGATGGTCAGATGCAATGTCTGCGCTTCGTTTGTTGCGGACATCAAGAAGGCTCCTTCTCCATTTTCGACTGATGCAGATGTGGTCAATTTCATTTTCTGTTCGGCCATCTCGGGATACCCAAGTGACCTTATGTGCTGGTCGATGGGGGAAGAGCGATCCACCGATCACCATGTTGTTGTTGCCACAAAATTTTATAAACAGCTCTCCGTTTTCGCTCATCTGTCCTAGACCATGGCGCCCCATGATGCGCTCAAAGTCCTGATTATCGGAGCCAATCTTTGCGTTGAAGTCGCCTAAGTGGATTTGTATGTCACCCTTCGGAATTCTCTCAACCACGCTGTTCAATTGACTGTAAAACTGCTCTTTCTCCTGCAAATCGGTAACGTCAGTTGGCGCATAACACTGGACCATTGTAAGGTTTCTAACCCGTGTTCTGAATCTGGCTACGATTATTCTTTCGTTTATCGGTTCCCATCTTATGAGGGCCGCAATATGCAAACACTGACAAAAATGTCCCCAAAGTTCGAATCGTGCGTTGGAGTGAAGCACATTATCGGCAACTACGGTTGAGGGTCATCGAGAAAGTCAAGGCTGATACCAAAATTTTTAACATTGAATAAACAAAAAACTTAATGTAGATCGCTAAAATGACCCACAATTTCTTTTCCGATGTGCTAAAAGTGTTGCCTAACTATGAATCATTCAAACCAAACCTCAAACAGCAATTTTTTGTCAGTTTCAGAGCTCGTAAGTGTAAAGTCGATATCAAATATTAAGCGGGCCATAGACTACACTACGTTCGCACAAATGCGATGAAATTCGATGATGTTCTGTTGCTGAGAATACGATTTGCATCGTGTATGGCACTGTTTGAAGGACCGCGCAAACGGTTTGAGTAAAATCGGTCAGGATCGAAATATTTAGTACAAACCAACTTCTGCTGTTTATTCAATATTCAGGTCATTTACTCAGCACAAGCCGGGGTGCAGGGGGTTTTTTGTTGTTCCTGTTGCTGTTTTCGTCAGCAATCGTTTGTGTTCGCGTGAAATATTTTTTTAATGTGTGGGCGTGTGTGGGCGAGCATATAATCAAACAATCGTCCTGGAATCATCGAATTTGCACAAGCCGTTAGTGTAGTCTATGGCCCGCTTTATGCAAGACTTATGATTCACCTCTCGCAGTTTTGGAACTGGAAAAGGGGGAACTAAAACGTTCAGTTGACTGCGGATAGCGAACGGAATCAGTGCTATTAAAATAACGTTTTACTGATTGGCATAGTTTTGAAGAGCTATCAAAAGGCGGTTGATTTTCCATAATTGGAAGGACTCTACAGTAACTGTATAGCCGGTACCGAGGCAATAAGACAGCTAATTTCTGAGGGACGACAAAACTTATGAAAACTCTATTTCAACCAATTCCAGTGGTTGAACCCTATATCATTTATGCTCGTGGCAAGATCTCTAGCAAATTCAAGTATGTATTCGCTGGTTGTTTAAAAAAAAAGATTTGCCTTCCTATTTCCAGCACCGCCTTCCACACAAATACATCTGGAGATCACCGTACCAAACGCAATCACAGATCGACCACGTTTTGGTAGACAGCTGGCACTTCTCGGACATCATCGACGTTAGATCCTGTCGAGGCGCCAACATCAAGTCAGACCACTATCTGGTGATGGTGAAGATGCGCTCATACTCTCCGTAGTGAACAACATCCGAAACCGACGCCTGCCTTGGTTAAATATCGCACGACTGAAGCAACCTGAGGTCGCGGTAGACTACGCGCAATCGGTCGAAGCAGCGCTGCCGGCAGAGGGCGAGCTTGACGAAGCCCCTCTCGAGGACTGTTGGGATACCATCAAGACAGCCATCAACAGTGCTGCGGAGAACGTCATCAGTTATGTGGAGCGAACTCGACGGAACGACTGGTTCGACGAGGAGTGTAGGAGGGTGATGGACGAAGAGAATGCCGCGTGGGCGGCAGTAGTGCAAAGAGGCACCCGTCGAAATGTGGAAAATCACCGACAGCGGAAGAGGCAGCGAGCCCGAATTTTTTAAGAGAAAAAGCGCCGCCTGGAGGAGGAGGAGCTCGAGGAGCTGGAGCAGCAGCATCGTTCCCAAGAAACGCGAAAGTTCTATCAGAAACTCAACGCATCCCGCAAAAGGCTTCGTGCCGCAAGCTGAAATGTGCCGGGATAAGGACGGGGGCATCCTGACGGACAATCGTAAGGTGATCAAAAGGTGGAAGCAGCTCTTCGATGAACACCTGAACGACGCACATGCAGGAGATCAAGACGGTGGGGGAAGGTATATAGCCGGCATAGCCAACGACGAAGAGGAGCCACTCCCAACGATGAGTGAAGTTTAGGAAGCCATTCGCCAGCTGAATAGCAACAAGTCGGATGGGAAGGATGGCACCGCAGCTGAACTCATCAAAATGGGCCCGGACTAGTTGGCCAATTGCCTACACCGGTTGATGGTCCGGATCTGGGACATAGAACAGCTACCGGAGGAGTGGAAGGAGGGGGTAATATGTCCCATCTACAAGAAGGGCGACAAATTGAACTGTGAGAACTACCGAGCGATCACTGTCCTCAATGCCGCCTACAAAGTGCTGTCCCGAATCCTACTCCGCCGCCTAAAGCCACAAGCAAACAGATTCGTGAGAAGTCATCAGGCCGGCTTCATGGGGGGACGGTCAACGACGGACCAGATATTCACATTACGGCAAATCCTCCAAAAATGCCGGGAACACCAAGTCCCCACGCACCATCTATTCATCGACTTCAAAGCCGCATACGACACGATCGACCGTAACGAGCTATGGAAAATCATGGACGAGAACGGCTTTTCCGGGAAGCTGATCAGACTGATCAAGGCGACAATGGATGGAACGCAGTACTGTGTGCGGATTTAGGATGAATTGTCAAGCTCATTAGAATCACGCAGAAGCCTTTGAAAAAGCAATTGTCTACAAGACATGCACATTGCTCGAGGAGGACCTGCGTATTCTCGCGACGGAGTATTCGAGCGACGAGTGTTAAGAACCATCTTTGGCGGCGTACAGGAGAACGGAGTGTGGAGGCGAAGGATGAACCACGAGCTCGCGCGACTCTACGGCGAACCCAGTATCCAGAAGGTAGTGAAGGCGGGCCGGATACGCTGGGCGGGACATGTTGTGAGAATGCCGGACGACTGTCCTGCAAAACAGGTGTTCGCTACGAATCCGGTAGGAACAAGACGAGCGGGGGCGCAACGAGCGAGGTGGTTAGACCAAGTGGAGCGTGATCTGGCGAACGTGGGGTGCCCGAGAAATTGGAGAACGGTTGTCATAGACTGAGTGAGTTTTAGGAATTATTTTCGTTAAGTTATGTTGTGAGACGGAATATTACGAAAATAAAAAAATAAAAAATGATGATTTGCAAGACTCTGGTCCAACAACAATTTTCAATACAAAAACTTAGGTTTTCGCTGTTTTTAAAGGCTTAAAAAA
Organism: Uranotaenia lowii; assembly: GCF_029784155.1. Classification (NCBI taxonomy): domain Eukaryota; kingdom Metazoa; phylum Arthropoda; class Insecta; order Diptera; family Culicidae; genus Uranotaenia; species Uranotaenia lowii. Next base: position 162,369,975 of record NC_073693.1, read on the forward strand.
AGTACTCTTGTATGTATTTTTCGTAACCTACGTTTTGAACTAACAGATTAACATACGTAAAATTCAATCTTATTATGGTTTTGCTTCGTTTTTGTAAGATTTTCCTGCAGACATTCCAGTTAAAACGCTTTTAGTGGCACAAAAATAATCAAGTTTTGTTAAGAGTGGGAGTAGCGGAAAATGAAGGACACGGATGCAGGATCAGTGGGAAAAACTGATCAATAACATGACTGAAAAAAGTGTGCGCTGGCCGAGATACCAAGAATAAAGTAGAAATATTTTTTACAAAAAACGATAATTTTTTTTCAAAATTTTTCATGAATTGTCATAAAATTCCCTTTATTTCCTTCATAAAAAGTTTTTCGATCAAACGAATGGTTTTTAGATACACGCATTCGTACAAATTGGACGAATGGATGCAAGGCCAATTTGGCGATTATGGGCCTACTTCAGAATTCCTGGTCGACATTCCGTGTCGAGGTTCAATGATTATTTCACGATTGTGTGAACGATTTAAGTAGGGTTTAAAATAGATTAGCTTGTTTTCGTCACCGAAACAAAAAGTGCATCACAACATCTCAAACCATACTAATATCACGTCCCCCGATGAGGTGCAATGTTTACCCGGGGGCAAATACAGGTTAGTTTGCTAGGAAGCTCTCTTTCAGACCATGTGCGGTGGGTGACAGCTTCCATGTACCTAGCACTAGACTGAGTCGATTTGGGGTCATTTTTGAATTTCTCATGGTCGTAAAAGCTTCGTTTTGGCTCAAAACTCATCCATGATTGTTTGCAGAATTTTTAAGTAACGTTTACATGAGTAAATTTGAACTTTTAGGTTTGTGTGGGAAAATTGAATATTTTGTACTGAAAAATCAACATGATTTTTGTTTCTTCTGTGTAACCGAGCCCGCTAACGGTTTTTGTGCCAATTTATAAATTCTTTATAGGAAATTTTTCACTGAACAACTTTTGTCATTGATAAACAATAAATTCAACTGACACCACTGCTTGTGCCCTGAAAGTATTACATGAAAAGTAGTCATGCTATACCTCGCTAGGTACCCAGCAATGGTGTCAATTGAATTTATTGTTTATCAATGCCAAATGATTCCTGAGCCGATGTCCGTGAGTTCGAGCCCAAGAGTAAACATCGAACACAGTTGTACCGGATAACTTTTTCAATAACAATCCGCCAACTGCAACGTTGATAGAGTCGCGAATGCCACAAAGATGGTAAAACGACTATAATCGAAACAAAAAAAAGGCCAAAAGACATACCCCTGGTAAACAGCTAATTACTTTTTGCCTAAGAAGTTACGAAGTTAAGGTCTTCGACAAAGTTGTTAAGCGGAAAATTTCCTACAGATAATTTATGAATTGGCAGAAAACCATTCAATTTTCCACACAAAACTAAAAGTTCAAATTTACTCATGTAAACGTTACTTAAAAATTCTGCAAAAAATCATGAATCAGTGTTGAGCCAAAACGAAGCTTTAAATACCCCAGGGTTTGAGAAATTCAAAAATGACCCCAAATCGACTCAGGCTATTGTAGCACACTGCATCGTAAACATCATACGCATAGGTACGGGTAGGTACATGGATGTTATCTCTACTACATCCCTGGCCATGAGCCGTTGTCACGTTTCGGTTTCAGAACACAATCCCCCCACTTGGCCACCCGCCCACGTGCGCCAACGTTTGGCTCTTACTTTTCAGCTTTCAATTGGCCATATTATTTCGAGGTAAAATGTGTGGTCTCTAGCTAAACTTTTTTCTGAAATTTCTATAAAAAATCTATTAAAAATGCAAAGGCAGTGAAGTTTCAAATTCCTCTATAGACGTTTTTGACCCAAAGCCCTCTTTTGAAATGACCACATAACATGGTATTACTTTAGGTAGTATCGCCCAGCAAGATATCGATGAAAGGTGTTGACCCTAAAATGCAAATGAACATTAAACTTTGGCTTTTGCATGAACCTATAATGAAAGGTTTACGAACCACGCTTTGAAGTTTTAACACAACCGAAATTTTTAGAAAAATGTTGTTTAAATTTGAAACTACATTTTGCTCTAAATGTATTTATTTTCAGATATTTTTAGACAAATATCTTCCCACAAAATAGACTGATTAAAAAGTCACAAATTCAATAAAAAAGGTAAATAGAACTTTGAATCGCTCAAAGAACCTTTTGTCTAATTTTAGTCCATCCGTTTTTCAAACAGAACACACAACTCATAAACGAACATCTCGAGGCAAAGGCAAAGAACAGAAAACCGTACAATTCATCAAACGGAAATCAAACAGGGACGCGGAGATTTTATTTCCGGCCACTTCTCGATTGTAGCGAATCTCCTCTTTCGTCCGTGAGTTGAGGGTGGATTACTTACATATTTGCACTCGCTCACTTGATGGCGTATAACGAAAGGCCTGGCGCCTGGAACCATTCCCGGGTTGAATCGATATGGTAATCCGTCATGGCGCCTTCATTGTCGTCGATAAAAAATATCTGATTGACCATTCAGATGTGAAATCGAAACGATAACGATTGAGGAAAGATGAGTGAAAAAAGGAACGATAAAATTGGAACGCTTTCGTCAGATCCATAATCATATTTGTTCATGAATGTTACTCATAAATTCATGACTGATTTATCAGTACATATGTACATAAAACTCCATATCTTCTTCAACTTCGTTACAACATCTATCTTAAGGGTGATACGGTCAAAATTTGGTCAATGTCAACTTGACGTATTTCTTTCAATTTTGCATTTAAAAAACCTGAATACCCCTCATTTTGAAGGTGTGTGTGAGTAGAATGTTGCTCCTATTTTTATTTTGGAATTCACTCTTCAGTTGTCAAAATGCCGTCCAAAAAAGAAGAGCAGCGTATCAAAATTTTGCTCGCGCATCGCGAAAATCCGAACTACTCGCACGCAAAGCTGGCAAAATCGCTAAAAGTTGCCAAAACAAATGTAATTAAAGCGTTTGGGGAACGTTTGTCGACAGCCAGGAAGTCTGGATCGAGGGGGAATCGAAAACCGGAAGCCGCTGAGACGACAAAGAGAGTTGCCGGTAGTTTCAAGCGAAACCCTAACCTCTATCTCCGAGATGCCGCAAATAAGCTGGGTGTATCGTCTACAACCGTGCATCGAGCCAAAAACCGAGCTGGACTTTCGACTTACAAGAAGGTAGTGACTCCAAATCGCGATGATAAACAAAATACGACGGCAAAAGTGCGATCCCGGAGGCTTTACACGACGATGCTGACGAAGTTTGACTGCGTGGTAATAGACGACGAAACCTACGTCAAAGCCGACTACAAGCAGCTTCCGGGACAGGAGTTTTAAGGCAAAAGGAAGGGGAAAGGTAGCAGATATTTTCAAGCACATGAAACTGTCAAAGTTCGCGAAGAAATATCTGGTTTGGAAGGCCATCTGTACCTGTGGCTTGAAAAGCAGAATTTTCATAGCTTCCGGGACTGTCAACCAAGAAATTTACGTAAAAAAGTGTAAGAATAAACGTCTGCTGCCTTTCCTGATGAAACACGGTTGTTCCGTACTGTTTTGGCCGGATTTGGCATCTTGCCATTACGGTAAAAAAGCCATGGAGTGGTACACCGCCAACAACGTGCAGGTGGTTCCCAAGGACAAGAACCCTCCCAACCACTGTTCAAAATTTTCACAGTCAAAGCTCAATCTTCACTCATCTGACAGCATCCTCACTGTCAAAGTCAAAGCTTTTAAATAGCTTTTATACTTGTTGTTACTTACGGTTTTCAGAACAATCAGCAGAGGAAATCTGCCGCTCCGTCGGCGAAACCAAAACAGTTTGTTTTGGTTCCACATGCTTTGAGTCAATTCGCAATTGAAACAATAGCCGTGATGATTGATGATGACAGCTGATGATGGTAAATAAGGTACACGGGCAGAAAAAACAACCCACTCTAGGTACTTTTGACGTAAATCGCCACTTCAGTGCAGGAACTTACTAGTAGGTTAAAACACAACAACCTAAAGTAGGTAGTTGTGCTTTAAGGTACCAGTGGGTAGAAATTACTGTTTTCGTAGCTTTTGCGAAAATCTATAAAAAGTTTAAAATTTATTGCTTTTTAGATTCGAATACTATTTTTCGTCTTCCCAAGACCGTGTTTCCGGATAATAATTGAATTTAATTCATGATTTAAGCCTTTTCAAGGTTAATGTATTTAATTTAATTAAAATTTGTGTTGTACATGGTGGTAAACTTACAACAGCTAACATTTTCGGCCAAGAAACCAGCCGGTCCAACACCCGCGAAATTCCCGCCACCAGGGAAGATCCGATGCTGATTACATTGGAGGGTATCGGTTCCATAAGTTGGAACTAGAAGTCCGACCGATCATTGTTCCGGAACTGACGAGGGTATAATGTAAAACCACATTGCTGCGACCGCGACCGCCACAAATTTCATCCGCTTGCTCCTGCTTTTGACCAAGCGGGGCCCATGCAAAACGCTATTGCTGATTTTTTATAATTCCTGATGTGTAACCGGAGTCGAACAATTTTACTGAAATATAGAAATGGAAAATTCAGCCAACTGATTTTAAAATTATCCAAGAAAAAAAAAACAAAACTACTTACTCAAATCTTGTTTTCGGAAGATTGATGGAATCGCTTCCTGCTCCAGTTTTAGTCTACAGTTTGAACTCAACAAACAAACGGACAGCTGCCAGCTGTCCTTGGCATCGAAAGTCTTCACCAAAGTGGTTCCGTTCATCATTCTGATCTGGATTCGGGCATTACTGTATGTTTTTTTATGCTGGCGATGATGTGATGGCCGGAACACAGTAACAGGAGCGACCCCCGGGGCTGCTGGCTGGGTAATTCTCTGGAAGCAACGAAATATCGAATATAAATAAAAATAAACTTTCGAAAATTTTTCCAATATACCCCATCCTGCCTGTTTGCACCGATTCTTAAAAGACATTAAATTGCACTTGAAGATGGTGGCTGGGTCTCTCGCTGGCCATAAAAAATATAATGCTCCCGTCGGATTTTTGCTGCTGCGCTGGAAAAAAAATGAATTTTGGGAACTGTAGAAGATCGTTTTAGACCGAAAACTAATCAGCGACTTACCGGAAAACTGCTTCTCTTAGTTCTCCGAAACTAATTCGACGAAATATTTGGTTTACACCTATCAGAAGACCGATAAATTATTAAATCAAGTCAACACACGAGAGTTCTACTTTAAAACAAAATGTCGGACGATGGAGACAAAGGAAAAAAATCTACCCAGCCGGTGGGTACTTCGATGAAAACCCTCCAGTACTTTAAAACTACCCACCCAAAACTACGTACTTTGGGCTTTATGCTAAACAACCTAGCAGTGAGTAGTCCAGTGGGTAGTTTTGTTTTGTCCGTGTACAAATGTTTACATCATCACACTGTGAAGCCAAACAACTCAACTTAGATTCGTGGTAACTCACCAGTGTTGCCAGATATTCTGAGTGGTTAGCTCAGAATATCACACGAAAATGAGAAAACTAATAAGTGAGGATATCACTTCAGTGAATAATGTAAATAGCTATCGCTTATGTTATAAGTAGTTAATTAAGGACTTGACGAACGAAACGAATAAACATTAACTCTATTCCACTACTGAAACCTGCGTTTTCAACAGGTTATGGGCCCAGATACGTCTGGATTTAGGAACAAAGAGTTAGTGAGAGGGGTACTCTCAATATTTGCGGGTAGCAAGTTCATCAGCGACCAGTGCAGAAGGACCAGCCAGGTTGAGGGGCCAGCCACCAGCCAGAGGACCATCACAGAGGACCAGCCAGCTGATGGAGGACCAGCTTGCACCGAGACGAGCCAACCTAGGGTCCCCGAGCCAGCGGAGATGGACCAGCCAGGGCTGAGGCCTGGCTGCCAAAAGTCCACGGCCAGCCAGGAGGTACCGCCAGAGCCCGGGGAGGTTCGCGGATTGAGAGGGTTACTCTCGATGCCGTCACGAGCCACGTTGCGATTAGCAAGTGTGAGCTCACGACCGACGGCTGGGAGGAGTCCCAGGATCCGCAACCGAGATGGTTCAGCGCGAAGGTTGGTAGGTCCACCCCGAAAAAAATGGGTGGAGCTAATAGTCGAGAGGGTTACTCTCGGGCTGTGGTTGTGCGCTGTGGTCAGCAGTTATGAGCTGATCCAATCGCAGAAAACCACCAGCGCAGAGAATCGTCAGCGCAGAGGCCACGAGATGCTTCAGGTCTGTCAGAACGTGCCACTGGAGTTCGAGGCTGGGAAGTCGGGTTCCGAGAAGGTTACTCTCGATGCCGACACAAGCCGCGCTGCGGTTAGCAGCATGGTTTTATTTCCGACGGCCGGGAGGAGGACTTTCGGGATCTGTAACCAGGATTGGTCAGATCCTAATGCTCCAGATGGAGTATTAGTCAAGATTGGAGATTGGAAGAAGCTGTTCGAGAGGGTTACTCTCGCGATGTGGAGCTACGCTGTAGTCAGCACGAATGAGCTTATCCAAACCTACAGTTTGATTTTTCTGTGGCATAGGAGGAGGTATTTTCGGCGACGGTTAATTGCCAGTAACTTCAGCAGTGCATTAGATCCAGATGGGTCGCATGCTGCTGAACGTTGCCTCCCACATTTCCGAAGTTGTCAAAGCGTTGACGTAACGAGACAAATGTCCACAAAGCTTGTTGAGAGGGTTACTTTCGAGATGTGGAGCTATGCTGCAGTCAGCACGCGTGATCTCATCCAAGCCAGCAGTTTAATTTTTCTGTGGATTTGGAGACGATTTTTTGGGCGACGGTTAGTTGCCAGCAACTCAGAGCCAGATTTGACGTGTGTGGTTGATAGTTGCCTCCAGCTATTTTGGAGAGATAATAACGTGAGAGCAACAAGAGAAAAGTCCATAAAGCTGCAAGTCGAGAGGATTACTCTCGTGCTTGGTAGTTGCTCTGCGGTTAGCATGCGCAAGCTTGTATTCGACGGTTGGAAGCTGTTCCGTGTGCATTGGAGGAGGTGGTTTGGGCGACGGTTAGTCGCCAGCGATCTCAACCACTCCTTGATTCCTGAGGCATTATGGACGGGTGTCGCCGGACGAAGTCTAGCTTATTCTCAGAGGCATCGAGAATTAGCACTATTAGCTACAAGAGGTTGCTTCTCTGGGGTTACCAGAAAGCAACATGCAAGAAACTTTCGTCGTTCGCGTGCTGAGGTTATCAGCCACCAGAATCAACGAATCATCAATTCCGGTGCCAGTCAGCGTAAGGCGTGAGACGAGAGCGACTACGAAAGTAGCGATGGCGAAGATGGCGGTGATGATCAAGATTCCGTCAATCGCGAACCGGCCCAGAGACGCAGTAAGCCACTGGCGAAGCCTGCAGCATATTCTGCGATACTATTGACGTATGACCGTTACGGCGTTGGTATTCCGCAGAAACGGGAAATTTCAACAACTCATCGGATATGCCGATGCAGATTTTGCCAACGACTCCGATGATCGAAGATCTGTATCAGGTTACGTTTACATGATCTTTGGGAATCTAGTTTCGTGGTTAACGAAACGCCAGCAGACGGTCAGTCTGTCGTCGACCGAAGCTGAGATAGAAGCCCTTAGCTTGCAGTCACCAGAATATCAGTGCTGCAGTTAGCGCACTTAGCAAATACCAGGCCAGCCCGGCGAATAAGCACTGGCTAGGTCTGAAGCGTGTTCTGTGATACCTTCGACGTATGACCGATATGGCGTTGGTAAACCGCAGATACGCAAACTCAGATCCATTTGGAGAATCATATTTTGTGGTCAACGAAACGTCATCGGCTGGAGCCTTGTGCTATGCGGTGAAGGAAGGTTTGTGGTTAAAACTTCCTAAGTGAATAGGCTGTGGTAAGCACTAATTTCACTTCAATGGAGTACAACATTCCATGCACCCAGTATGTGGAAGAGGTGCGGACTCATCAGCGGATGAAGCATCTGGATGTGAAGTATGCATTGATCAGGGAAAAAAAGAGGTCAACTTTCTTTGAGATACATCTCTACCGAGGATCAGCCAGCTGATGCGTTCACGAGGACGTTACCAAGGGCGAGGCACGCAAAGCTGTTCAGCATTCTCACTCTGCGAATTGAGGGGAGGTGTTGATACTTACGGTTTTCGGAACAATCAGCAGAGGAAATCTGCCGCTCCGTCGGCGAAACCAAAACAGTTTGTTTTGGTTCCGCATGCTTTGAGTCAATTCGCAATTGAAACAATAGCGGTTATGATTGATGATGACAGCTGATGATGGTAAACACGGTAAACACGGTACAAATGTTTACATCATCACACTGTGAAGCCAAACAACTCAATTTAGGTTCGTGGTAACTCACCAGTGTTGCCAGATATTCTGAGTGGTTAGCTCAGAATATCACACGAAAATGAGAAAACTAATAAGTGAGGATATCACCTATTCCACCACTGAAACCTGCGTTTTCAACAATACTTGCATATCTTTCAAAGTAAAGGAGCTATTTACCGTATTCATTTTCTGTCAAAACCCTTTCACATTCATTTGAAAGCCGCTCCAGTCATATTCAATTGAAAATGATTGATGTTTTGTTCAAGAATTTTTCTGCAGGTCCTTGATGAAAATTTTCGCTTCCTGAATTTTTTTTTCTTCCATTTTCAGAATAAATAGACACTACAAGATGTTTTATATGATAGCTGTAATGGAAATCGCGTAATCCGTCGCCTACTGAGGGCATAGTTTGAAGATCTTAATTTTTCAAAACGAAAGATAACCAAAAATTAGTTTAGCGTTTTTTTTTTCATATTTCGAATTTCTATGAAATATAACTAGAATTGGAAGCTAAACGCCAAAACAATCCTTAATTCCAAGATAATCACTGAAAGCTACACACATCAAAACAATCTTGTGTGCAATCGAATTGGCATACACCGCATCACGTCCTTCACACCGCCGCACACAGTAGTGTTTGTTGTTGTTGCTGTATTCAAGCCTTCCTTGGAGCTCTTTCAATCCTTCATGACTGAAAATGTATGTTTTTCAAATGAATATGAATATGAACAGCACACACAGTCATCGAAAATTGAAAAGCGGTTTCCAGCTTTTATTCCTATTGGATTGAAGGCCGGGCTAGTATTCGTTCAATTGGAAAAGACTGACAGCAATGATGGCTTCATGTGAGCTTGAAAGTCGAAAAGCTTCATTGTGTTGCGCGGCTTTGAGCTTGTGTTGCTTTCGGCTTTCAATGATTGAAACGAATATTTGGCACACTGTTTCCAACACGCCAGAGCTCCGCCCAATTGAGAAATACTGGGCTATTGTCAAGCGGAACCTAAAGAAGACCCAAAAACTGCTAAGGACGAGCAACAGTTCAAGGCAAACTGGCTTTCTGCGGCGAAGAAGGTTGACAAGGTGGCTGTACAAAATCTGATGGCAGCGGTAAAGCGGTAGGCCTGGCAATTCGGATTTGGAAAAGCGGAAGCGTAACTGAATATTTTTCCTGAATTTTATGCTAATTAAACTTGAAAAAGAAATTAAATTTGATTTTTTAAATAAACGATTTAACCGATTTATCACCCTTTAAGTGTTGATTGTTAACGAAAAAACTGACAGAATGAAGAAACTATCTTATTACGCCACCCGAAACAACCCCAACTCAACTTCATTAGAGAAAGTTCCCACAATCCGAAATAGGTTCTAAATTTAAATAGTATCTTCCCAGCTTACAAAGTCCAACATTGCCTGCGCTTTCATTTGCGAAGCTTTCCAAACAACGGTATTGCAATGCTATGTTGCATAAAACTTTTTCCCTGTCCCACCCACATAGCTCCAGCAGATTAGGAGGTAAAGTTATGTGCTCCAGTATTTTACATCTTCATCATGTTTTGTACAGTTCGCGATGAGTAGGGAAGCAAGATAGTCAAATATTGCCCGGTCGCTTTAAGCACAAAATGAAGCTCACTGTTTGCTGCAAGTGCCCCTGGACGAAGAAGAACGTGGCAAAAAATGAGCAGGAAAAAGATATTCCTCGCTTAAACTAACAACTTTTAAACAGCGTCCAACTTTGCTTCATTTCACGAGTTGAGCAGTTTATAACCAAACCAAACCAAACGATGATGAAGTGCTGAACTATATTCAGATTCTGTTGCATGGAACGGATTACGGTAAATTTTTAAAGACATTGAAAAATGAGCTGTCTTAGTTATGGCGTTGCGGTAACAGCAAAAAAATACAAAGGAAAAGGAAGTAAGTATAGAACTCTTTTCTTTCTGAAGCAAGTATGTAGCATAGTTTTCTCTCATTGATCCATTTCTTTGAGGAAAATTCCTCGAATGTAAATATATTAAAATTCTTCCGGTTCATCCATCCCTTAGAAATTCAAAAAACGCAACTCATTGTCACCCCATTAGGAAACTAAATACATCTGATCGTGGGCAAACATTGCAGACTAGCTCCGTCATCTTATTGTTGCACACTTAAGGAGGATGAATAAACCATTGCTGGATTCCACTTTCTCAACTTCCTCCTATCTACACATAACTTTGTCAGCCACAAAGTTGAACTTCTGAGCTCGGGCGTTTGACCCACATTGCAGTATACGCTTATACGCACCGCCACCACCGGAAGGAATTTCCTTCGTCATATTGTCGTCGTCGTCGTCTTCGTCGTCATCTGTCAGACTTTTTATCGGCTAACAATATGGTGCCCAGTTGGTTTGTTTCAAGTTTTTCAGGGGTTCTAAACGTTCTAACCTATCTTCTAGGTTGGAACCTTCATATATCTCCATCTACGAAACGAGTTTTAACGAATTACTTTTCGTAATTTTCCATTTTATTAATAAAAGTTCCTTCAATTTCTTAAAATCAGAATTCTGTAGACGGTCTCCCAAACCATTTTATTTAAAAACATGCTTGTGTTGTTAGATGCTAATTTCAAGAAAATTTTGAAACGATTCTAATACAATATAGAACTTCACATCTGGAACAAAGGACCACAAAATAACAAATAAGGAGTGTATAAGAAAAAAATACATCACTTTGTTTTGTGAATAACATTTGGATGCATAGATGGAATTTTCAGCGAAGTTAGCTGGTGCTGCTCCCGATTTATTAAATTGTTACGGAATCCGAAAAACGACCAACCTGGAACTTTGGCGACGACTTTTAGCATGGACGGACAGACTACAGGGTGACAAAAAAGTCCGGTCACACAGGGAAACCACAATATCTCAAAGAATAAGAAGAAAATCTGAATCTGGCTTTCATAGCTTTATTCAGTAATTCATAAAGATACTTCACAGATGATATCTCGGAATTACACCACATTTATCTGATCGAACCAGCTTCAGACGTCTCGGAAAGTCGTCGCAAGCGGCGCGCACCTGCTCCATCGGCATCTCGTCCGAGATTTGCGTGATAACTCGCTCGAATTGCTCCAAATTTGCTATTTTATAGGGGTTTAGCTTCGACATCATGTATTCCCACACGAAACAATCCAGTGGATTCAGATCCGGAGACGACGGAGGCCATCCATTCTTAGAAATGAAATCGGTCAAGTTTTTCTCACACTACGCCTGAACAACCTTTGCGGTATGGGATGCTGCGCCATTTGTCAGGAAGCAAGACTGACGTCTTATTTGGAATCAGGAAACTTTCAGCTTGTCCGCAGGAGCTTGCTGAAGGCTCACACTCCAAACTCGATCATTTTGGCGATTGACTGTTTGCTCCAAAACGAACAGCTTCTCGTCCGAAAAAATAAGCTCGTCATCTGCGCGCCAAACCGAGCAGCGATAACAGCTGCCCTTAACTCTGCCATGGCTCACAACTCAATGTAAACAAACTGCACAGAAACGAAACTCTGTCACTTTGGGCAGCAAGGTTAGCCCTTTCATTTGACATATAGAAGGCACCAGAGAGATGCAGGGCTACAGGCGACCCCTAAACAGTGTGACCGGACTTTTTTGTCACCCTGTAGAATCGGAACTTTGAATGTTTTGACCCTTGTCCAGCCAGGAATGCTGGCTCAACTTACTAGAGAAGCTAGCCGCCTCAAGCTAGAGATATTGGGACTGAGCGAAGTCCTTTTTTCTAACACTGGAGAACACAAGACACAGTCCGGGCAAGTACTGCTTTACTATGGCAGGTTGCCAGACTGCCTGGTTTTATTTGGGTTTGCCCGGATATTTAATTCAAAAATTGGGAAAATTCAAATTATTGAATTCAATAACTGGGTCGGGCCAGTTAGTTCACTTTATTTGGCAAACCTAACAAAAAAAAATAAATAAATAAAACAGATTGTGTTGTTAATTTTTTATTGTATTTATAACTTCAAAAAGAATTTTTTTATCTAGCTTTATGAAAAAAAATCAAGAAAGTTTTTTTTTTCGCAAGCCTAAAATACGACTTAAAAGCAGTCGAAGAGGTTTTATGAAATTTTTTTTTATTGATTTTTGTTTAGTAATTTCTGGATTTTGACAATTTTTTCCTGGATATAAGCCAGGTTTTGGTCGTCAATTTTGAAATCAATAGCATGGATTTTGCCAGGTTTTTTTTTTGTATATAAAATAGCTCGGATCTGTCCGGTCCGGTACGTGCTTTAAAAAACCTGACAACCTTAGTTTAGTATAATTTGGTTCAGATTTAACCGGTTTATGGTGGATTTTTAAAAAAATCAGCCAGAGTTGACCGACTGTGTGGAAACGTCAGGTAGAACAGTGAAGGGCGAACACGAAATTATTGAGACACCAAAAAAGTCATGTCACCACTAAAAATGTCAAAAATGTTTAGAATCAAAAATTTTGGGGTAGTTTTATTACATATATTTACTTCAAAAATCAAAAGCAAAGTTAATCGATGGAGCCTCGAGTACAAAATGGAACGCATTTTCGCTTGATACCTTCCATCAAAGTCTTTAAAGTGTCATCCGGTACCAGTTTTTCAGTTTTTTTTCCATTTTCTTAACATATCCTTCTCTTCTTTGACTGTCTTCTTGCTCTTCCGAAGTTTCCGCTTCATTATTACCCAGTACTGCTCCACCGGGTGCAGCACCGGACATTTTGGCGGGTTCATGCCCTCTGGAACAAAGTGGACAGAATTGGTATCATACCCCTCCAGGACACTTTAAGAATAGTAACATGATGCCAAATCTGGCCAAAATAGCAGAGCTGCTGCAAGAACGGCAAAAAGCACTTCTCGAGGCACTCAGATTTGTAGATCTCGCCATTTACTGTGCCCTTTGTCACGGAAGGCTCACTCCTCAGTCCGCAGGATAAATGGTCTGTCAAACGAGATATTTGGAGGCGAACTCCGACATTTTCTTCTTCTTAAATTTGTCGTCCACACCCCACTTGCTCTAGCCGGGGAAAAGCTCCAACCCCGGAATTTACCTCAAATCGGCTTTTATATACGTTTCGTCGTCCATCACACAGCAGCCATATTTTGTCAGCATCTTCTCGTAGAGCTTCCGTGACCGAGTTTTAGCCGTCGAGTGTTGCCACTCATCGCGATTTGGGAAGTTCTCTACCTTGTTTGTATGTAGTCCAGCTCTCTTCTTTGAATTCTGGACGTAGCTCTGCGACATGCCGATCTTTTTAGCCAAATCACGGCTTGAGACGTTGGGATTTGCGTTAATCATCAGCTTCACTTTTCCCTCCGTCTTTTTGCTCTCCGGTCCCGGTTTTCTTCAGGGATGAATCATCCGCACAGGATGAAAATCCCAGAAAAAGAAAAGAAGCCCGGTTTTCTTCCAGCTTCTATGCCGTGGTTCAACGTCAACTGCTCCTGGAACCGCTTCAACACTCTGGAGACGGTTGAATGGTGAATTTTCAATATTTTTCCCAACTGCCGGTGCGACAGGTCAGAAAATTCCAAGTGTTTGGAAAGAATTTGTTTTCTCAACTTGCATTGGTTCACTTCCATTTCGTTGAATCGAAAAACACGACTCAGAGTTTGACAGCATGTAAACAATGAGAAAGTGTTCAAAATTTGATTGATTTCTACCAAATGGTAAAAAATTGAGCCCTATTAAATGTGTCGCAATAATTTCGTGTTCGCCCTTTATAGCTCAATTTATGGTACAACTTTCATTTGAAGACACTAATGTGGGCCAACAACTCCTTCAAGAGTTATGAAAGAAATAATGACGATAAATCTCGTTTTTTGCACTCGAAAACAAATAATGGTCGAACAACTGCACTCACGTATGCAGGTAGCGCGTCCTTTGAACAACATGAAAACAAAAGTGTTTATCAAAGCAAGTAAAAAACACTATTTTTTCGTGCTTTGCAGAGTGTATACTGACTTCTACCAGTTTTGCCCTTTTTGCAGTCATTTTTTTCATTACAGCGCTCATTAATCGCTAATTTGATATGATAATGGACAGTTTGACACTGAACATTCTGTCAGTGTTGTGGATGAGAATGTGAACGATATATGTATGTTCGTTTTTGTATGGTAGAGTTCCAAACTGAGCGAATGGAGAAAACGAATACGATATAAGGATGTAACATTACCTATAATGGGAATGCTTTTTACAGCCTGGTCATTTACTGAGCTCTACGATTATTTTTAAAACATCACTGCCACTTTCTCATACCTTTTTGATTAATATGTGAGGATGTTGGTGACCTTGCTTAACTCCCAAAACAAAAATTATTGGGAACATGTTTATATTTGATTTTATAACCTCTTTTTGTGTTCCCAAACACAGAAACTGAAAATTTCTATTATTGGCAATGAGTATGCTGTACAATGATCTTTGATCGAAAAGTTGATGTGCTCAGTGTCTGATAAGGCAATAAAAGCAACATTCTTATTATATTAACAATATGATATTTAGATTATTGGTTGTAACTTGAAGTCAGTTTTGGTGCAAACACTCTTCAAAGCACGAAAAAATAGAGGTTTTCACCTGCTTTGATAAGCACTTTTGTTCCCATGTTGTTCGAAGGTCATTACTTAATTTTTTTTAAATATTTGAAAAGCTAATACCGTTGAAAAATAACAGAGTTATGTAGCTTTGAAATATGGTTTAATTTATTTAACAAAAATCTAACGGAATCTAACTAAAAAATTAAAATGTTAGAAATCTGGAAAAATACATGCGTTTTTAAGTCGAAAAAATGAACTCAATTTTCAATTTTGGGGAAGATCTGAAGACCCTCGGCGCAAATTGTCAGATAATAAAAAAAATCCCCATAAGTTTGAGTCCAAGAGTGAACATCGACAAAATAAAACTGACCGGACAGGTTTTTCGTTGATTCTATTGAAATCGGTCGCGAAACTAGTTAAGCTATGGCAAAAAACGGATCAACTACGTCACGGTTGCCGGCGTGATTCAAGTTCTCTTGAGAACCACGGATGATAAGAAGTTCACATCCGACATTGATTGTTCCGTTTTAGTAGAAGTTGTCGCAACTCGCATATGACCAACCAATCGCATTGTATGGAAGCGGAAGTTTTTCTTCCACTTGCTGCATCTAGTTTTATGGCCAGCACTCCGATACCAACTGCTTATGGTGGTGCGATCCATGGTATCGGTATGACATAATTGGCGGCAATAAGAAAAGTTTCAGTTTTCCACTCGGCAAACTGCACCTTGGGGTGATGAAAATTGATTTTCCCTGTTGTTAAATCGGGCCTGGAGGGAGGTGAGAAAGATCTCTCGTTGTACTGCAAGACCGTACTTAGAGAATCCGCAGGCGGGCGTTTTGTTTTCCGAGGATGGATGTGGGACATTGTTTTTCAACTGGTTACAACATTTCGAAATTTGTTACAGTTTAAGAGGACGGGAAAAGGACATCTTCGAAAATACTGTTCGACTCGAAGAAAGGTATGCAGGCGCTGTGAGGGGAGAGTGATTGGTGGGGAAACCTATTTTCTCAAAGGGTTGAATTACGGAAGGCCACTCACTTGTTGCGAAAGTCGTTTAAGAGAAGAGCATCCTCTGTGTCAGGAGGGTGTTTATTTGCCATGCAATTTTATTCCATTTGAAAGTGACACTTTGTTTTGATTTTCGGTCGTTCGTTCGTTGTTTCTTCTCACTGGGCCGTTCGTTCGTACGCAAATTGGTAAGTGAATTGAGAAGCAGTGGAAGCGCTGCAGTTCAAGACACGATGCAGACATTTATAGGGGTGTTGTCATAAGGCCTGTCCTACAAGTCAGCGATGTTTACGAGCACGAATTTTGCGATCTCGTTTAATTTCGTAACACATGTTGGGAAAGCTGTGATTAGGGTGAGATTTCACATGATCAATGATTTTTTCCCACTTACAAAGTGGGCAGTTAATGAAAAATAAATCTATTAGTGCAAGGCTAGGTCAGGCAAATAGAAATTTTGCTGCAGCATTTTTTGCTTTTCGATAAAAAATGACCAATTTTTGAAAAGATTTGTAATCGTTTATGATAAAAATTTGTGCCGGTACCAAACAAAATCAATAAAGCTGTTGTTTTATAGATGAGGCATGCTCAGTTTGGTGAAACTTGTAAACTTATGCAATGCAAAACTCTCTCAACGACTTAAAAAAAGTTATTAGAATGGTCATTCTAATGAAACAAAATTGGATGCCTGCTCACTGGTCGGTGATTTAATCAGATCAATTTAACATTCGAGCGCCTTTTTTGTTTTTTCCTTCTGTTTTTAACCTCTGGGTGCAAGGGATTTTCATGTCGTTCGCTTTCTAGCGATACAAGACAAAGAGAGAAGTGCTTTAAGCGCCCCATAGTGCTGAATCGCACAAGTCAATTTTTGCAGTGGATAGACCGTTCATTATCCAATGGCCATTAGATCAGATGGTTATAGAATAGTTAATAGAACATTTTTTTTTAAATTGACGTTTTTAAGATTTGTAGCATTTTGGCCTAGGCTTCCCAGACACTTTCACGAAAAAATGCTGGACACAGCCGAAAAAGGCGGGACATTTGAGAAACTCTTTAAAAAGCTTGAAAAAATTGTGTAGCCAAACATATATGTACACCATTTTCTTAAATGTTTTCTATCTACACGTTTTTTTTTTGCAATAACATTACATTATTTTACACGGCTCTTGTAAATTTTAAAGAGAAAATATATCAAGTTCTACATGTTAACGGTGGTTTTGATACCACGTATATAACCTTTGTGTAGTAACAAATATATCTCAAATTTGTTTAAAAAATTTAAAACTCAAGAAAATTTCCATTATTGTATACTGCGGACAATTGAGTCAAAAAAGATAATTGAAATAAGGCAGTTGGTGTAAGGCAATTTAATTTAGGTTCCAGCAAAAAATAAAATCTACAATCACAGATTTACAATAATCATTTGGAAGGAACCTAAACAATATTTTCTTCATACATAAGTTATTTATACTGCATTTGTTAAAAGTGCTCCAAGAACGCTTAACTGAATCAGAATATAACTGTAATGCTAAAAAAGTTAGAGTTATAAAGTATTATCTCAATTGAACTATGAAATCTAATCTATCTAAGGGTCCAGCGCCGATTGACCGGCGCATAGGGCTGAGATAAAAGATCTCCACTGCTGGCGATCCGGAGCCAGCGTCTTCACCTGCTGCCAGCCAAGGTTCTCGTCAACTGTGTGGATTTCAGCGGCTAGACTTCGCCGCCACGAGCTTTTGGGCCTGCCTCTTCTGCGATGCCCATCTGGATTCCAGTCAAGCGCCTCTCTTCAAATCTCGTTTTCATCTCTTCGCAGCGTGTGCCCAATCCATCTCCACTTACGTTCCCGAATCTCGATTTCTAGCGCCTTTTGATGACACCGGCGATGAAAATCAACGTTTGAGATCCAGTTGCCAGGCCACCAAGCGCGGATGATGTTCCGCAGGCAGCGATTCACAAAAACTTGCAGTTTTCGCGTCGTCACCGCATATGTGCACCAAGTTTCACACCCGTACAGCAATACGGATTTGACGTTTGAGTTGAAGATTCGGATCTTAGTTCGTAGAGAGATCTGGCGTGACCGCCAGATGTTTCGGAGACTCGCAAACGCAAATCGGGCTT